>NC_060120.1:214787549-215098319 GCF_021461395.2 Schistocerca americana
TGCTAAGTGACAACGTAGGCAAAAGTGTGTACTGAGTGGTCGTTGAAGAGAATTGTGATGAAAATTAAGCGGGTGTTAGCTACAAAAGTGAATGCAGAAAGGAATGTTGCACTCACAAACCCTGTCACCACAAAAAAAAAAAAAAAAAAAAAAGGACACGAAAGGAGCTCCAAAAGCAGAGAATTTCCCGTCAAGCTGGAATTTCGAAACCACTTATCTGTGATGCAATTGGCTGCATCAGGAAAACGTGGTGCTGAAGTCATGAAACATGGTTCGGTGGTGATTTGGGCAGGCATACCGTGGTATTCCAAGGGATTTGGGCAGTCATATCGCGGTATTCCGTGGGATTTGGGCTGCCACGCCATGGTATTCCATGCGCCTCATGGCTACTATGCATGGTCACATTACTGCCAAGGATTATGTGACCGTTTTAGCTGAGCGCATCCATCCCATGGTATAATTTTTGTTCCCCAATAGTGATTCTGTGATCGAAGACGTCAGGACCCCCGTTGACACATCTCGCATCGCCCGCAGCTGGTTTTGTGAGCAGAGGCATGAACTGCCGTATCTGCCATGGGCGCCACAGTCGATAGATCTCAGTATTACTGAGCGTCTGTGATTTGCTTTGGAGAGAACAGAGCGTGATCCCTATCCACGTACATCGTCGCTGCCTGTACTTGCCACCATTTTGCAGCAGAATGGTAAAAGATTCCTATGAAAACCATACAGCACCTGTATTTATCCATTCCGAGACGACTGGAAGCTCTCCTGCATACCAACGGTTTTCTTACTGTGCTGTGTTGTGTTTTATGGCGTTTCCACATTCTTGTCTACTTCCTGTATCAATGACCCATGCGTCTGAGAGTCAAGTTGCCAGTGCTGAATCCCTGCTGGTAGATACGCAGCTGACCTGTGGGTAATGCAGTGCAAATGTTACGCTTGACGCTTTGATTATTGCCAAACAGAGCTAGCAGTTGTAACGATTATCGATTTGGTAGTGTGTGATTTTATTACTGATTTGATGCATTAAGGTATGTAAACTTCGTTTATTTAACTTTTAAGTTATTAATGAAACGATAACTTTGTAAATTTTATTCTTTATGAGAAAACGTTTATCATTATTTTATGAAGAAGAAAATTTTTGAAAGGCTCTGTTTTATATGAAGTCGTAGAGAGATCGCTCAGTGCATTAGGTTGGCAGTCTGTTTTAAACCAACAGAAAAAGGTTTTTGTGTTGTGTTTTTCTGAACACTCAGAATTGGCACCGACGGTGTATTGAAATGTACTGAGTCGTGTGAAGAAGATGGAAATAGACTAACGGTAAAGACATAAGATGCGAGCTATATTATTGTGGTTTGGCTGAAGAGCGAGTGGTTTAAGGAGGACAGTCAAGATCACATCTGAAGATTATAACTGCAGAAGCACGGAAATTTAATTACACAGTCGCCATTGCCAGGAGATGTCTCGTGTCTGTGTAACATCGTCGTAAGTTTGAGAGTGCAGATTTTGATCAATAAGTCGATGTAGTACTGCTCTCTTAAGAACATATAATTAGTACTTGCGATAAATCTTAACTGAGTAAAAGAAACTTCGTTCTCTTCTTAAGCTGTCACTAATGTAGAACTTTTTCAGGCTACCAAGTGAAACTTAATTCTGCAGTTTCTTTGACACTAGGACAGAATTTGTTGAGCGTAGTTTTGCGAACTAATACTGCTTATTGCTATACGAAAACGGAAGGACAGTGAAAGGGAGAGGGGAAGCCCTAGAAAAATCAGATACTGTTTTTGTTACGAAATGTAATTATTTTGAAGTTCCTGAAATAACAGCTGTAAATGCTGTTAACATTCGCTGAAGTTAATCAGATTCCAAGTGTAATTAACTGGTCATGTCACTGGTTTGATTACTGGAGATTTTTGTTTAATCAATATACAAGGCAGAGCTTGTTAATACATGAGACACATGAAGTTCTTTCCTTTCATAAAGTGTTACTTCTTTTGCTATAACTTATTTTCTGAACCCAATGTTAGAACGTGTGGACTAGGCGAGACAGTAGGTTATTACTCAATTACTTATTTCTTGTGATCGAAGTATCATATTATTACTCTTTTAGTAAACCTTGTGTTGTATTGCACGGTGTCAGAAGTATTCTAATATACGTGTCTATTGTTAGGTGGGCAACTTTAAACTGTTTAATATTCTTCTAATTTTGAGAGCACATATTAGATTGAGATTACTTTTTGAAAACTACTTTCAGTTAAGGGTCCTTGTACATCAGTCGTATTTGTAATGTGGGTTCTTAAGACATGCTGTTAATGTTACACACTACAACTAACTGTTTGTACTAGTGACTGTTCCTAAACTGATTTACCTGAATCATTAATTTAATGTATAGCTGAGTAATACCGACCCAAGCCATAGCCCGACGTCGTAGGCTTTACGTAGGTCATGCTTATCATTTGAACTGTCTTAAATCTTTTGTTTTCCTGAAGCTAAAAGACTAGATTATATTGCACAATGTATTCCTTCAACTCAGTTAGTTTTCCAACTCTAATGAACTCTGTGTCGACGGAACAATAAACGTACTTCCACATGTCTGGAAGAAAGCCTGGCTGTTAGTTAGTGGCCGTAGTAAACATTCGACTCACGTAAGGCTGGTAAAAAAAGGGAGATGCAAAGAACATTCATATATTTTTTGAATCTACTCTTAATTGCTTTCCGGCAGTGATTTTTCATTTCCAGGTCGACGAAATTCACATTTCCTGACAGCTCCAGCGAAGCCGCCATCCAAGCAACTGGCTCGACAGTTGTTGGACGAACTTGTTCCCACGATGTTTTCTTCATTTTTGGTCATTCTCTGCGCGCAGCCGCCTTGTTCAGTGTCGCAACTTGTTACACTCAGCAAGTTGAAAGTTTTCTGTGTACCTCAGCACAGGTTACTCTCAAACGTAGCGACGAATAAGCCCTGATACTTTCAAGATACGCAGAATATAAATTTCTCATGTCACAGAGAACAAATTTAGTAACGCGATCTGACTCCAAAATAGCTATAAAAAAAGACTCACGACGCACGCTTTCATAAATTCAGCGCAGCGAAAAGAAATGAGGGTGTGCATCTCTAATAAGTATGAGTAGCTCATAAATGAATAAGTTCGTAAATGTAATACAAGGGGCAGTCAAATGAAAACAAGACAGGTGGAAAAAATTAAATGAACTGTTAATTATTTCAAGTGTCATCGCCATAACTCTTCACATATTTATCACACTGTAGCACACAACGCTCAATGCCTTAATGGAAAAATATTTGTGGTTGCCTACGGAATCATGACTGTGTCCAAGCGTGTATTTCTTCGCCACCGTAGCAAATCGATGGCTGTGAATGTCTCTCCACAGGGATCCAAAAACATGGAAATTGCGTGGGAGGGACAGTATGGAGGATATATAAAGGCTTCTGAATGAAACCTTTTGCAGCGTAGTCGGAATAACCTTGGCCATGTGTGGCATGTGAGCCAAGGTTGTCTGTGTGCCTTCATACGAGCCCTAATGTCTCGTATCTTCGCGGCCCGTACGCGAAATACACATTGGTGGCAGAAGAATCGTTCTGCAGTCAACTTCAAACGTTGGTCCTCTAAATTTTCTCAGTAGTGGTTTTGTTTGTGAAAAGAATGTCTTCCCCGCTAATACTCGCACGTGAATTGCAACCAGATCTAGCATTCCACCCCTGAATTTCTTCGATGTCTTTCTTCCATCTTTCCAGATGGGTATCCCAAACACTCGAGCAGTACTCAACAATGGGTCACACTATTGTTCCACACACGGTCTCCTTTACAGACGAACCACATTTTCCTAAAATTCCCCCAATAAACCTGAGTCGACCATTCGCTTTCTCTTTTACTGCCCTTACATGCTCGTTCCATTTCATATCTCTTTGCAGCGTTATCCCTGTATATGTAATCGACGTGGCTGTGTCAAGAACCACAATACTAACGCTGTATTCGAACTCTACGCCGCTGTTTTTCTCTCAGTGCATTAACTTACATTTTTCTACGTTCAGAGCTAGTTGCCATTCATCGCACCAACCATAAATTTTGTCAAAGTCATCTCGTAGGCCTATCCTCTTGTAGTCACTCAACGACTACACCGTCCCGTGCACCGCAGCACCATCGGCAAACAGCCTCAGACAGCTGCTTACCTTATCCGTCAGATCTTTTATGTATAGAAAGAATAACAGGTAAAAGAAGAGAAAAAAACAGGAAGTGGATCGTTATTCTGTAGCGTCAACGAAAAAGAATACACAAGCCACGTGCTTCTCGCAGTTATACTGTAATGAGGGTTTTATTCCGAGCTGACAGAAGTCGTGGGAAAGCAATGTGCACATCTACAAATGGCGGTAGTTTTTCTGGTACATAAACGTATAAAAGGCAAAGCATTGTCAGAGCTGTCATTTTGTTCACAGGTGATTCATGTGAAAAGATTTCTGACGTGAATGTGGCCGCAGTACGGGTATTATCAAACTTTGAACGCGTAATGGTAGTTGGAGCTAGACGTATGGGGCGTTCCATTCCGAAAATCGTAATGGAATTCAATATTCCGAGATCCACAGGATCAAGTATGTGCCGAGAATACCGAATTTCAGGCATTAACTCTCACAACGGACCACGAAATAGCCGACGGTCTCCTTAACGACCGAGAGCAGCGGTGTCTGCGCAGAGTTGTCAGTGCTAGCAGACAAGCAACATTGCATGAAACAACCGCAGGAATCAATGTGGGACGTACGACCAAAGTACCCGTTAGGACAGTCCGGCTAAATTTGGCGTTAATGGGCTATGGCGGCAGACAACCGACGCGGGTGCCTTTGCTAACAGCACGACATCGCCCACCGCACCTCTCCTAGGGCGATGACCTTATCGGTTGCACCATGGTCGACTGGAAAACTGTATCCTGGTCAGAGGAGTCCCGATTTCAGTTGGTAAGAGCTTATGGTAGAATTCAAGTATGAGGCAGACCTTACGAAGACATGAATCCAAGGTGCCAACAAGGTAATGTGCAAGCTGATGGTAGCTCCGTAATGGTGCGGCCTGCGGTTACATGGAATGGACTGTGTCGCGGTTATCTTCGGCTACTTAGAGACAATGCCAATGCACCATGCGACTGGCATGAAGAATATTCTGGTCAGTTCGAGCGAATGATTTGGCTACTCAGACCGCCCAACATGAATCTCATCGAACACCTATGGGACCTAATCGAGAGGTCAGTTCATGCACAAAATCCTCGTACCGACAACACCATCGCAATTATGTACGGCTATTGAGGCAGCATGGCTCAATATTTCTGGAGGGGACTTGCAAAGCCTTGCTGAGTCCATGCCGCGTAGAGCGTCGAGTATGCCTGGCAAAAGAGGTTTGATATAATTCGAGGAGGTATCCAATGACGTTTGTCATCTCATTGTATATCTTAATGTTCTGCTACTAACATGACTATTTCTTAAGCCGATGGCAAGATTGTGATTGTAAAGATGTGTAATGGCAAGTAAATGCATCTGTTTAAGGAAAACGGATTGTCTTCTAACTGTAAAAACCACAGTGTATGTAACATCTGACACAAATCTCTCGCCGGCCGGTGTGGCCGTGCGGTTCTAGGCGCTTCAGTCTGGAACCGCGTGACCGCTACGGTCGCAGGTTCGAATCCTGCGTCGGGCATGGATGTCTGTGATGTCCTTAGTGTGGTGTCACCGCCAGACACCACACTTGCTAGGTGGTAGCCTTTAAATCGGCCACGGTCCGGTAGTATACGTCGGACCCGCGTGTCGCCACTCTGGCTCTGAGCACTATGGGACTCAACTGCTAAGGTCATTAGTCCCCTAGAACTTAGAACTAGTTAAACCTAACTAACCTAAGAACATCACAAACATCCATGCCCGAGGCAGGATTCGAACCTGCGACCGTAGCGGTCTTGCGGTTCCAGACTGCAGGGCCTTTAACCGCACGGCCACTTCGGCCGGCGTGTCGCCACTATCAGTGATTGCAGACCGAGCGCCGCCGCACGGCAGGTCTAGAGAGACTTCCTAGTACTCGCCCAGTTGTACAGCCGACTTTGCTAGCGATGGTTCACTGACAAATTACGCTCTCATTTGCCGAGACGATAGTTAGCGTAGCCTTCAGCTACGTCATTTGCTACGACCTAGCAAGGCGCCGTTATCATTAGCTATTTATCTTGTGATGCATGTACCGTCAGACCGGTGTTCACCAATTATGGATTAAAGTTAAGTATTCCAGAAGCTACGTACTTTTTTTTACTAGACTCAACTCCTTTAACTGTTCCAGACCTCACGCCAGCCTGCGTGAGCTTAAACACGTGCCTTTCGGCTACCTCACAGTGGCTTGGCTGTCTTGCCAAGTCACAACACTTAGGTTAGTTAGGTGTAAGTAGTTCTAAGTTCTAGGGGACTGATGACCTCAGAAGTTAAGTCCCATAGTGCTCAGAGCCATTTGAACCACCAAATCACTCGAAAAAATGTAAAAAGAACAATTTTTTGGACTACTTGTAGGTCGAAGGCTTTCATGGAAGTATTACAACTAATATCTTCTTCTGAGACACTGCTGCCACAAGAAAACTTTCTTACTGTCACTCTTTGAAAAAAATGGGTCTAAGTACTATGGGACTTAATATCTAATGTCATCAGTCTGCTAGACTTAGAACTACTTAAACCTAACTAACCTAAGGACATCACACACATCCATGCCCGAGGCAGGATTCGAACTTGCGCCCGTGGCAGCAGCGCGATTCCGGATTGAAGCGCCTAGAATCGCTCGGTCACAGCGGACGGCTTCACTCATTGAAACACGATTGTTTTAGTATACTTGTTCTCAGTCTACATAACCTGGAATACCGTTTTTAAAGGTTATCCCTTGCATATGCAAGACTGTCAATTGTTGAAGGGTGCATTCACCTGAGACAAATATAAATTACAATTTTTTTAAACTGTTGAAGCAATCAGCCTAAATAATTTTGCACATTATTTATTGATTCTTGGATCACATTTTCTGGTTTTTTAAAGAAACTTAGTCATCATTAAGCCTCCCATTCGAGGAGTTAAACTTGTTCTCTCTAAAACGATGCGTCTTCATGACGGAGTCCTGTAGTCTACAAATCTGATCCGAAATTAAAAAACAAACAATTTTCTCAATGTATAGTATATCGCGCATGAAGTAATACCAGAGTTTTCTGAAATTTGAAAAAAATAATAAAATGGCGACCCTTTGAGACAAAGATCTAATTTTGTCATGTGTTTTTGGTCAATTTTTGCAACAACTAACGAATAAGTTAAAATAAAAAATGCGTATTACTCCTGGACATGCCCGAGGAGTAATTCAGCCAAATTTCAGAGAAATATATTTATTAACGTGCTCCCAGCCCGTTGCGTTAGGCTGAGATACAGAGTATTTCAAGCCGACAGAGTGAATAACGGACTCACAAACAAAGAGGTCATTCTGCAATTTGAATGAATTACTCCTTGGGCTAAGGTTCTTATACACCGTGTATAATACACGGTCCGGTCACATTAATGGGACCACCAGCTTCGTGTGACATCAACGTGCAAGCACCATTCTTAGACGGCAGGCGGCAGCACTAGACGGTAAACAGTGAAGTCTAATGCGGAAAGGCGCCATTTATCTGAAATAATTTACTTTCGGGCCAAGAGTGGAAACATTTACGAAACGGTAAACTTTGCAAACTGTTCGCGTGCCGCTATGGTTTACGTGCAACGTGCACCGTAAAACGACGATATCCACATCATGCGCTGAGGCAGCGTGATGCTTCACGGGCCATAGATGACAGGGGCTACATCTACATCTACATCCACATGGTTACTCTACAATTCACATTTAAGTGCCTGGCAGAGGGTTCATCGAACCGTTTTCATACTACTTCTCTATCATTCCACTCTCGAATGGCGCGTGGGAAAAAGGAACACCTAAATCTTTCTGTTCGAGCTCTGATTTCTCTTATTTTATCATAATGATCATTTCTCCCTACGTAGGTGCGTGTCAACAAAACATTTTCGCATTCGGAAGCGAAAGTTGGTGATGGGAATTTTGTAAATCAGTTTGGATTTCGTAGAAATGTTGGAACGCGTGAGGCAATACTGACCCTACGGCTTATCTTAGAAGCTTGATTAAGAAAAGGCAAACCTACGCCTCTAGCATTTGTAGACTTAGAGAAAGCTTTTGACAATATTGACTGGAATACTCTCTTTCAAATTCTAAAGGTGGCAGGGGTAAAATACAGAGAGCGAAAGGCTATTTGCATTTGTACAGAAACCAGATGGCAGTTATAAGAGTGGAGGGACACGAAAGGAAAGCAGTGGTTGGGAAGGGAGTGAGACAGGGTTGTAGCCTCTCCCCGATGTTATTCAATCTGTATATTGAGCAAGCAGTGAAGGAAACAAAACAAAATTCGGAGTAGGTATTAAAATCCATGGAGAAAAAATAAAAACTTTAAGTTTCGCCGATGACATTGTAATTCTGTCAGAAACAGCAAATGACTTGGAAGAGCAGTTGAAAGGAGAATATAAGATGAACATCAACAAAAGTAAAACGAGGATAATGGAATGCAGTCGAGTTAACTCGGGTGATGCTGAGGGAATCAGATTAGGAAATGAGACAAAGTAGTAAAGGAGTTTTGCTATTTGGGGAGCAAAATAACTGATGATGGTCGAAGTAGAGAGGATATAAAATGTAGACTGACAATGGCAAGGAAAGCGTTTCTGAAGAAGAGAAATTTGCTAACATCGAGTATAGATTTGTGTCAGGAAGTCGTTTCTGAAAGTATTTGTATGAAGTGTAGCCATGTGTGGAAGTGAAACATGGACGATAAATAGTTTGGACAAGAAGAGAATAGAAGCTTTTGAAATGTGGTGCTACAGAAGAATGCTGAAGATTAGATGGGTAGATCACATAACTAATGAGGAGGTACTGAATAGAATTGGGGAGGAGTTTGTGGCACAACTTGAGTAGAAGAAGGGATCGGTTGGTAGGAGATGTTCTGAGGCATCAAGGGATCACCAATTTAGTATTGGAGGGCAGCGTGGACGGTAAAAATCGTAGAGGGAGACCAAGAGATGAATACACTAAGCAAATACAGAAGGATGTAGGCTGCAGTACGCACTGGAAGATGAAGCAGCTTGCACAGGATAGAGTAGCATGGAGGGCTGCATCAAACCAGTCTTAGGACTGAAGACCACATCAACAACATCTCGCCGCAAAGAAAACCGCCTTAGTTTCAGTGACTGCCACCCAAATTTGCGTATCACATCAGTGACACTCTCACCCCTATTGCGCGATAACACGAAACGAGCTGCCCTTCTTTGCACTTTTTCGATGTCCTCCGTCAATCCTACCTGGTAAGGATCCCAGATCGCGCAGCAACATTGCAGCAGAGGACGGACAAGTGTAATGTAGGCTGTCTCGTTAGTGGATTTGTCGCATCTTCTAATTGTTCTGTCAACAAAGCGCAGTCTTTGTTTCGCCTTCCCCTCAATATTATATATGTGGTCTTTCCAACTTAAGTTGCTTGTAATTGTAATTCCTATGTATTTAGTCGAATTGACAGCCCTTAGATTTGTGCGATTCATTGTGTACCCAAAATTTATCGGATTTCTTTTAGTACCCATGTGGATGACCTCGCACTTTTCTTTGTTTGGTGCCAATTGCCACTTTTCGCACGATACAGAAATTCTCTCTAAATCATTTTGTAATTGGAATTGGTCATTTGATGATTTCAGTCGATGGTAAATTACAGCACTATCTACAAACAATCTAAGGGGGTTGCTCAGATTGTCACCTAGATCATTTATGTAAACCAGGAACAGCAGAGGGCCTATGACACTACCTTGCGGAACGCCAGATATCACTTCTGTTCTGCTCGACGATTTACCGTCTATCACTACGAACTGTGACCTCTCTGAGAGGAAATCACTAATCCAGTCACACAACTGGGACGATACTCCATATGCGCGCAATTTGATTAATAGTCGCTTGTGAGGAACGGTGTCAGAAGCTTTCTGGAAATCTAGGAATATGGAATTTGAAGGACGCTGCAGTGTACAGGCAAACAGACGTGCAGCTGTTGAACAACTGACTGCTCAGATGAACCAAGGAGCTACCAGCAGTCTCTCCTCAACCCATAACATCCGACCGTTATGATCTGGAGATTGTTTTCTTGGCATTCCCTGGGTGATCTCGTCATTCTGGAAGGCGCAATGGATCAACAGTAATAGGCATCTATTCTCGGGGACCATGTCCACCCCTACGTGCAGTTCGTTCTTCCTCGGCACGATGGCATCTACCAGCAGGACAACGCAACGCCTCACCCAGCTTGGAACGTACGTGCCTGATTCGAAGAGCACCTGGATGAGTTTACCGTACTCCATTGGCCACAAAACTTCCTCGATTTACACCTAGTCGAGAATCAGTGGGACTATCTCGATCGGGCTGTTGGGGCTATAGATCCTCAACTGAGAAAAATGGTTCAAATGGCTTTAAGCACTATGGGACTTAACATCTGAGATCATCAGTCCCCTAGACTTAGAATTACTTAAACCTAACTAACCTAAGGGCATCACACACATCCATGCCCGAGGCAGGATTCGAACCTGCGACCGTAGCAGCAGAGCGGTTCCGGACTGAAGCGCTTAGAACCGCTCCGCCACAGCGGCCGGCTTCAACTGAGAAACAAAGCGCAGTTGCCCATGGGACTGGAGTCGGCATTGCTCCACATCTCTGACGGTACCTTCCAGAACCTTGCTCACCCTCTTCCTGCGTGTCTCGTGCCGCAAAAGCTGCTCATTCAGGCTTTTAACAGGTGGTCACGGTAATGTGACTGTACAGTAACGTATGAATGCTTAGTGCTGAAACTTTGGTATAATGACATATCCAAAGGATGCGTATGTTGCTTAAACAACGGCAGCAGTGTCGCTGGGACTGCCATACGAGAATCTTACGTGCAGATAAAGTAGTTTCTACCTGGGTGGTAATCTGACAGGTCAGTGATGGAACTGTTCTGTAAGGGATATAGTTATTGCCCATAGATTGGGAACCGCAGATAAGTAAATGGACGTTATGCAGAAAGCTGCCAGATTTCTTACATGAAAGGCATTTTCTTTTCCGATTTAATCTCACAAGCCGCAAAAGCTTCAAAGAAAACGATACACGACGGGGAGAATATGATATCGGACGGCAAGTTGGTAAAAGCCCGGAAATTTTTAAGTCTTTCTTTAAGCACAGCATAGCACAGCTATCTGTAACTACCCTGCCGCTTACCACGAATTTTATCCCCGACCCGAGGCGGTGTCGTATCGGCGAAGCGGAGGACACAGTCTGCCTTATCGCGAGCTGCTCCGGGGCCGATCCTCGAAATTAATTGGCCAAAGTGCATTCCTGTGTCAGAGGCGCCGACAGAGCTGGCGTCAGTTTCCATTAGCGGGATGCGCCAGGTAATTTATTACGGGCGTAAATCTCCGAGTAATATGGAGATAATATTCACACTAGAGCGCCGGACTGCCGAGCCCCTGTTGATAGGCTACATCTATTACACTGTCGACGCTGAGTGAGTGACGTGCTCGCACCAGATAGGGCGGCTCATGAATTACGTGTGGCCTCATACACTGACCAGCCGCAAGGTGTTTACGCTCTTGTAATAACCAAAGAACTTCTACCTCGAACACCTCTAGGGTGCCATGGTGATTACAGTAGAGAAACGTCAGAAACGGGAAATCGTGGTACACATGGATTTTAGAATAATCTATCAATTACTAAAACATACACTGAGTTGACTAAATTCATGGAATGCCTCTTAATAGCGTGTCGGACATGCTTTATCCGGGGTAGTGTAGCAAATCGACGTTTCATGTCCACTGCATAAATAATAAGCCATCGTGCCTCTGCAGCCGTCCATAATTGCGAAAGTGTTGTCGGTGCAGGATTTTGTTCACGAACTGACCTCTCGGCTTTGTCCCATAAATGTTCGTTGGCTGGTCAAATCATTCGCTAGATCTGTCCAGAAGGTACTCCAAAATAATTACGAAGAATTGTGGGGCGGTGACATGGCGCATTGTCATCCATAAAAGTTCCATCGTTTTATGGAAACAAGAAGTCCATGAAAGCAAATAGCCTACAAGAAGCCGAATATAACCATTTCCAGTCAATGATCGGTTCATTGGACCAGAGGACCCAGAACATTCCATGTAAACACAGCCCACGCAATTATGGATCCACCGTCAGCTTGCACAGTACCTTGTTGACAACTTGGGTCCATGGCTGCGTAACACACGAACCCTACCATCAGCTCTTATCAATTGAAATCGGCACTCATCTAACCAGGCCTCGGTTTTTCAATCAACTATGGTTCTACCGATATGTCACCAGATCAAGAGAGGCAGTGCAGGCGATGTGCTGTTAGCAAAGGCACTCGCGTCGGTCGTCCGCTGCCATAGCCCATTAATGCCAAATTTCTCCGCATTGTCCTAACGGATACGTTCGTCGTACGCCCCACATTGATTTCTGCGGTTATCTCACTCAATGACAACCTTACGTAAACGCTGCTGCTCTCAGTCGTTAAGTGAAGGCCGTCGGCCACTGCGTTGTCCGATGTGAAGTAAAGCCTGAAGTATTGTATTCTTGGCACATTTTTGACGCTCTGGATCCAGGAATATTGAATTCCATAAAGATTTTCGAAATGTAATGTCCCATTCGTCTAGTTCCAACAACTACTCCGCGTTTAAAGGTTACCAATTCCTGTCGTGCGGCCATAACCACGTCGGAAACCTTTTCACACGAATCAGCTGAGTACAAAAGACAGCTCCGTCAACGCACTGCCCTTTTGTGCCTTGTGTACGCGACTCATGACTTTCGTCACCTCAGTATACTGTACCCATGTACGTAGCAATATGAAACAAGGAAACACCGAATTAAACACAAAACTGTTCATATGTAATTCATAGTACACGTTCTGCAAATCAACAAGGAACAAGGATTTTTTGCGTATCTTAGGTCATGCTATTGGTCAATGATGTCAGATTGCCATAGCCAAGGTACGCAAGTTGCTCCTTCACTTCCAGAAGCAATCCATTACAACTCCACATTGTTTAATGAGCAAAAGCACGAGCTTACCGAGTCCAGATTTGTAGATTCAGGTCCATCTAGCAGACAGAACTCGAGATGTCGTTCTTAATGGAACAAAATCGCCAAGCGTAAAGGTTATTTTGGGAGTAGTCCAAGGGAGTGTTATAGGATCGCTACTATTTACAGTTTATATTTATGATCTAGAAGAAGGCTCTATGAAGCTATTCGTGGAGGATCCTGTTTTCTGTAGGAATGCTGAAACTCCAGAGCATTGCAAGGAATATACGAGTGAAGAGATTGAAAAATCATCCAACCGGCTGCAAATAAAGGTTTATTACCCCTTGACCTAGGCAACTACTTCTGAAGAAGATATTTTCACAAATATCGAAACCTAGGTCAAGGGCTATAAAAGCTTTATTTGCAACTGGTTAGCTGATTTTTAAACATCTTCAGAATTACACAGTTGCTGTTTTGCAGCCATGTTTAAGACTTTGTCTAGACGAGTATTACAGGGATTGCGGTTGACTCTGAATATAAAGAAGTGTAACATTTCGCGAAGAGATCCACTATAGTAACCATGTGGAGTGACCTCAAGTGGGATAACAACATAGAACAGATTAGCGGAAACGGAGATGCCAGACTTAGATTAAGTGGTAGTATCTAAGTAACTACATACAACAAAAAATGTTTGGCATCAAGAGAGTTCCGGCACCTGTACAGAAAATTGGAATAGAGATCAACATAAACATCATTTCCGCCCTTTTTGTTGCTCAGGAAAACCACACATTGCATGTTGTATCACCATACAGCGAGACCTTCAGAGGTGGTGGTCCAGATTGCAGTCACACGGTACCTCTAATACCCAGTAGCACGTCCTCTTGCATTGATGCATACATGTATTCGTCGTGGCATACTATCCACAAGTTCATCAAGGCACTGTTGGTCCAGGTTGTCCCACTCCTCAACAGCGATTCAGCGTAGGTCCCTCGGAGTGGTTGGTGGGTCACGTCGTCCATAAACAGCCTTTTCAATCTATCCCAGGCATGTTCGAAGGGTTCATGTTTGGAGAACATGCCGGCCACTCTAGTCGAGCGATGTCGTTATCATGAAGGAAGTCAAAGATGTGCACGTCGGGGGCGCGAATTTTCGCCCATGAAGACGAATATCTCGCCAATACGCTGCCGATATGGTTGCACTATCGGTCGTAGGATGGCATTCATGTATTGTACAGCCGTTACGGCGCCTTCCATGACCACCAGCGGCGGACGTCGGCCCCACATAATGCCATTCCAAAACAGCAGGGAACCTCCACCTTGCTGCACTCGCTAGACAGTGTGTCCAAGACGTTAAGCTTGACCAAGTTGTCTCCAAACACGTCCCCGACGATTGTCTGGTTGAGGGCATAAGCGACACTCATCGGCTAAGAGAACGCGATGCTAATCCTGAGCAATCCATTTTACATGTTGTTGGGCCCATCTGTGCCGCGCTGCATGATGTCTTTGTTGCAAATATGGACCTCGCCATGGACGTCGGGAGTGAAGTTGCGCGACGTGCGGCCTATTGCGCATAGTTTGAGTCGTAACACGACGTCCTGTGGCTGCACGAAAAGCATTATTCAACATGGTGGCGTTGCTGTCAGGGTTCCTCCGAGCCATAATCTGTAGGTAGAGGTCACCCACTGCAGCAGTAGCCCTTGGGCGGCCTGAACGAGGCAACGTAGCAACCTAACGGCGAACAGCAGCGGCGTTTGCGTAGAGTTGCCAGTGCTAACAGACAACCATGGAGCAACCGCAGAAATCAGTGTGGGACGTAAGACGAACGTATACTTTAGGACAGTGCTGCGAAATTTGGTGGTAATGGGTTATGGCTGCAGACGACCGACGCAAGCAACTTCGCTAACAGCACGACACCGCCTGCAGCGCCTCCCCTGGGTTCGTGGCCATACCGTTTCTATTATTGATGACTGGAAAACCGTTGCCTGGTTGGATGAGCTCCGATGTCAAGTGGACAACAAGGCCCTGTGCAAGCTGTTGGTGCCTCCACAATGGTGTGGGCTGTATTTACATGAAATGGTCTATATCCTGGTTATGTTCAGCTTTGCAGCCACTCATGGACTTCATTTTCCCAAACAATGGAATTTTTATGGATGGCAATGTGCAATGTCGCCAGGCCACAACTGATCGTGATTGGTTTTTAGAACACTCTGGACAGTTCGAGCCAATGATTTGGCTCTCCAAATCGCCCGACATGAATCCCATCGAACGTTTATGGGACATAATCGAGAGGTCAGCTTGTGTACAAAATCTTGCACCGGCAACATATTCACAGTTATGGACAGCTGTAGAGAGAGTATGGCTCTGCAGCGGACTTGCTGAGTTCATGCCACGTTGAGTTGCTGCGCTACGCTGGACAAAAGCAGGTCAGACATGATATTGGGAGGTCTCTAAAAATGGCAAACCGATGTTTGGAAGAAAAACATAGTTACAAGGAAGGTAACTGTGAAGAAACAATGGATAACAAAAAAAAAATACTCCAGTTGATCGAAGAAAGAAGGAACTACAAAAATGTTCAAGGAGATTCAGGAATACAGAAATACGAGTCACTTGAGAACGAAATAAATAGGAAGTGCAGAGAAACTAAGGTGAAATGGCTGCATAAGAAAGTGAACAAATCGAAAATGGTTGTCGGAAGGAGTGACTGAGTATTTAGAAAACTCAAAACAATCTTCGGTGAAATTAACAGCAAGGGTTTTAACATTAAGAGGGCAATGGGAATTCCACTGTTAAATACAGAGGTGGGAGCGGATAGGTGGAAAGAGTAGACTGAAGGCCTCTGTGAGAGGAATACTACTCCGATGACATGGAAGAATAAGAAACAGGAATCGACGTAGAAGAAATAGGGGATCTAGTATTAAAAACCAGAACGTGAAGGAAATTTGGAAGACTTAAGATCAAATAAGGCAGAAGGGACAGATAACATTCCATTACAATTTCTAAAATCATTGGAGGAAGTGACAAAATATCCGATTACTCATGTTGGCGTGTAGGATGTATGAGACTGACGATGTACCATCAGATGTTCGGAAAAACATCATCCACATTATAGCAACAGCCGATAAGTGGAAGAATTATCGCACAATCAGCTTAACAACTCATGTTTCCAAGTTGCTGACAAGAATACTGTTCAGAAGAATGGAGAAGAAAACTGAGGATGTGTTAGATGACGATCAGTTTGGCTTTGGGAACGGTAAAGCCACCAGAAAGCCAATTCTGACTTTGCAGTTGATAATGGAAGCAAGACTAAACAATACTCGAGGCACATTCATAGGATTTGTCGACCTGGAAAAAGTGTTCGACAGTGTCAAGTAATTCAAGATGTTCGAGATTCTGAGGAAAATAGGGGTAAAGTGTAGAGAAAGACGGGTAATGTACAAACACTACAAGAGCAAAGAGGGAACAATAAGAGTGGCAGACCAAAACAGAAGTTCTCGGATTAAAAAGTACATAAGACAGGAATCTAGTCTTTCGCTACTACTGTTCAGTCTATACATCGAAGAAGCAATGATTCAACGGTTCAGTAGTAGCATTAAAATTCGGAATGAAAAGATATCAGTAATAAGATTCCTTGATGACATTGCTATCCTCGATGAAAGTGAAAAACAGTTAAATGCTCTGTTGATTGAAATGAAGAGTGTAATGAGTACAGAATATGGACTGAGAGTAAATTGAAGAAAGACGAAGGTTATAAGAAGTAGCAAAAATGAGAATTGTGAGAAATTTAACACCAGAATTGACACTCCCTAAGTAGACGACTTTAAGGAATTCTGCTACTAGGCAGCAAAATAACCTATGACGGACGGAGCAAGGAGGACATAAAAAGCAGACTAGCAATGGCAAAAAGGGCATTCCTGGCCAAAAGAGGTCTACAAAAATCAAATATCGCTCTTAATTTGAGGAAGAAATTTCTGAGAATGTACAGCACTGTATGTTAGTGAAACATGGACTGTGGGAAAACCGGAACAAAAGAGAATCGAAGCATTTGAGATGCGGTGCTACTGACGAATGTTGAAAATTAGGTGGACTGATAAGGAAAGGAATGAGGAAGTTCTCCGCAGAATCGGGGAGGAAAACGATATATGGAGAACACAGACAAGAAGGAGAGATAGCATGATAGGACACCTTTTAAGATGCCAATGAATAATTTCCCTGATACTTAAGGGAGGAAAGGAATGTGTGGAAAACACTGATTAGGAAAAGGGACAGGATAATATGACATCTGTTAAGACATGAATGAATGACTTCCATGGTATTAGAGGGAGCTGTAGAAGCCAAAAACTTAACAAGAAGACAGAGATTGGAATACATCCAGCATATAACTGAGGACGTAGGTTGCAAGTGCTACTCTGAGATGAAGAGGTTAGCACAGGAGAGGAATTCGTGGCGGGCCGCATCAAAGGTCAGAAGTCTGATGATTAGAAGAAGAAAGTTCCATGTCATGAAGAGTTTTTCATGTTTAAACTTTTATGAAACCTTTAGTTTATACTGAAAAAAGTAAATTACTTTGCATTTTTGTTTCGTATACGTCTACAACTATACTCGGAAAAACACAGTGGATAGCCTGGCCGAGGGTACTTTCTATTGTCCTAGTTATCAGGGCTTGTTGCCGTTCCATTCTCGTATGGAGCGCAAGAAGAATTGTTGGTTGAACGCCTCTGTGAGCGCTTGTGGGCGGTCTCATCTTGTATTCGAGACCTCTACGTGAGCGATACTTAGGGTGCTGTATAATTTTTCGAGATTCATCATCCAAAGCTGGTTCTTGAAACTATGTAAGAAGCCTTTGCCGAGATAGTATGCGACGATCTTCAAGCGTTTCAAGTATTTTCAGCATCTCAGAGACGCCCTCCCATAGGTCAAACAAACCAATAATCATTCGTCCTGTTCTTCTTTCTGAATGCTCAAGAGATCAAGACCCTTTGCAAGTGTTATTTGGTACGAGTCCCATATTCTTGCTAGTTAGTTAGTAGTTAGTTAGATTGTTAGGTAATTGGACAGTCCCATGTTCCAGGGATCATTTTGCACCGTAGATTGTAATGATGTGGAACTAGCCATTTTACAGTCACATCGCAAATTAATACACATGGTTATAATCTCTACTCACCACGTTTTACACATTACAGGAATTGAAATTCTTCTACGGAGTAGAAGGAGTTGTTAAACAGAAACTTCCTCAATTCGGTTTTACTGTACTGTCTGTCAGACGTTTTATATCACTGGGCAAGAGATCAAAAATTTTTGTTGCAGCATTGAGCATTGTGCACTTTATTTTGTGCTAAAGAAACCTTAATGTGGAGCAACGAATTTCATTTTTTCTTGTGGGATTGTAATTATGTACACTATTGTTCCTTTTGAGCTGTGGTTGGTGATTTACAACAATCTTTATGAGGGAATAAATATATTGTTAAGCAGTAGTCAGAATGACCAACTCCTTAAACAGATGTGTACAACGCGATCGTGCATGAGCACTCCATTTTATTCTTGCAGCACGGTTTTTTGCACAATCAAGACTGCAGATGAGTTATCTCAGACCATTATCCAATGTGGCATCGTTGAATAATGTATTGATAAATACTCTAGGATGGGTCGTAGAACTGTTTTGTAAGCAATTTCTCTTGTAGACCGGCAAACATTTTCCTCGTACTCTATCGATGCACCGAAGTTTGCCACCTTCTGTACCTGCCACTGACCCTACGTAATCGTTCCATTCCATATTCCTACAGACTGTTATACGCAGGTATTTATATATGTTGATCACTTCCAACTATGAGTAGTTGATTTTGTAGTCACAGAAAAAAACGTTTTTTTCCTTTTGTGAAGTGCACGTTGTTAATTTCTGATCATTTAAAGAAAGTCGACAATTTTTGTGTAACTTCGAAATCTTAGCAAGATCTGACTGAATGTTTGTGCAGATATTCTTCAAGCAGCACTTCATTGTAGATAACGGCATCCCCTGTGAAAATTGTGATGTTACTATGAATATTTTCTATTTGTCCATCATTGTACAACATGAACAGCAAGGGTCCCAAAACATTACCTTGGGAAACATCTGAAGTTAGTTCTACATCTATCGATGACTTACTAACCAAGTTAACATCTGCGCCATCCTTACCAAAAAATCATCATTCCTCAATCCAGTCAGAAATTTATTTTGACGCCACATGAAACTGTACTGTTGGTACTAAGCGTAGGTATGGCACTGTAATCCGTTAATTTTCAAGTTCAGGAAGAATAAGATTATGAGGAATCTGTGTGTTTTGAATAAAATACTGAGGTCTGGTGTGCACTGATTGCTCAAAAAATATGGGATGACAAAAAGTAATGAAAATATGTTCCGTCGGTTTGTGTTATCTATGTTCAAAACACTTACGTGCTAATACACTCAAGAGTAGAAATTAAGCTATAAGAGAACGGAGGCTAGAAGGGCCCACTTAAACAAGAATTTGTACAGAACTTTTATTGTTGTTTTGAAACAAGGTGTACGTGCATAAATCATTAATTTGAAATATGTTTTGGCGTGAACGGTTAGAAAAAAGGTTTCTAATCAAAGTGACACACAATAATGAAAGATTTTCTAACAGTTACGATTCGAAATGTTAGGAAATGTGTCGGGTAGTTTGGATCATACGACAAAATATAGATTATTAGATAAAAAAAATTACCAAGTTCGAGTACCACTCGCGTATAATCCATCCTGTGTATCGAGAAGCTCAACGATTTTTGCCTGTTATCGACATCGATACTGCCGAGATATCAGTCCCAGAAATTCCAAAACCGCATCATAGTCTCTGTAGTAGTTCCTTAGAGTAGACCGGACATACAGAAGCAAGCGGGCAGGGAACCTCATTTTATATATGTAGAGAGAGAATATTTAATAAAACACTATTTATTTTTTTCCTAAAACATGACTGCAATTTACATTTTACGTTTCCTTGCAGTAAGGTTAGTCTATTATTCTTTTGCCGGAAGATGAATGCAATGTATGTTCAAATGGCAAAGTTCGTTTTTTTGTGTGATATAATCACAACTTAACAACTTTGAGATTTTTTTCCTTTACTTGTACTATGAAACCTTGCTTCTTGTCGACTTTCATAATTTTAGATCAACGGAAGGTTTCGATGAGTGAGGCCGCGAGTTGGTTAGCACACTGAACTCGCATTCGGGAGGACGACGGTACAAACCCGCGTCCGGCCATTCTGATTTACGTTTACCGCGATTTTCCTAAATCGCTTCAGGAAAAGCTGGTACGGTTCCTTCGAAAGGGCACGGTCGCTTTCCTTCTCCATCCTTCCCTAATACGAACTTGTGTTCCGTCTCTAATGACCTCGTTATCGACGGGACGCTAAACACTGATCTCCTCCTCTCCCAGTTTGCGAGTGTCAAAATATAAGAAACATGAATGACCGAATCTTTCTATTGCATTGACTTGTAAGCTTAAATTTCTTTTAACGCCAGTGGACCAAACAATTTTGTATGTGAAATAAATTTGAATTTGAAACGCCAATCTGATCCATAAAAAAGAGTCTTAAAAGACCGACAGAGAGACAGATAAAAAATAACAAAAAATATTTTTTTCGGAAGATATAATTAAAAATTAACAACTATCGGATTTTTAAGATTATCAAATAAATAACCGTATCTTTCGACTGAAGTGACTTAGACGCTTACAATTTTTACGACGCCAAGGGACTATAGACCTTAGTAAGTGACATAAACCTGAACGTGTTATGTCTGCCCGTCCCTGAGAGAAACTGTTCTTAACAGTTTGACAGACAGACATGAGAGCGATCCGATAAGGGTTCCGTCTTTAGAGACTGAGACACGGAACCCTAAAAAGATGTTTTCGTGGTTTACAGTCTGTTTATATATCGAAATTACAAGATAAAAAACATTTGGTTAAAAAATATTTCAAATTATTGTCGGCTGAATCTGATAACATATTAAAACTGTGGACCGACGTTTTCTATAAGACAATTGTGACTGCTTTTACATAAATCTTTAATGCCAGTTTTTGTTAAATCTGTGGAGCAGTTGTAAAATTCATGTCAAATCGTAAGCCAACCATTGAAACTCAGTCGTAGCTAGCGGCATTATCCGTGAATCTAAATCTGTAATGTGCTACAAGAACTTTTCCGTGACCTCCATAGGCGTCTGCAAGGTGGAACAAGAGGGGACAGTTTGGGGCTCAGAATTGTCACACAGGCTGTTCACGGGAAGGTTTGCCTATTGTTTGGGGCAGCGGTAATTTACACATCACATTGTCCTGCGCTCAGAGTGGCTGGTGAGATTTATAGAACATTGCCAAAATAGTCCCCACCCTGTTCTGTCCTCCCTCATATAACCGTTATTGGGCTCCCGACGGGCACCACTGCAACATGCTGGCGCGGGAACTCTGGCACCTATTCCCCAACACAGAATTCACATGGCTGCAGTATAAGCGCCCCCCCGCTACTGCATAACTTAATCACAACAATAGTTCACCATTTGTCTCTGGTCAAGGGAGATCCGTCACGACCTCGCTGATACCACATTCACTTATACAACCACAGAGCGTTTGCGGTAGACTCTGAACATCATGGCCCCGCTGTCTGTTCTTGTGTTCATCTTTAACTCAACTATGGACCAAAGCACATCGACTGGAAAATAAAAATACCATGTTATGCGCTAGAAGAGAGGGGGAAAACTGAGAAAAGGCAAGGTCGATAAGATCTTCACTTGAAGAAATGGGACATTTTCAAGCTCCTCAGGGGTGAAACACAGCATAAATATGTAATTACAGAGCGACGAAGTCAGTACTCCAGTTGTTTATTAGCACAATAATGTGTTAAGTCGGAGGACACGCCATCTTTTTCAGTCCTAGGCTGTTGAGAACAGATTATACTGAGGTATTTATGACTGTTTTGGGAGAGTTCCCACATTCACTTCTTCGAACGCTGGCCCGAGCTACACTTTATCTGGACAACCCAAAAATATAGCTTTCAAAACATGTTTTGCTAAACATTAATTATGCCTGTGAACAAAAAGTGGAAGAGTTGAAAACAGTGGAATAAATGCATTAATTTTATCAGGTTTGAAGTTTTGTAAGCAAATAAAGATTCCTAAATAGACTAAGCATTACTAATGTTATTTCCTGTTTCTTCACTTTTCGGCGTATAAATCAGGGCCAGTTATGCTGGACATTTTTGTTAATAACCAACAGGAATTTCTCATGCTTTCTGACACAAAAAATGCAAGTTTTAGAATCTTTTTCCTTCTTGCATAAATTTCTGTCTATGCCAACGTTAATCTTCTTCAAATATTGATTTAAAAACCCCATTCTAGGTGCCACAGATGTTTGCGGATTCACTACAACGAATTAATTTCCTTTCAGTGTAGTTCTAGTGACATTAAAACGGCTATCAGGTGTCCTTTCTCTGTCATTTCGCCTTCCAAAACACTTGGAACCGTTCGCTTCATTCCCGGGTTCGATTACCGGCGGGGTCAGGGATTTTCTCTGCCTCGTGATGACTGGGTGTTGTGTGTTGTTCTTAGGTTAGTTAGGTTTAAGTAGTTCTAAGTTCTAGCGGACTGACGACCATAGATGTTAAGTCCCATAGTGCTCAGAGCCATTTTTTCGTTCGCTTCATTACTGTCTCGGACCAATCTCCTTCACTCTCACAGACACACTTCTTCGCCAGCCTTGGCATCATACCCATAGGCCCTCTGCTTTTCCTGATGTATACAAACTATTTACGAGACAATTTGAGGAGCCCTCTTAGGTTGTTGGCAGATAATGTCGTTCACGGTCTCGTGAAGTCGTTGCAGGATGAGTTGGGCAACTTATTCTAAATAATAAAAAGCGTGAAGTCATAAAAATGAGTACTAAGAGTTGTTCTTGTTGTTGTTGTTGTTGTGGTCTTCAGTCCTGAGACTGGTTTGATGCAGCTCTCCATGCTATCCTATCCTGTGCAAGCTTCTTCATCTCCCAGTACTTACTGTAACCTACATCCTTCTGAATCTGCTTAGTGTATTCATCTCTTGGTCTCCCTCTACGATTTTTACCCACCACGCTGCTCTCCAATACTAAATTGGTGATTCCTTGATGCCTCAGAACATGTCCTACCAACCGGTCCCTTGTTCTTGTCAAGTTGTGCCACAAACTCCTCTCTCCCCAATTCTATTCAACACCTCCTCATTAGTTATGTGATCTATCGCTTCTTGTCCAAACTATTTATTGTCCATGTTTCACTTCCACACATGGCTACACTCCATACAAATACTTTCAGAAACGACTTCCTGACACTCAAATCTATGCTCAATGTTAACAAATTTCTCTTCTTCAGAAACGCTTTTCTTGCCCATTGCCAGTCTACATTTTATATCTTCTCTACTTCGACCATCATCTGTTATTTTGCTCCCCAAATAGCAAAACTCCTTTACTACTTTAAGTGTTTCATTTCCTAATCTAATTACCTCAGCATCACACGACTGAATTCGACTACATTCCTTTATCCTCTTTTTACTACTAGTAGTCCGCTAAATTTCGGTTACACGATGTATTACACAAACCTAAAGGCTTTCAATTCAACTAAATACTTGGGGATTACAGTTACGAATAACTTGAATTGGAGAGATCACATAGACAATGTTATCGGGCAAACCAACCCAAGAGTGTGATTATTGGCAGAACGCTTAGAAGACGCTACAGGTCAACTAAAGAGACTGCCTGCACTATGCTTATTCGTCCTCTACTAGAGTATTGCTGCCTGGTGTGAGGTCCGCATCCGATTAGTCTGACAGATGACATCAAAAAGTTCGAAGAAGGGCAGCTCGTTTTGTATTACTGATAGGGGAGAGAGTTCCACGGATATGATACGAGCATTGGGGTGAAAATCATTAAAACAAGGCGTTCTTCGTTGCGCTAGGCTCTTTCCATGACATTTCTTTCACCTCCGAATAAGAAAATATTTTTTTGGCGCCCATCTACATAGGAGAAAATGAGCATCACAATAAAATAAAGAAATAAGAGCTCGCACGGAAAGAGTTAAGTGTTGGTTTTTCGCGGGTGCTGTTCTAGAGTGGAACGGTAGAGAAATAGCTTGAAGGTGGTTCGATGAACCCTCAGCCAGGCGCATTATTGTGAATTGTATAGTAATGTAGAGTAGATGTAGATCTAGCTTACGATAGAATCATTAGATTACTTAAATATCAATACTAGTACCGGCTGATTATAATTAAACCGACGTAACTCACAGAGGCTCAGTATGGGCTGTAAATATCGTATGGCAGTGAAATTTGGTAGATGCGCTAATGCGTGAATGCACAACTTATTTGCACTCGAAAAAAATTAATTCCAGTTTTGACCACCAAGTGCAAAGTTGGAGCCATGAATGTAAGAAAGACGTATAGAAATGTTTCCGTCCGTAATTGATTAGGGATGCAATGTGGACAAAAAAGGTCAAATAAGTGAGAAAGGCGTAGTGTTGATTTCCGCATACACAGTTTGTTCAGTATTGGCAACCGACACGTCGACGACATGCTGCATCTGTGACACAACGTGATCAATAGCGCCAGGTTTGCACCTGGTGGCCAAAATTGGAACTATTTTTTTCCAGTGTAAATCAATTCCGCACTAACGCATTAGTATATCTACCACGTTTCACTGCCTTTCGGTAATTTCAGCCCACACCTGAGCGTCTGTGAGTAGCTGCACTTTAATACACTACTAGCCATTAAAGCTGCTACACCACGAAGATGACGTGCTACAGACGCGAAATATAACCGACAGGAAGAAGATGCTGTGATACGCAAATGATCAGCTTTGCAGAGCATTCACACAAGGCTGGCACCGGTGGCGACACTACAACGTGCTGACATGAGAAAAGTTTCCAACCGATTTCTCATACACAAAGAGCAGCTGACCGGCGTTGCTTGGTGAAACTTCGTTGTGATGCCTCGTGTAGGGAGGAGAAATGCGTACCATCACGTTTCCGACTTTGATAAAGGTCGGATTGTAGCCTATCGCGATTGCGGTTTATCGTATCGCGACATTGCTGCTCGCGTTGGTCGAGATCCAATGACTATTAGCAGAATATGGAATCGGTGGGTTCAGGCCTCGTATCACTAGCAGTCGAGATGACAGGCATCTTATCCGCATGGCTGTAACGGATCGTGCAGCAACGTCTCGATCCCTGAGTCAACAGAGGGGTACGTTTTCAAGACAACAACCATCTGCACGAACAGTTCGACGACGTTTGCAGGAGCATGGACTATCAGCTTGGAGACCATGGCTGCGGTTATACTTGACGCTGCATCACAGATAGGAGCGCCTACGATGGTGTACTCAACGACGAACCTGGGTGCACGAATGGCAAAACGTCATTTTTTCGGATGAATCCAGGTACTGTTTACAGCATCATGATGGTCGCATACGTGTTTGGCGACATCGCGGAGAACGCACATTGGAAGCGTGTACTCGTCATCGCCATACCGGCGTATCACCCGGCGTGATAGTATGGGGTGCCATTGGTTACACGTCTCGGTCACCTCTTGTTCGCATTGATGGCACTTTGAACAGTGGACATTACATTTCAGATGTGTTACGACCCGTGGCTCTACGCTTCATTCGGTCCTTGTGAAACCCTAGATTTCAGCAGGATAATGCACGACCGCATGTTGCAGGTCCTGCACGGGCCTTTCTGCATACAGAAAATGTTCGACTGCTGCCCTGGCCAGCACATTCTCCAGATCTCTCACCAACTGAAAACGTCTGGTCAATGGTGGCCGAGCAACTAGCTCGTCACAGTACGCCAGTCACTACTCTTGATGACCTGTGATATCGTGTTGAAGCTGCATGGGCAGCCATCCAAGCTGTATTTGACTCAATGCCCAGGCGTATCAAGGCCGTTATTACGGCCACTGGTGGTTGTTCTGGGTACTGATTTCTCAGGATCTATGCACCCAAATTGCGTGAAAATGTAATCACGTGTCAATTCTAGTATAATATATTTGTCCAATGAATACCCGTTTATCATCTGCATTTCTTCTTGGTGTAGCAATTTTAATGGCCATTAATGTAATAACTACCCAGTAGGATGATATTGTTCTCGCCTTCAGAGCTATAAACCTATGCTGAAGATTACACCGTTCACCAGCTTTCGATACTAAAAAAAAAGTAAAATTTAGTTGTGTCACCAACTTAACAGCTACATCACTCAAGTCCTAGCAAATGTCAGAGTGATGTCTGCGATTTATTGCAAGCACTGCATGCGTACGCTGTTTTGAGGCACACAGTTCCCCTCGCCGTATTTTGTCACCATAATCTGCCTCTATGGCATCTTGAAAACTTCCTTCACAGTTGTTAGGTACCTGGCCTATAATCGAGAATGTCTCACAAGAAAACATGAGGTAGAACCATCAGCCCGGGATTTCATGCACTCTCCTCTCGAACACAGACTGCACTCCATCCCTGGCCTTCGCCTTGAGTCCAGACAGTCGGACCCCTAATAGAACAGTGACACAGAAGCACTTGTCTGCTTCACTATATTACGGACCAGTAGGGGCTTTCGTTCCAGAGCATTCTGGAAAACTATAAAGAAACTAAATCAGGATTGTCAGCTTCCGAATCAAATCTCGGCGCCTGGACAGTAATGGCGAGGCTCAGGAAATGACGGCAGCTGGGGTTGTGGTAGGCCCGTCTGTAGGCGACCGCCCGCGACCTGGCCACAGGACCGCGCGGGCAGTCGCAGGAAACAGGCGGTGATACATTAGAATTTAAGTGAGACATTACGGGGCTGCCAGCATACAAAATTACGCAGCCATTCAGGAGGCGGGCGCGAGGGAACTCTATTAGACTGGGAGAACTGCCAAGCTAGGCGGGGATTGGGACTAAGAGTGACAAATGAGGCGGTCACTCCGCGATCGTACTTGGCGGCATTCGCCGCGGGCCATTACTGGGGAAAGCAGGAGGCTAGGTATGGGCCGCGCATTAACAGGGCTCTGTCTCGTAGCGTCTGATGCGGGCAGTGGCCACACCGTTCCCGACGCGTCGATGCTGCCATACGCGGAGTTCCGGCTGAAATGAAGCATTCTTTTATACGAAAATCAAACGCCGTAATCTTCGTCTCAGTCGATACAATGAACTGATCTCGTGTTATACGAGGATCACTCCCAAAGAAATGCACAATGTTTAAAAGGAAAACACTTCCTAGTACTCTGCAAAATTATATTTATTTGGCGGCATACTGGGTTTCGGCTTCTCAGGTCATCTTCAGGTGTCAACTGAATGTTGCAAACAGAGATAAACATGATGTGCGATTGACACATGTTATTTGTGCAGAAGATATAGAAATTGACGAAGTGCTTACATATAAAAATATTACAATAATTACATTAAGTAAAAAAGGTGAGATAAACAGAGCTTTTACGTGGAGGTACATGTAACAAATGATGAGAAATAAAATGAATTTACAGATTGGACAAACTTAATTTTAAAAGGGGGAAAATGGAAAATGAGTCTGATCATTTAATACTAGACTGGCATTCTTTGTCATTTGTTTGTTGATTTCCATTTTTTTTTTTTTTTTTTTTTTTTTTTTTTTTTGACAGCATGCAAAACTTCACATTCTACATTCGACATCATATGGATAGTCTTCTGCTAAAATATGATACATGTGATGTAGAAGAAGAAAAATCTGAAAAATGAGCCTTTTGTAAATCAAGAAACGCATGTCTCAGAATGCCAGCCTATTACTAAACGATGAGACCCAATTTCCATTTGCCTCATTGTTAAATTAATTTTTAGTTACAAATATTATATTCAGACAGTAAATTCATTTTATTTCACATCGTTTGTTACATATATCTTCATATAAAAGCTTTGTTTACCCCATTTTTTAACTTAATGTAATTACTGTAATATTTTCATATGTAAAGATTTCGTCATTTTTAAATCTTCTATGCAATTAATATCTGTGTAAGTGTCGCACTTCATGTTTATCCGTGTTTGCGACATTCACTTGTCACCTGAAGATGGCCTGAGAAGCCGAAAGCCGATTAGTGACAAAATAAATATAATATGGAGAACATTATGAAGTGTTTTCCTTTTTAATATTATTGTCATGTTCTGCGAAGCACCGACGGGAAATTCAGTTAATGAAAAGCACAATGTATCTTTAAATATCAAGTTTATTTATCACACCTTTGATACACGCAAAGAGAAAAAAAAACGCCCAACGAAGGAATTGTGCTTATTGGTCACAAACTGATATTAGTACACGTATCAGCGGAAAATTTAAAACTGTAAACTTTGGCCACCGATGGATGAATGTGTGACGTTGGGGCGCAATTTAATCGCGCAGCTGTCGAGGATAGTGAACAGAGGATATTTCGATAGTAGGGCATACAATAACTGGTGTTTCAGTGACCACAAGAACTATTAATAAACAACTCACAGGAAAGGGGCTGGGCTCATGGTGCTCGTTGTGCTGACTACCGTTGATCTCTGTATACCAAAAAGCCCGTTTTCAGTGGTATCAGGCACATTTAGCTGGAGTACAGTTGTCTTCAGTGATGAGTCCTACTTCGAAATGAGAAGCAATGACCAGCGAAGATGCTCCTGAGACGCCCTCCACAGTGGTGGGATACGACCACAACCAGGAGTGCTGGTCTGAGGTGCTATTTCCTTTCATAGCAGGACCCCTTTTATTGTAACACGCACCACTTTTACAGCTCAACTGTACCTCGATGATATTCTACATGCCTATTTTGTTGCCTTTCATAGAAAGCCACCCTGGGCATACATTTCAGCAAGGTAATGCCTGCCCGCACACGGTGAGAATTTCTATTGCTTGTTTTCGTGCTTTCCAAACCGTAACTTGGCCAGCAAAGTCGCCACTTCTCTCCCCAGTTGAGAACGTTTGGGGCCAATCGATTTCAAGCCGAATAACTGCTTGCATAAGAACGAGAGAGGGACCAACACGTTATTGACTTGCTCGATTTGTGACCCTCATTCTCTTGGATAAATCACCCAATTTTTCTGAAATTCTAATCATGTGTGGATGGCTGCAAATGGTCTCCAGGTAGCCGAACATAACCGTTCCCAGTGAATGATCGGCTCATCCATTCCGTGTAAGTACAGCCCACAGCGTTATGGCTTGCACGGTGCCTTGTTGACAACTTGGGCCCATGGTATCGTGGGGTCTCTGCTCACTCCGTACCATCACCTTTCGCCAAGAGAAATCTAGACTCCTCTGACCAAGCCGCGGTTTTCCAGTCATCTAGGATCCAACAGATATGGTCAAGCCCAGGAGAGGAGCTGCAGGCGATTTCGTGCTTTTAGCAAAGGCACTCGCGTCGGTCGTTTGCTGCCATAACCCATTAACGCCAAATTTCGCCTCACTGTCCTAACATTCGTCGTACGAGGGTAATACCAAAAGTAAGGTCTCCTATTTTTTATAAGTACATAGACCTGTTTATTTCTACAATGGTTTACATCAGTTTACAGCTTGAAAATTTAGTTATTTTTCGACATAATCACCATTTCTGTCGATGCATTTTTGTAGGCGCTTTGGCATTTATGTATGCCCGTGCCATACCAGCTCGCCGCCATGCTTGTTCAGAAAGTTATGAACCACTTCTTTCACCTCGTCGTCGGAGCTGAATCACTTTCCTGCCAAATGCTGTATTAACCTAGGGAACAGGTGATGGTCACTGGGCGCCAATTCAGGACTACAGGGTAGGTGGGTGATTATGATCCATTGAAACTGTTCGAGGAGAGCAACGGTTTGCCGAGCGATATGTGGGCGAGCGTTGTCGTGGAGAATGTGTACGACCTTGCTCAACATTCCTCTTCTCCGGTTCTGAATTGCCCGTTTGAGTTTTTACAGAGTCTCACAGTACCTGTCAGCGTTAATTGTTGTCCCAGTGGGCATAAAGTCGACCAACAATACCCCTTTCCGATCACAAAAAAACGTTTTTCATGACTTTACCGGCAGACTGTGTTTGTTTCAATTTCCGCGGCTTTGGCGAAGAAGGATACCGCAAATGGCGTGATTGTTGGCTCTGAGCACTATGGGACTTAACTTCTGAGGTCATCAGTCCCCTAAAACTTAGAACTACTTAAACCTAACTAACCTAAGGAATTCACACACATCCATGCCTGAAGCAGGATTCGAACCTGCGACTGTAGCGGTCGCGCGGTTCCAGACTGTAGCGCCTAGAACCGCTCGGCCACCTCGGCCGGCAAGGTGACAGCAGAGTCTGTCGAAACCGACTGCTGAAAATAAAGAAATATTTATGCTATCGTAGCTTTAGAAGGTTTTCCTCCTGTTTTGGTTTATACTTGCAGAAATTTTGTTTTTGGATCTTAAGTTTGGAGTTTTAGGTTATTTAGCGGTTTCTCGGAACTCTTCGATTTTTTCAGCAAATTTCCGAGAACGTATAACGTATCGAGCAACGCATGTTGGCTGGGGTATTTTTCATTGCTGGCCATAGTCGGGTTTCGTATTTATTTCTGGCCTGATGACCCAGCAGTACATGTACTTATTTGTGGTTAGTGGATCATGCAGGACTTGAAAATATTGGTGTATGCCGCATTGGGACTAATATTTATTGTGTGATCCAACGGAGAATTGGAACATTTATTTATTTTCATAATGGTGGACAGTGATTTCCATCGCGTATCAGGGCTCATGGAATAAAAATTGTGTAGTGTTAGCTACCCTGTATGGTGGCTAACAGACAATGGAATTAAATTATTTTTTTTTAATCACACCTGATGCAGGACTTGGCTGATAGTGACGAGCTACAACACAGTTCTGGCTTACAGTATGCACAAGTTACTGTACTTGACACATTTATTTAAATAAACAATTATACTGCCACAAACCCTCTTGTGACATCACCTTGTCTTGGTAGGAGGGCTCGGAACCCAGTGATCCAGATGTCCACAGTCTAGTGCTCTAGCTTGCTGGATGGGATAAGGTGATGGAAGTTAAGATTGGCATATAATGAAGGTTCATCAAACGTTGTGAAGGCAGATTCTCCAGGAGATGAACAACTGAAATACAGTTCCCTTGTTTCCAGAAATAGAGGTTAAGCCAGAGGCCGGTAACTTCTACTATTTAATAAAGAAACTGACCACTTAGAAGCTTGAAGAGATTAACAGCCGGACGGATAGTGATTAATTTGACCACATTAGAAAAACACACAGGAAGAAAGGATATGAAATTTAGGATAACTTAATGCCAGGTTCTCATTCAAAATGGTCAAAAATTCGATTTCTTATTGCATTTTTGGAAGGTACGTGTGTCTTTTTAATCTTTGCGTTCCAAAATTTTCTACAGCCCTTTGTTCAAAACAGTGTCCCTGCTCAGGTAGTAAACTTGTCGTGTCGTGACGCACATTCACAAAATGATTTAAATTGCAGAATGCTTACAAATATTCGCCGAAAAAGCTGACGAACAGCGAGTGTAGCCGGCCGAAGTGGCCGTGCGGTTAAAGGCGCTGCAGTCTGGAACCGCGAGACCGCTACGGTCGCAGGTTCGAATCCTGCCTCGGGCATGGATGTTTGTGATGTCCTTAGGTTAGTTAGGTTTAACTAGTTCTAAGTTCTAGGGGACTAATGACCTCAGCAGTTGAGTCCCATAGTGCTCAGAGCCATTTGAACCATTTGAGCCAGCGAGTGTAGGCTGCCGAACGCAGCGTATCCGGCGTAGCCAAATCGATCTTTCTCGCCAAGAAGGACGAGTGAATTGCTCTCCAGTAACAATTCAGTTAGAGGAAGTGTTGATATACGGTCCTGGAAGTTCACATCAAACGTAAGCAACGAAAACACTTTTTTGGTCAAATGTAGGTCAAAATTGGTCAACACATAATTTTTGGTCCGGCATATTAAATTAACCATTTTGAATTTCGAAAATCTAACTTCAGATTTGGGTTCAGTGACATCAGAAATATACAATAACATGTAATTTTTATGCAATCTGCGGTGTTAACATATATAAAGTTTTTTTCTAAACTTCAAATAGGTCTTAATCGAGAAGCGATTTCTCAAAACTCAGTAGAGCAGAAAATAGATTCATCCTAATAACTTCTACTTTTGACCTCAGAAAACTAAACACTTTTCTTGTGAGTTTATTAAATTTGTTAATGTTAACTGTTTCTTGTAAAGCATTAAACAGTGAAAACACCAAAATCGAACTCAAAGTTCGAATTAGCACCATATTGTTAAATATAAGGTTATTTCATTGTGGTTAGGTTTAATCTCCCATGACTTTAATATAGTATCGACTGATATAATCCATTTTTTATTTCAGATAACTCTGCGGGTTGAATGGAATGGACAGTGTCTTGAAAGGAGGATATAAGATGAACATCAACCAAAGCAAAACGAGGATAATGGAATGTAGTCGAATTAAGTCGGGTGATGCTGAGGGAATTAGATTAGGAAATGAGACATTTAAAGTAGTTAAGGAGTTTTGCTATTTGGGGTGCAAAATAACTGATGATGGACGAAGTAGAGAGGAAATAAAATGTAGACTGGCAATGGCAAGGAAATCGTTTCTGAAGAAGAGAAATTTGTTTACATCGAGTATAGATTTAAGTGACAGGAAGTCATTTCTGAAAGTATTTGTATGGAGTGTAGCCATGTATGGAAGTGAAACATGGACGATAAATAGTTTGGACAAGAAGAGAATAGAAGCTTTCGAAATTTGGTGCTACAGAAGAATGCTGAAGATTAGATGGGTAGATCACATAACTAATGAGGAAGTACTGAATAGGATTGGGGAGAAGAGAAGTTTGTGGCACAACTTGACTAGAAGAAGGGATCGGTTTGTAGGACATGTTCTGAGGCATCAAGGCATCACCAATTTAGTATTGGAGGGCAGCGTGGAGGGTAAAAATCGTAGAGGGAGACCAAGAGATGAATACACTAAGCAGATTCAGAAGGATGTAGGCTGCAGTAGGTACTGGGAGATGAAGAAGCTGGCACAGGATAGAGTAGCATGGAGAGCTGCATCAAACCAGTCTCAGGACTGAAGACCACAACAACAACAACTCTGCAGGGTTACACTGCACGTAGTCTACGTACTTCAAACTCGATCACACCACAACTACGGGCGCTGTTTCGTTTATTTTTGTATTGAAAACCTAAATTAAAGTTAAAAGTATGATCAGTCATAATCATCAAACAGATCCCTTGTATGTCTTTTCATTGTCTTAAAAAATTTCCAAACTTTTCTTTTTGTTTGCTCATTTCAATGAGAACCTGGCCTTAACATGACAGCTTGGAATGTCGGAGGACTCGCCATCAAAGAATACGAATTCGTGGAGAAAGGAAACAGAAGAAACTGTATTAGCTGTAAAGGATATGAGAAAAAAGTTAAAATGATCAACTATGATACGAGGGCAGTTCAATAAGTAATGCAACACATTTTTTTTTCTCGGCCAATTTTGGTTGAAAAAACCGGAAATTTCTTGTGGAATATTTTCAAACATTCCCGCTTCGTCTCGTATAGTTTCATTGACTTCCGACAGGTGGCAGCGCTGTACGGAGCTGTTAAAATGGCGTCTTTAACGGATGTGCGTTGCAAACAACGGGCAGTGATCGAGTTTCTTTTGGCGGAAAGCCAGGGCATCTCAGATATTCATAAGCGCTTGCAGAGTGTCTACGGTGATCTGGCAGTGGACAAAAGCACGGTGAGTCGTTGGGTAAAGCGTGTGTCATCATCGCCGCAAGGTCAAGCAAGACTGTCTGATCTCCCGCGTGCGGGCCGGCCGTGCACAGCTGTGACTCCTGCAATGGCTGAGCGTGCGAACACACTCGTTCGAGATGATCGACGGATCACCATCAAACAACTCAGTGCTCAACTTGACATCTCTGTTGGTAGTGCTGTCACAATTGTTCACCAGTTGGGATATTCAAAGGTTTGTTCCCGCTGGGTCCCTCGTTGTCTAACTGAACACCATAAAGAGCAAAGGAGAACCATCTGTGCGGAATTGCTTGTTCGTCATGTGGCTGAGCGTGACAATTTCTTGTCAAAGATTGTTACAGGCGATGAAACATGGGTTCATCACATCGAACCTGAAACAAAACGGCAATCAATGGAGTGGCGCCACACCCACTCCCCTACCAAGAAAAAGTTTAAAGCCATACTCTCAGCCGGTAAAGTCATGGTTACAGTCTTCTGGGACGCAGGAAGGGGTTGTTCTGTTCGATGTCCTTCCCCATGGTCAAACGATCAACTCTGAAGTGTATTGTGCTACTCTTCAGAAATTGAAGAAACGACTTCAGCGTGTTCGTAGGCACAAAAATCTGAACGAACTTCCCCTTCTTCATGACAACGCAAGACCTCACACAAGCCTTCGCACCCGAGAGGAGCTCACAAAACTTCAGTGGACTGTTCTTCCTCATGCACCCTACAGCCCCGATCTCGCACCGTCGGATTTCCATATGTTTGGCCCAATGAAGGACGCAATCCGTGGGAGGCACTACGCAGATGATGAAGAAGTTATTGATGCAGTACGACGTTGGCTCCGACATCGACCAGTGGAATGGTACCGTGCAGGCATCAGTCCCTCATTTCAAGGTGGCGTAAGGCCGTAGTATTGAATGGAGATTACGTTGAAAAATAGTGTTGTGTAGCTAAAAGATTGGGGAATAACCTGGTGTATTTCAATGCTGAATAAAACAACCCCTGTTTCAGAAAAAAAATGTGTTGCAATACTTATTGAACTGCCCTCGTACATCGCAATAATATTTATTTATTGTGACCGGTTAAGACTTTAAGTTAAAGTCATCTTCAGAAGGGTGGGAATAGCAGAATTACAAAAAATACTAAACCGTACGGCGTACAAGAAAATACAGAATGACGTAGTACTTAATCCCTATGGCTGGTTCGGCCGCTCCTCAGCTGTTTTCGTGGCAGGACGAGCGTAACTACGACTGATGGCCATAGAGCCACAGCTTAAATAGCGTGCAGTTTCCGCGCCGAATACGGATTACTTCGGCACCAGCCGTTGGCAAACGCTTCACAAAAACTGGAATCTGGATGCTGTATGAAATTTACAAACTAAGATCTCGTAAGTCAGGTACGAATATATAAGAGGTTAAGCCGTTATAAACCATCAGACAGGCAGATACTTAAGTTTAAAGTAGGCCAACTTACAGAATGACCCATGATGCAGTGTCACATTCGTATGAATGACAAAAAAATCGTTCTTATCAGTATCTTGCCAATGAACAGATGAACCAGACAAAGGGAATTATATGCACGTGCAGGTATCACGTGAAAATATAATTAGAAAGTAAATTGCATTAAAAGATACCGCCATTAAAATATATGTAAACCGTCGTCTGACTGCCAGACAGTGTCCTGTACGTAAGTGTAAGCGTAAGCTTCCGCGGCTGTTGTTACTGTCAATTAAGTTTTTCTGGGCTGAATGCCCAGTCAGCTCAGCACAAAGCCCTGTGGAAGGTCACTTGCAATGGTGACCGAAACGTCGGACTATTTTATATATTGAAAATTCGGTTAACAGCCCAGAAGAATTTTATTGACAGTGTTCTCTAGGGTGTGTTAGAAAATGACGCCGATGCCAAGACAATGCAGAGGCCAAGGTTGTAGCCCTGAAATCAGGGACGCCGTTGTCATGGTAAGATAGAAACGAATATGCTAGCTTAGAAACCGAAGAAGTACACATGGGGTCGCCGGCTGTAGCCGAGGTAACGATATATGTCGATATGCCTAACGACGATTGTGCGGACGACTCGTGACATAGGTTGCTGGAAGAGCTCCAGAGCATCATTACCACGTGACGGCTTGTGACTGAAGCATTGGCGTCATATTACACGGAAACAAACATAGTCCAATGCTGTAAAAATTGTACATTGCACATTCCAGTGATACTGTTGTCGGGGTGCCATGGTGACAAAAAATAGTTGCAATCAAAACAGAAAACTGCACTTATTAATACCTATTTTGGCCATGGTAACGAAAGAAAGTCGATATCCTCAATGACCTCTGACTGAACATTTTCTTGGCATGGGCTGCTAGGAACCTAAACACATATATGACGACGTGTTGTTATTAATCTATCTGATGATAAAAATAGAATAAAAATAAAAGGCCAAACTGGTCTTAATAGCATCAAAATACTCTAATGTTTTCTAGTAATTCACAGATAAATCGATAAAACGGTGCAACAGTACATATTAGTCTAACAGGCGCAAGGTATTAAAAAGTTTATATTTTAGAGACAATCCACACGTTTCTGAAAAAGTTATTTATTATAAACGTCATGTTGATGATATACTCATCTTTTATTTTATGGCTCTGAGGAAGAACTTAGTAACCTCACTTACACGTTGAGCAAACCTTTCAAATAAATATTTACAAGAGTTAAGACAATTCTCAACATTCAGTAATCTGGAAATCACTATTTTATTTAAAAAAAAAGTTACATTCAAAATTTACGTGGTACCCTCGAAGTCAAGCTCATTAATTGCTTGCATAATAGTTACAACGGAGCATCATCATTCACAAACAGTACAAAAGTATGTCGAGAAAGTGACATCTGTTCCGAACAATATAGTAATTTCTAAGATGAATATTTAACAAGGTGGAGAAGAAGTAATAGCACTTTCATAAATAATGAAACAAAAATATACTTAGCAAAAGTTAAAGCATGTAACTCTTGCACGAAAATAGTCTAAATGAACAACTGCTAATAAAACCCACCACTGAAGACATTAATTGAGAGTGGGAGAATCTATGTGGTGGTGTTCAAAAGGCAGCTTTTGAAGCACTGGGAACAAGATTTAAATGATATAACAAGAAGGAATTAGAAATAGGAAACGAAGAAGTAGAAAAAGTAACAAGGGATGAAGCTGCAGAAATTCAAAAACATTAAAAAAAACACCAGTATTAAGAGCATAATATAATCGGAGAAGAGCAATTCCTAAACAAATATGTAAAAAAAAAATACCAAAAAATTTGGGACAGATATATCAGAAATCTAAAAAATTACGTTCACTGAAAACAAGGAATTGCCTATAAAACCATTAAACATTTTCATAGACAAGAAAAAAGACATTAAACATTAACATAATCAACGAAAATCAATGAGAAGAACATCATAAAAGCACCGATATGACCAAAACTTGATGCAACAAGCGTAATTGTATGAAAGTGGAAAGGGATAGATAAACTAAAATTATCGGAAGCGGAAGAAGGTTTAAAAGTAATGAAAAACAGAAAGACAGCGTATATGCCGTTGACAGCGAGTTATTAAAATACACGTGACCTATCCTTAAACTAACTTTTCACATTTCTTAAACCTAGACTGGAAGAAAAGGAGAATGCCAGAGATATTGTCAGTGTCTGTGGTGTACTCAATTTTTAAGAAATTGTATCAAAGAGGCTGTATTAACTACAGGGGAACAGCTGACTTAACATCTGAATATACATTGAAACACGTATGTAACATAGCAGCGATGGCGAGGCATTGTAGCATCTGTGACCAGAGAGTATGCGCTTGACCGCGCGAGTGTTGTCGCTATGCAGAGCAGTACTCTGTCTGTAGTCGTTGCGAGTCTGTAGCTCTGTCTAGTTGAGGGCAGTACTCTGTCAGTGGTCGTCGCGTGCAGTACGCTAATAGTCGTCATGCTGAGCGGTCGGTCAGTAGTAGCAGCCCAGTGCGGTTGTGTGATGTAGGCGGTCGGCAACACTGGTCAAGATGGTGAATAAGGTATACTATTAATTAATATAATCATTAGATAATGTAAAAATTTATTTATTGTAATTATTCTCCAACAAGCCCCCCAATAATAATTTTTATTTCAAAAGCATTTTCTCAAAAATTTAATTTTTTATTGAACTAAAGATTTCGTTGCACTTCCCATTTCATTCCACTTCTTTTGAAGAAAAATTTCACTAAAATCACAAAAAAAGAGAATATTATTATTTGCAATGCAGTTCCTCCAAGCGGTGCGCAACAACAAGAGCAGAAATGTGACATCCATTTATTCTGAGGTAAGACTTTAATTCTGATTGTTTTACACAGGGCCAAAGACCGATATTTCGGTTTAATTAAATTTTCTTATCACTGAATGGACTTTAATTTTTCATGAGGAATTTATATTTGAGTCAGATTGCGAATTTCACATTTTTGTTGCCATTGTCAGTACATTTCATTGTGGGCAGGTTACGCTTAGCGCAATGTCCATTAGGATTCATAATTAAATATTGTCATATTTCTTTCTTTCAAATTTCATTGTGGGGAGGTTACACTTGGCGACACCCAGTCCAGGATCGTATTTCGTTGAGAGTCTTTTGAGCGACAGTCAGATATCTGCTCTTATTTGCTTAGATATAATTAGGATTTGGCGCAACGCTTTTATTAACTTGTGACTTTCTTTCTACAGGTCAACGGCAATTCGTTGCTCTATTGTATTTGTGTGTTGCTTTTGCATTGTGCTTATTTATTTTTTGAATAATTGTGACTATTGCAAAAATGCCGCGAAAGACTGTGAATAGTGTATCGCGAAGTATTATGAATGAAATTACCGACTTAAACAACGTGACCGATAGTAATTGTGATACGCAGCGTAATGATGACAATCCTGCGTTCACTAACAATCAGTGCATTCCAACCACTAATGATGACTTTTACCTTAATGATGAACAAACGAACTCAATTGTCTCGTCTGTTAAGTTGACGACAATTGATGACGCGGGACGCTCTATGGTAATGAGCGCTGCCGAGCTTAACACACCCGATTTAGAAAATCTAAGTAATGTACAGACAAATTTTTCGAATGAAAATGGTCAGTGTAGTGAGAGTATGACGGATCCATTTAATTCCGAGATAATGTCTGATAGTGTACATACGACTGATAAACCTTTTTGTAAAATACAGAATGACCAAATGGTCACACAAAACGCGACAATTGTAGATACACCATCAAACAGTACTGAGAATAGAGTAGGTAATGTCACCTTGGAGCAATTTATGGCAATATTGATAGAACAGAATGAAAGGCAAAGTGAGAAAATAGACAACAATTTCAAACAACAGAACGAAAAATTAGACAAACAAAGTGAAGATTTTAGACAACTTAGTGAACAGGTCAAACAACAGAACGAAAAACTTGACAATAATGCCGAAGATCTCAAACAACTTAGGGAAGATAACAAACAAGATAATGAAAAACTCAAACAATACTTAAATGAAAAATTAGACGACAATTCCAGACAACTTAGCGAACAAATTAGAGCCGTTGCCGCGCAGTGCCATGACACTAAGGAACAGTTGCGCGTGGAAATTGAAGCTTGTTCACAAAAAAATAGCGAAGAAATTAAGTATGTTGTGCAAGAATTAAGAGAAATGCAAACAGCCGCAACAGAAACACTTAGAGTGGAAATTAGTACAGTCGCTAAACAATGTTCTGAAAAAGCTACACAATTACGCGACGAGTTTAAAGCAATGACGGTAGAACTTTCGCGCACAATGGACGCAAAGATAGACGCGAAATTCGAACAGCAGAACACTCAGATTAACGAGCGCTTTAATCAGCACATACAGAACAGTGATACGCGTTTCCGCAAATTTATTCAAGATCAAAACAAAGTAAAACGACAAGTCATGGAAACAATCACTGCTCAAAGACAAGAAGACAAACGTAAAATGTTTGCGAAGGCAAAAACGTATGTAGACAATAATATTACTACAGTGTCCGACAAAATTAATACCATAGAACAGTTGAACGCGGAATTACGGGATGAAATTTCTGATCTTAAATTAAAAACAGATACACACACAGTAAATATTCAAACGGTGACAGACAGATTCGAACAATTAGATCTAACACAGGATTGCGATGTCATCAAAGCTGATGTTAAAAAACTGAGCGAAACTACGCGTAAGTTGCAAAAACAGATTAATGCGTCTGATTCTAAAACCGATGATCAGGTTAAAATACTGACTGAAAAATGTGATGAATTGGCCAGTCGTATTGATGTTATCGAAAATACTAATGACAATAAATCAGACGATACCGCACCGGTTTCATTTAACCAAACACCTGAATTTCAAAATTTACAGCAGACAATCAATGAGATCGATTCATCTAACAATACGTTACGTAGGAAGTTGTCAAATTTACAACAAGAAGTAACAGAGATCAAAAACATTTCAGTTAATAACATACCGCAACAGACGCCACTTTATGAACATGTGTCAGACTCACGCAGTGCGTATAATTTGGGTAATCTACAGAGAGTACGGGACTTAGATTCCGATCAACCACAGTTCAATAGATTCTCTTACGATCCTGAACCTGTTCCATCACACAGAGATGATAATTTCGACTACAAACATTTTCTGTCAGTGAGAAAGTTTAAGGTTTTCAAAAACGATAGAACGCAGATTCACCCACTGGATTGGATTCAACAATTTAGCTTTGCTCTTCCACCGACTTGGCCTGTAACACATAAACTTGAATTTATTTGCAGTTTTTTGGAAGGCGAACCGGCAACTCGTATGAGACCGATCGCGCGGCAATGCTATTCAGTAGAAGAGTTTCAGAATGCTTTTCTGTCAGCGTACTGGTCGAAGACGACACAGCGCGGAATTAAAGATCAGTTAATTAGTTTGCCGAATTACGAGAACTCAAATTTTCCCAGTGTGACGCAATTTTTTGAGCATATGGTCCAACAAAACCAGTACCTAAGTGAGCCGTACAGTGAATCCGCACTTATACAATTATGCATTTCCAAATTACCACGGTCATTACGAGTGTCACTTCTAACAGGTCAGCAAAAAGAAAATATTTCAGCGTTCAGAGATCTTTTACAGCTCTTGGAAGTACAGCAATCTGATTATTCTTTTGTAAACAAAAACTTTTCTTATAATAACCAAGGTCAACAAAAGTACAGCAATTATGATCAACACGTAATTTCAATAGGAAAGATAACAGACGCTTTAGGAACGGCAACTACCAAAATTCTAATAACAGCCAAAATTTTAATTATCAATATCGTCAAAATTTTCAGCAACAGGAACCACACTTTAGTAACAATAGAGGTATTTCACAACAACAACATCAAAACCAGCCGGTTAGCATACCTAACCAACAATGGAATGCACAAGGTCAACCAGGCTTTAATGTTCCGCCGCGTGCACATATAGTCCCTGATGCAAGAAATAGTAACGTACGGCAGCAAGGAAACAACTACGTACAAAGAAGACAGTATTTCAATTCCTATCGTAATGCACCGTATAGGAATGACTATTACGACAGACGTAAAAATAATGAGGACAATTTTCAGCGAACATCTAACAACAGTCGGTCATACCAACAGCAAAATCATACGCAAGAACATATTCTCATGAATGAACCCGACAGTAGGTACCATCCAGAGCGTAACACGTCTGGAAGAAGTAATAGGACAGTTCAAATAGTCGAAATGCCACAGAATCCTCCTAATAATAATAACACGTCAGATAGAATCTGACTAGATACTGTACAGATCGCATCTTCCAATAATACAAGCACTACTTCAGACACGCAAAATGTTGTTCACGAAAGTGTAATTACTTTTGACGACATCAGAGACACTCTTTTACAGGAAAGACCAGTTATTCAGAAATCTATTTCACATCCTGTTATCGAAATTAAAATTGGTTCATCGAAATTCTCAGCAGTAATTGATTCCGGCTCACCTATATCTGTAATAAATGAGGAGACTTTCAACGAGTGCAACAAAGAGAATACGTATCCGACATTACCATTAGGCAAAACAAAAGTGAAAGGAGCAGTACCGAGTAAAGGAGTAGACGTTAAAATACAGACGCATTTATAATTTTGTATTGGAGGTCATACTTTTCACTCTAATTTTTGGATTGTTCCTTTATTGACAACAGACGTTATTTTAGGTACGAATTTTCTGGTACAACACGACGCAGTTATCGATTTTCAAAATTCTTATTTAATGCTAAAGGATGAAAATGTGCAATTGGCTTTAGAATTTCAGCACTCTTTATCTGCGGAAGAACAAACAATTAACCGTACAGAGGTCATTTCCGCAACACGTGACATAGACTGTAATCCCACATTGTTCACGGATACGTACGTGCACAACTATAATACTCCAGACGAAGTGGACTACGACGTAATACAAATGATTTCCGATAAAGTTAGACAAAGCAGTGCAACTACAGACGACGAACGAACGCAATTACATAAAATTCTTTTACAGCAAGCTCCAGTTTTTGACAACATTCCTGGTACTATGTCCGGATTTATGTATGAATTTCAAGTCAAACAGCACGACACATTTAAAGCTAAGCATTATCCTATTCCGTATATTCATAGAGAACAAGTTAAAAAAGAATTGCAGGATATGCTTGATCAAGGAATTATTGAACCAGCAGTTAGTCCGTACATAAACCCGCTACATATTGTTAAGAAAAAAGATGGCTCACTTCGCCTTGTACTTGATTCACGTCACATTAATGACATTATTATTAATGAAACAGATCGACCACAGACATTAGAGGAACTTTTACAGAAATTTCACGGCACTGCTATTTATTCCACATTAGATTTGAAATCGGGATTTTGGCAAATTCAACTTCATCCGAATTGTAGAAAATATACAGCTTTTCTCTGTTTTGGCGACTGTTATCAATTTTGCAAATTACCATTCGGCTTAACTATTTCTTCTGCAGCTTTTATTCGCGGTTTGAACACTATACTTCCGACAGAACTTAAAGACAGAATTACGACGTATGTAGACGACATTCTTATCGCAGAAGCTAACTGGTCCGAACACAATCTGATTCTTGAACAACTGTTACAAACTTTTCATGCACAAGGACTTACAGTTAAACTTAGTAAATCGCACTTTGGCAAAACTTCTATAAAATTTCTTGGACACGTAATTTCAGCAGAAGGCATTGCACCTGATCCGGAAAAACTTCAAGCTCTACGTGACATTACCGTTCCTACGACAAAGAAGGAATTACGCAGTTTTTTGGGCTTAATTAACTTTTTTCGTAAATTTATTCATCACTCTGCTTTAGACACACCCAGATTGTGCCAATTAACAGGTAAAAACACTATTTGGTCTTGGGATAAGCAAGCACACTCTGAATTCATGAACCTGAAACATGCTTTGTTGAATGCTCCACTTTTATCGCACCCAGATCTTACCAGAAATTTTTCCATTGCCACCGACAGTTCTAACACCGCTTTAGGCGTACATATTTTCCAGGAAATTGAAGAAGATGGTTCAATAGTAATCAAAAACATCGCATTTGCAAGCCGCATTCTGTCACCTGCTGAGCGAAATTACTCCGTTACAGAACTTGAAACATTATGTGTTGTATGGGCTTTTACGAGATTTCGGCACTTTCTTTATGGCAGACATACCACCGTTTACACAGACCACAGAGCGATACAATTTTTACTCTCGGCTAAATTTACTCACGACAGGTTAAGTAGATGGAAACTTTATTTACAGGAATTTAATTTTACAATTGTTCACATCCCCGGCACACAAAATGTTATAGCAGACGCACTATCGCGTTCTCTCGGCAACAATCAGCAAGACGTAGCAACCAACTTCTGCAAAACAAATTTCAGTGTCACGTACATTCAGCAAGTTGCATTTGAAAACTTTATTTCATCGTCATTACAGGACATAGCAAAGGAGCAAAATAAAGACAATGTGTGGAAAGAAATTAAACACCTTTGGCAAGATAGAAAAAATGTTACGATTAGAAACCATTACACTGTACGCAATGACGTTCTGTTTCGCCGCTCTCATCCTGACAGCAACAATTGGTTATTATGCATTCCTGACGAACTGGTCAACAAATTAATTTGGTACACTCATTTAAGTTACGCACATTACGGAGCACGAAAATGTTTTCTTATACTGAGACAGAACTGTTATTTTACTAACATGGAAAAACGTATACGACGAGTTCTAGCGTCTTGTAAAATTTGCCAGAAAGCTAAATCAGACACCACTTCACATATTCCTCCTTTATATCCCATTATACCTGTTAAATTAAGACATATGGCCGCAGTAGATATTTTTGGTCCGATTCCGAGAACTAACAGAGGTTTTTGCTACATTTTTGTCGCTGTTGAGCTCACTTCAAAATTTGTTACTTTCACTCCGTTACGCAAAGCTACTGCTAAAACTGTTTCGAAAGCATTTGTAAAACATTTTCTATCTCATGTAGGGCATGTAATGAAAGTAATTTCTGATAATGGATCTCAATTTCGTAGTACCATATGGACACGCATGTTACGAGCTAGAAACATTTCTCCGATCTATATATCCAAGTACCACGCTTCTTCGAACCCCTGTGAACGATTAATGAAAGAAATCGGTAAACTGTGCCGAATATACTGCCACAAAAGACATATTGATTGGGACACACACATATTCTCATTCCAAGATGTAATTAATTCCATACCAAATGAATCCACTATGCTATCTCCGTCTGTTATACTGAAAAATGCTGAACCACCTAACAAAATTAAAGAATTAATAACATTTCCTACATCTCGTCGATTACGACACCACGAAATAATTGACATTGCGCTGAACAACATCAAACGTGCCGCAGAGCGCCGGAGAAGACAGCAAAAACAGGTTTGTACACGCCGCGACTTTCACGTTGGACAGAAGATATTAATACGTACACACTATTTATCCAGCAAATTAAAAGGTAAGTGCAGTAAATTTGAACTTCTATACGCAGGTCCATATCGGATTCGCAGCATCCCTCACCCCAATGTTGTACACGTCGAAACTTTGAGAACTAGAAAATCGAAAGGCAATCACCATATCTCAAACATTAAACCGTTTATTGAGTGAAACCACTGTATGATTCAACACACTATGATGCCATTTACTAATGCAATTATTTCACGTGACTAATTACTGATGATTATTGTATTTTTTCTTGGCAAGTGCCCGGCAAGGTAAGGTTAGCAGGTCGCTTTTCTTGTCGTTACACATCAGACCGTGCATATTTTTCTAAATGAACTTACGTATTTTATGAATAATTATGCAATTCTATGTAATGACGTATTAATTTTATCAAATTCTCTCTCCATTAAAGTCTTTAATTCTCGCCTCGATTAACTACACTACATACAAGCTGAACACAACGAACGTCACATTTTGTCCTTTTATGTATGATTGTATTCCAGTTTTGTTTATATGCACTGTGAAATAGTTAAGATATAACACACACCAGTCGACTTTGACTTTTTTTTTTTTTTTGCCCTGTGATATCTCAACATCGTGACTGTTTTACATTTTTCCTTTTGCTGCTGCATTGTGATATTCTGTGTACATTTTTGCATCTGAACACTGTCAATGTCTTTGACATATTACGTTTTCTGTCATGTTATGCTGTATGCTTAAGTATGTTACCATAAACCAGTCCTTATTTAGTGGGTATATGATTTAAATGCAGGACATTAATCTCTGTCATCAATTTCAGAAAGAAATGATGCATGTAAGAAATAAATTCAACAGAAATGGGAATTTCACCTACGGGATAAACGAAAGGAGATGCAATAACTTTATGAGGAAGAGTAAATGGATCAGGATTAACAAGCATTAACAAGACTATACTATACTCATCACAGAATAGCAGTCTTAACTAATTTTTTCTTTCAGAATACAAGGTGATTGATGCAGGCTGTCAGACTGAACTACACATCTTAGTTTTAGTGATGAAATATGCTAGAGATAAGGAATAGTTGTATAATGAGTAAGGAAGTTATTTTTTGCAGATGATAATGAATACTGATGAATAATGATGAAGGAAATGGTATTATGAATAATGAAGTTTTTCTTTACAGGTGATGATAATAGTGAAGTTATGATGATATGGATAATGAAGTTTTTTTCTTTACAGATGAGGATAATGCTGAAGTTATGTATTTATGCTATGTAGTTATTTAAGTTTTTGTTGCAGCTTGCTTTGACAGCAGGTGTTACATTGCATAGTAGGATGACAGAAAGTTTTGGAAAGGACAGCTATGGAACACAATTTATACACATTTCACTACCTGTTAATTCGAAGTTCACTACTTTTCAGCATAGTGTGCGTTTCTTCTTTCAGGTCAATAATCCGTTTTTGTATTTTTTCCAGGAGAAGCTTTTCATGATACTTACTAAACCTGTTAGTTATTATACCTGTTCTAGTACGTGCATTTTTATATTTTACCCATTTGTGTTTATCACTTATAAATGTGATCACATATACTGCCTTGTTACATAACCTTGCTACAGCTGACTCATGACGAATGACGTTACCTATCCTCATTTGCAGCAATAGGTCAAAAACAAATAGTGTTATGCCTCAGCAATTAATTAACGATCCCAACGCAATGCATTGCTAACAAAAAAAATGTATTACCCGTCCCAAGTAGTGATACCAGTTTGAGAAAATTCTGAATAATACTGATTAGCTCTGAATAGTATGTCGCTTGAGTAATGACTTCTTAATGAGACAAAAAAAACGTTTATATTTAAAATAATGCTTTGTCACAAGCTAATAACTGCCACTGTTTATTGTAATGAGACTACTTATAATGCCCACGATTATTAATGCTATGACTGTAATTAACTGATTTCTAATAATGACTTCGTAATGATCTGAATAATACTGAATGATGAACTATGTTTTATTCTATTCAATACTTGCTGGCCACTGAGTGCCAATAATTAATGTCACTCCACGAATTGTTATTAATTATGCCATTGATTAGCTCTTGTTTCCAATGTTGATACTTTGTAACCAGAAAGGAATGTGACTGTTTAATAATGCTTTGTAATTAGGAGAAGACTAATGATTCTTACTATTGGAATGACAAATGATTAATTAACGACAAATGATTAATTTACTGTAATTAGACAAATGATTAATTAACGACAAATGATTAATTAACTGTAATTAGGGAAAGGCTAATGATTATTATTGGAATGACAAATGATTAATTAACTGTAATTAGGAGAAGGTTAATGATTCTTAATTATACTCTGTAACTGAAAAGAATGCGATTATTTCATAATACTTTGTAACCAGGAAAAGAAGGCTACTGATTCTATGTAAAACAATTAAAGAACATTTTTCTGTAATACTACATACTTGGTACAGAAGTGTTCAATAACTAGGCTATGAATGCCACAAACTACTCATGAAGACTGTAATTGTCAATATTATGTGACTTGATGTCCTTCACCTCATAAGCTGACTACCCTGAATTACTGCAATGTCCATTTGTCCTGTTTATCCTAGTGATCATGGAGCACTATCTTTGGTTTTGCACTAATTCTACGTTGGTGCGCCTTGTAAGAGCGTGGTGTTGACACGACATGCTGTCCACCACCGTGAGCGATGAAGACGTTATTATGGTCGAACTGTTTGGTGTACCTAATGTACTGCCAAAATGAAAACATGGAACATTACTACGACAGTTCAGTGTCTTGGCTACACTGATAAATTCTGATGGGAAAAGAACTTCAAGTTGAGTCACTTGGTGTTGTACTTCTGTGGAAAGATATGGACTTTCAGAGCAGCTGTGTGCAATCTAAAGTGCTACAACCATGATGCAATCCTTCCCTTTCCTATCCTGATTCTTGTCACATAAAAAAAAAAAAAATTTTTGGTAACATCATTTATGTTCATAGGTTATACATTTTTCGATTCGCTGAACTCCAGTGCGAGTACACTTATGTCACTGGTCGACATGATGTTTTCATCATTATGTTTATTTGTTGTGAAAATGCTAAAGACATTTTTCAGTGCATGTGCACTTTGGACATGATTTTTTTTTTGCCATTATGTTTATTTATTGCGAAAATGCTAAAGACATTTTTTCGATTTGTTCCGAAGTACAGTATATGTACACTCTTGTCTTTTATATTGTGTATACATTTTTTATTTTTAAAGATATTTTCTGAACTACAGTGCATGTGCCCTTCTGTTAGGTGTTAATATGTTTTCTACTGAACTTCAGTGCCTGTACACTTTTCTCATTTTTCAATATGTTTTCTACTATTCTGTATATTCAATACTTTAATGCGAATGCACTTATGCCATTTGTTACTAATTGTACATACATTTCATCAATTACTGATATTTTCTCAACTGCAGTGCATGTGCACTCATGTCACTTGTCAACATAATATTTTTGCCAGTCTGTTTATTTGTTCTGAATATGCTAAAGAATTCTTTCAGTGCCTGTGCACTTTGTTATCTGTCAAATAATTTGTATATACATTTTTCTGATTTGCTACTATGTTTTGTACTCACATTTTGTCTTTGTCTGATATATTTTGTACTTAGTGCGTGTGCACAACATTTAAATATTCTGTAAGTTGTAGAATTTTGTTAATTAAAGAAAAATTTTGCCGCGCTTGGCAAGTCCAAATGACTCACCATCGCTGCCAAATTTTTGCCCCCCCAGTGGAGGGTTATGAAACACGTATGTAACATAGCAGCGATGGCGAGGCATTGTAGCATCTGTGACCAGAGAGTATGCGCTTGACCGCGCGAGTGTTGTCGCTATGCAGAGCAGTACTCTGTCTGTAGTCGTTGCGAGTCTGTAGCTCTGTCTAGTTGAGGGCAGTACTCTGTCAGTGGTCGTCAGTGCAGTACGCTAATAGTCGTCATGCAGAGCGGTCGGTCAGTAGTAGCAGCCCAGTGCGGTTGTGTGATGTAGGCGGTTGGCAACACTGGTCAAGATGGTGAATAAGGTATACTATTAATTAATATAATCATTAGATAATGTAAAAATTTATTTATTGTAATTATTCTCCAACAAGCCCCCCAATAATAATTTTTATTTCAAAAGCATTTTCTCAAAAATTTAATTTTTTATTGAACTAAAGATTTCGTTGCACTTCCCATTTCATTCCACTTCTTTTGAAGAAAAATTTCACTAAAATCACAAAAAAAGAGAATATTATTATTTGCAATGCAGTTCCTCCAAGCGGTGCGCAACAACAAGAGCAGAAATGTGACATCCATTTATTCTGAGGTAAGACTTTAATTCTGATTGTTTTACACAGGGCCAAAGACCGATATTTCGGTTTAATTAAATTTTCTTATCACTGAATGGACTTTAATTTTTCATGAGGAATTTATATTTGAGTCAGATTGCGAATTTCACATTTTTGTTGCCATTGTCAGTACATTTCATTGTGGGCAGGTTACGCTTAGCGCAATGTCCATTAGGATTCATAATTAAATATTGTCATATTTCTTTCTTTCAAATTTCATTGTGGGGAGGTTACAACATTATATGCAAAAATTTAACTCTAAGGTTAAGGCCGACATCTGAAGCAATCTTAACTGAAGAGCAGTGTGGATTTAGATTTGGATGAACGACAGTGGATAACACGTTCACTTTGACGGTACAGATAAACAAAAGGAAGGAATTTAATAAAGAGACACACACAGCTTTTACCGACCATATCAAGGCGTTTGAAAGATTAAATAGCATTACAAGAAAATGCAATTCCGTGACACTTTATATGAGGCAGAAAAAGCTCGTACAGTGGAACTAAATTTGTAATAAAAATAGAGAACAAATTAAGTAAGAATGCCATTATAACTAACAAAGAAGTTAAGGGGCTCCGGAAAGGCTCAAAATCATGAAAAGTTCAATTTTTACTTTTTTGCGTTTTCTGAATCTGCAGACTATTACCTTTTAATAGATATGTAATTTATTCAATTCCGAAGACTACAACTATTTTTAAATTGTTTTTGAAATGTGTTCTACATGGGCGTGACCCACTGTGGCGCTGTTAAACTGCTGTCAAATTGTGTTATTATTAACGTCCGTGTTGATCAGGTACATTTTAGTGATGTGAGATAAAGTATGTGTTGTGGCTAACCTGTGATGGTTCAATACATATCGCTGGTGTGACTGTCGATTGTTTCATGTTTATTTACTCTGTCGTTATCTCGAAAGTATTCGTAATTAATTCTGTTTCTTGAGTCTCTGTTTTGTTGAAGTATAATAATGAGTAAAAGTAAAGTTATTAGAAATCCTCTGAAGGCTTTTAAGAAAATGAGAAATGTTGGAAAGCCAAAGGTATGTGTTATTACTGTAAACAATAAAGACGATAACCAAGTGAGTGAACCTAACCTCTCAAGTACACCTGCTCATAGCAGTCAAAGTGGGAAAGAAAATACTTCACAGAAGAAGCTTGGTTCAATGAGTGAAAACTATGAATGGTTTTTGGTTGAATCGGATGTGAATGAAATATTTGATATGTCGGATTTCAAAGGAATTTTTTCAAACTGTGTAAGATGTATTCATTGTAGTGAAGTTGGTCTGGAACTCTCCATAATAAAGCACGTAGGACTTGCTAGTGAAATACAACTGAAATGTGATAAGTGTTCATACATGACCACCTTTTGGAATAGTGTTGCAGTAACTGCAACTGAAGAAAATGGTAGCAAAATCTACGAACACAACAACGAGCGATGCTTGCTTTAGACAAGGAGCGCCTTCGGGCTGCAGACAGGGCTGTAAAGAGTCTAGAAGTACAAGCAAGAGTAAACAGGAGGAGGAACAAAAGGAAGCTGGAGGAGGAGTTTGCAGAGGATGAAGATAATCCATCCTATGGACCTGGAATGCACTAAAAAGTTAATCCAATCTTTGTCGCTCGATTCCCAAAACTTTTATTTTCTCATACTAATTACATGTTTTCTAAGGATCTTCCAAACATATTTGTTTCAAACTTTCAGTAAATGTTACACAGTACCTTCTGCATAACTTAACACAGCCTTTTTCCAAAAAACTGTATATTTTTGAATATATAAATAAAAAATTGCAAAAAAATGTTGTGAATTTTCATTACAATTGAAAAAAAAATCATCTTTAATAACTGAACTAAAATTTTGTAAAATCCCTGTGTTAAGTTCTAGCCCATATTCCAATAAATAATCTGTAAAAAGTTCAACTTCCTGCCTCAAATACTTTGTGAGGAAAGATGTAATTTATAAGCGTTATTTTAACATTGCAAGTATAGGGCGTTCCGGAGCCCCTTAAACAAGGAAAGACTGCAACCTTGTTTAACTTCTTGGTTAGTTGCAGTCTTTCCACTATTATATTTATGTATATTAACTAGTTGAGTACCCGGCATTGCCCGGATATGTATTTATTTCAATTCTGTCAGTCAATCTCCATCTTTCTCCTCTCTCTGGCCATCTCCTCTGCATCCTATCCATCTCCTCCAACCACTATTCTCTTTTCATCTCCTCCTTCCCCTCTCCTTGCCCATCTCCTTTCTATGTCCATCTCTTCTTCCCCATCTCGATCTCCTTCTCATCCCTTTCTTTGTCCATCTCCTACCCCTTTCTCTGTGCCAAACAGTGATACAATTTTGTAGGTACATTCAGTGGCATATGTGGATGCTGTCTGCTAATTGTGTTGCGAATAGAATTAGTATCAAGGAAGTAATAAAGTGAAACGCCATGCTCAATGCTGCAGTTTTTCAAGCTTGTCAATGTTTATGACGTCATCTGTCCTCAACTATGTGCTGTACAATGATACAATTTTGCACGCGTATACAGTGCTATATGTGAACGCAGTCAGCAAAATGTGTCATGAACATAGTATCTAAACACCTACGGCAAAATTTACATCAAATAGAGACAGGTGACGATGGCGGAGAGTCGGATAGTGTGTTCGCAATACTGAAACAACTCACTATGGTCGTAAAGCAGACAAATGAAGGGTTAGCAGACTTAAAAATTGAAACAAATGCAGTGTTAGCAGACTTAAAACTTGAAACAAATGCGATGTTAGCAGATTTAAAAACTGAGACAAATGCTGGCTTAAATAGTCTCAAATTTGAAACCTATTGCTGGATTCCAAAAGTCCGGGAAGATCAGCAAAAACTACGAACGGAAGTTAATGAACAGTTTACTAAAATCCGGAGAGAGGCGAGAGACTCGCCCGAGCTTATACAATCGTTAATGGCTTTCCAGAAAAAGATGCGTTCTGACGTTGACCAGGTGCTGGATGCAGTGTCTAATGTTATTCAAAGAGCTGATAATTTAGCACGTAAGAAGTCTGGTAAGGCGCAATATATCGTGGTAGAGCTCAATGTCAGAAAATGTGTCACGCGAGCAGCATTAAAAAGATTCGATACAAGCATTGAAAACATCATCTCGAAAATTCATAAACAGTATGAAGACCGTCGTACAGAACTGAAACAGTGTATCGAGAACCGTACAGAAAGCAGTAGTGAGGCAACGGAATCGGTAATATCATCCGAAATAATGATGGACGAAAATCCAGAAGCAAACAAATCAGTTGTGCAATCTTCCGTAGGAGCAGCGGAAACACAAGAAAGTCAAGAGATTACAGTCGTACATCCACAAGAGGTTGCGTCAATAATTACCGAAACGAAACAGAGGCAAATGGGAAGAGAACAGTTAACACAAGTGAGCAAAGCAGGTAATGTGCGGTCACAACAGACAGTGGAGCAAGAAACGGTAAACGCGCGCATTCCAACAGAGCGGCAGCCGACACTCCGAACGTACGTGAGCGACGCGAGAACAGACCAAGTTGCTACGACACATGTACCAATTTCTCAATTTCCAAATTATAGTACAACAGTTTATAGACCGCAAGTCAATATGAATCAAATAGGAAGACAAAACACTGATCCAATACGGGAAATTTAAACGAATATTTCAGTCCGATACACGAGGAACGGTACTGTTTAGATAACTGCACACCACTGCTTAGATACGATGCTAGATGGGACGTAAATCTGTTACTCAGGACTCAAATATGGTAGAACGAATACAAGAAACAGACACAGCTGAAGGAAACGGATAATGTTGTGAAAACATAAACGCCGTATGGTGGAATACAAAAATTTTACAATGATCACTTTTTGACAGTCAGAAAATTCCAACATTACAAAGAAAGTGGAAACGGCTTAGTGAGTTAGTTAGTTACGTGTTCAATTGATCAATAGCACGGAAAAACCGTTATGATGTGGAACGTGTCAAATGCACAAGAAATGCGCACAGGAAACAAGTTTTTTTTTATTTTTTTATTTTACATTATAGTGTTATACCTAAATATTTCTGTTATCTATCCCATTCCCTTAAATGGCACAAAATGAATGTATTATATCTCCAGATTTATTTACTCATATTCAAGCATTCATCTATGGTATAGAAGGAATTGTCAAGCAGGTATGATTTCAATTTGTTTTTGATTCTATTACTGTTGTCTGTCAGACGTTTTATTTCATCTGGTAACTTATCAAAAAGCTATACAGCAGCATATTTTACCCCTTTCTGCGCCAAAGATAGGTTAAGTAAAGGATAGTGAATGTCTTTCTTTTTTCTGCTATTATAATCATGAATGTCGCTGTTGATTTTAAACTGGTTCTTGTTGTTGAGAAAAAATTTCATTACTGAGTAAATGTACTGTGAAGCAGAGGTAAGAATTCCTAAGCTTTTAAACAGATGCCTACAAGATGTGCGACTATGGACGCCACACATTATTCTAACTACTGTACTTTATTTTGAGCAGTGAATACCTTTTGCCTAAGTGTTGAGCTGCCTTACACCCATGCACGTTTATAAATTAATTTGAGATCGATTTACCAGAGCACTGGCCACTTAGACATAAATTTGACTTCATTTGTGGGCATATGGACGGCGCAATAGCGGAAACCATGCAAAGAGGAACTACAAACTGTCAATCGTATGAGCAATTTAAATCCGCATTCTTGGAGCGATACTGGTCCTCGGAAACCTAAAATAGAATATGAATTGTTACAGAAAGAGTTATTCGAAAATTCAGGAGTAAAAAAAACCAGTTAGATTTTTTGAAGGGGTGACAAAGAAGAATCAGTGTTTAGATACTCCAAACATTGATGGGGAACTGATACGTATGTGCACAATGAAGTTACCCTTATGTTATCAGCAGTCATTGGTTGGTAGGGCAGGAGATAATATACAAGCATTTAAAGAGATGTTAAGAGAACTTGAATTCATCTTCAGTGAAGATGACGCAAAGAAACAACGTACATTGAGAGAAAACAATGGTAGGAGTGATAATAGCAACTGATTAGGCTTTAATAATAGTTTAATAGTTCCAATGGCAATGATAACGTAGGAAAAGGTAATCGGTTTGGAAATAATGGTAATCGCCCATGGGATAACAATAATAACTATGGTTTTGGAAATTCACAGAGGTCGAATAGTAATTAAGGTTTTGGTGGGCCGCGGAATTACATTAGTGGATTTGATCCTAGGGACTACGGTGGTATCTATGATCCGGATATAACCACCTTGCAAACGAGGCAGGAAGGTTTAGAGGTTTTCAACAAAAAATCCAAGTTACTCAGGTGGAAATGGAATGGCGGGAACGCAGAAAAGTTGGGAAAATCACGCTTTACCAGGATAAAACACGCGAAATGAACCGGTACCGGAAATCGAGATGAGGCCACCAAACACAGGTAAAAGACAGAGCTGAAGAGATGAACGGCACGAAGACCAGTCACAAGTGATTCAATCGCAAAATTAAGTTAATTATATAATTAAACACGTAAATAGACCTAGTTTTGATCAGCAAGATTCTGAAGTAGGTTTAGGGCGTAATCGGATACAAAAACCAGCATGTTGGAATTCAATTGATTGGGAATCCACCGATGATGAGGAACAGAAGTTATTAACGGTGAATATAGACAGTAGTACAAAAACTGAAGATGACCAAATTGTAAAAGAAATAGTATGGCAAGAGGATAAAGCACCATAAGGTAGATGACATATATAGGACACCATGTGAGTCATTTGAAATTGTATAAAGTGTAAACAAAAAAAAGAGTAACTCCACACGAGAATTTAATTGTATTAAATGTCCAGAAATCAAAGGGTATGAAAGATAAAAAAAATGCACACAGATAAAACTTTTAATCTGTACTTATTTCAGTTAAATAAATAAAACAAATTTCGTAAGATGGTAAAAGGATATTATGAAGAAGAGACAGGAAAGTAATAACCAAAGGAACTCTTCTGCAAACGAAATTTTTTTCTGGGGAAAGAGTAGAAAGCAAGGCGGAAGACAGAGATCAGCATGTCGATAGTTGGACGAAACAGTAGTAGATTCTCTCTTAAAGACGTAGTGTAAAGGAGAAGGAAGTTGATTTGTGTGGACAAAAGGAAGCAAAGAAGAAGGAAGGAAATAAAGAATTAGGTAAGAAGCAGATAGTCATTTCTAATTTGTTCCGTCGAAGATGGTGAACAAGTAATTGAGGAGGTATTTTGGAGGAATATGTGAAGCATAGTGTATATTATTCGTGAAAGGTAGCACAAATTGATACTGAAAAAAGATATGAGGGGAATAAATGTAAAAAGTTGTTAGGAGGTAATAACTAGAAAAAAGAATTAAATTATTAAGCTGAGCAATAAATATGGTATTTCGTGAAAGAAGGTAAACAGTAGGAAGTAAGATTAACCCAGAAACGATTTCAATAAGGAAGAGTATGATGGGGAAAGGAACGAATATAAAAGTTTACTATCGAGAAAATGGAGAAAGGAATAAGTACAACTGAGAAAAAAAATTTAAGCTTTAAGATAAAACAACAGAACAATAGAGAACATTTTTGAAAACGAAAGGAAAAGAGGAGAGATGTACTTTATATTTTGAAGTTCTGGTACAGCTAATGCCAAAAAGAAGAGATTTCAGAGAAAAAGACGCGGCAGTCGGAGTCAGGGTGAGAAGTTTTCAAAAATAATATAAAGTGCTTGTAGTTAGAGTAATAAAATGAGGTGGTGGAAGGAATTCACTAACTTACTAACCGTCATCACCATCAATTTCACTCTTACTACCCACCGTGATGAAGATGAGGAAACCATGACCTGTATATTAAGAAAATCAAGTAGAATGTGGAGAAAAGATGAATAAATAAAAACAGTGACAAGAAAAACATTTTTATAGAGTAAATCTTAACTTTTGTAAAGTCTATCAAAAATTTCATGTTTGTAAAGTTGTAGCGTAATTTAAAGGAGTAAGGGTTATAATTAAATAGATAATGATATCATGTGAAATACGAAGTCAGCAGACAAGATGCAGCATCATTGTGGCCAGACTTCAGGACGGCAGGACTGAGGAGAATGGTTAGGTGTGGGAGGGAGGGACACTGAGTCTGAGTGTCTAGTGCGTCACCTTATGAGATGACGGACGAAGAGGCCTTGGTGGAAGCAACGGTCCAAGAGGATAACACCTCTGGGGAAAAGTTTGGAGAGCTACAACGCATCCTGGATGCAATCAACATGTACCCTGACGTGAGCTTTATTCATACAAGCGTTATAAAAATGGTTTTGTAAAAATGTTGGATACTTGGCACTTCTATAGTGAACTGGTTAAAGCAGCATATGGAGAGATGATGGACGTCCACCGAACCGGAACGGAGGCGGACATATTAGAGCAAGGACGAGCGGGAGTTTAAATTCACCACAGGAGGAAGGAGAGACGCGTTTCTGTAACTCAACAAGCAGAATAGCTGAAGCTGTTATCAGATCATATGGCATTAAACAACTGCGAAACAACCCCTGAATACTCATGGGACGAAGCAAGAAAACGATGGAAGACTGTCCAATCTATCTAGATGAACAACCGGATACAATGAAAGAACACCACAAGAACGGATTAAACGATAACGAGATTAAACAGGTCTTCAATCCCAATTCCCGGTCCAGAAAAAACGAAGACACATGTGAGAAGACAGCAAGATGCGCCATGAACAGAAGATGCCTCGCAGAAGATTTGGAGCCTGGACCAGAAGAGATCAAGAAATCTTTTCAAATCCCTTCCCATGCAAGACTATTATTTCATTTAACTAACAACGAGAATCCAATTTAACTGTTATAGCAATATAAATATCTGATATTCCTATGGGAAACTACAACACCATCTGACGTCATACCGAGAGATGAGAGATGACTACTCGTATGAATACCCAGAGACGAATAGAACAACGATGAACCAACATAAAGATTCGGCGAATGAGGAAGAAAAGTTTTATGCTGCTAAAAACGGATCTCCAGTGCAACGGCACCATGGGCACATGAAAAATAGAACAAAGTCAACCACGCTTTCACAAGACGCTCAGACATTCAGCAACCTTTCTCTCTGCCATGCTCAGCAGAGACGAGGAGAGGCGCATGCCAATCGTCATTCCATGCTCAAGGGAGACACGGTAAGGCACACGGCCGCCCGTCATTCCATGTTGGCGGAGGCAAGTCGAAACACATAGAATAAGAAAGTGACGATTTCAATGAACCATATTAAAGATGTAGGAGAAAGAACTGTCTGTGACAGACTACTATCCGAAAAAATTTTAAAAAATATATTTTAATTTGAAGACTTTTAGATGTTAGCAATAGATCTTTATTAACAATGTTTTTAAAGCTTTAATCTTGACATATCAATAATATTTCCTGGTATTTCATATTTTTCAACATGTTCAAATTAAGAAAACCTAATATAAACATTTCTTGGGAGGTTAAGATATGTTTATCAGAAATAGAAGATATATAAATATGAATTTGTGTAGGTATTCAATGATGTCAGTTTAAATTTTGTAAAATAATTAGTAGGATTAGTAATTTAGTATGTTTCAAAAAGTCAAATTTCAAGTTTTTGTAAAGTTATAATCTGTACATTTAAGATTTTTGGGAAATGTAAACACGTTTATGAATAGGATTATGCCTGTAAAGTCATGAGAATGATTCAGTTGAGTTTAATATAGCTCATAAAGCTTTATCGTAAGACGTGAAACTTTCTTAGATAATGGTTGATATGAAAGCCAGAGATAAAGTGAAAAATATTGAAAAAGGAGAGGAAAATGTTAAATGAAGGTTTCCTCACCTTCAATACATAGCCATCATCATTTAACATAAATTAGGCAACCAAAAACAGATCAGTCTCAAAGTTAAAATTTTTATGGATGATACAAATTTGTAGACAAGCTCAAATTGTTTGAATTTAAATTAAAATTGAAATGTAGACAACTATATTGAAAGAAAATTACCTTAGATTAGTTAAATCAGAAAATTAGAATTAAATTTTGCAAAAAAAGAACATCACTTAAGAGCTCAAATCCATAAACATGAAATCAAGTACAATGAAAAACAGATCGATAAGGAGACTAGATCGAACCACTGTTTAAGGTATACTAAATATTAAAATAGGAAGTTGATCAGTAAATATGTCATTTGCTACAGTCAGCAATTGGAAACAATTTTGCACTGACTTCAATCAATTTCTCAACCATTTATTGACCGAGCACAAAACTGAACATAGAAGGAGGAGGATATTAAGGTGGCAGAATAAATGAACGTCAATTAGCACCTTACATAAGAGATTTATGCATTGTAACAGGAAGGTGAATATGACACCTAACTTACTTCGGCAGTAATGAGCAGATTTGCCTATAAGCATGTAATGCAAAGGGATGACACTCAATCGACGGTATTAACACATCGCTCCTATATAATGCATGTCAATGAGGAGAAGGTGAAACAAGCAGTGAGAGGAAACAGGCGTGGGCAGAAGCAGAGGCCACACCATGGGAGACACCACGAAAAACCCTTAGGGGGCATCCCGTGGGGGGAGTCAGTGACCGTACAGGTGACACATACTGGAGAGCAAGTAACATGTCACCAGAAGTAGGACAGAAACAAGCTTTAGAAAACTGAGTTTTGGGATTCCAAATGGATACGAACAAAACCAGTGATGAAATTGATCACGTGAACAGCGAGTGGTACACATGTGATGTACGCACGTAACTTTTAGGCGTCTAGAGCAGGCACAAAACGTCCAATTGGCGGAAATGAACTGAGAAGGAGTAAAGAGCTGAGATTCGGTCGCAGTTTAACGGTAGGGCCCTTGCAATTGGCAGAGAGGGTTTCCACAAAAATAAGAGAAACACTCCTATTGGTCGAAAAAAGCCGTGACGTGGAGAATGAAAGAACCCAGGTGGGGAGACTGTTCGACTACAAGAAAGCCAAGAGCAAAATTTTTGGGGACTCTTCTCTGAACTGGCGTCAAGTGCAGAATGGGGCGCATAGCGCTCTGTATGATGCAGAGGAGAAATTTGAGTGAACACTGCATTCACTGCGGCTGACATTCAGCTAGATATTAGCTGTAGCGTCTTTGAACTCCAACTGTGGAGAAACGAACCAGCTACTTAGTTAATTGTTCTTCCGAGGACTGAGAGGCCATTTTAATACGCACGCTGTTCCAGCCATGTGAGTGCATATCGCCATATTCCAAGACTAGGGATGAGTACATGTTTTCTCGCATAACGAGAAACATAGGGAAAGTTTCTGCTGGAAAAATCAGCAAAGGCTTAATTAGCTTTTATAGAAATTTCAGAGGACGAGAGCAGTGATGCAGATGACAGCTCATGGCAGCTAAGGTAAATACCACGCACAGAGGCGTAAACCTGTTGGTTCACCAGCTTGCGTCCACTGTAAACTCGAGCGACCTTGGGTAATCTTTTGCTCAACTTGTTACAATACTAACCATCCTCCATAGACTTGATTGTCATCCTAAATAGTGCTGAACTTTGGACCGGAATCGGATGATTTATCGTAGTACTGGCCAACATCATGATGTAGTCGTAAGAATAATTTTGTAAACAAACTGATAGTTAAAATTTACTATTGTTGTGTTTAGGATTATTTCACTTTCCGAGGACGAGATGCATTCGCTTGACAACTGTCGTAACATTCGCACATTGTAAACTGTGTGAATGCATGTATTTCTGTGATAAGACTGCAATATAAAACCAAAATATTTACCGCTTACACAGTTGTTGTTCCGTGCTCAAATCCTTACAAACGTCATGCTGCATGAATAACGTCCCCACACATTGCTTCCCGCAGAGTGCCTCTTTCACTGGGCCAAACACACGGAATTCTGAAGTTGCAAGATCTTCACTGTAGAGTGGATGAGAAAGAACGGTCCAACGAAGTTCTGTGAGCTCCTCTCACGTGTGCAGATTTTTGTGAGGCCTTGCTTCGTCGTGGAGAAGAAGTCTGTTTGCATTTTTGTGGCTTCGAACACGTGAAATCTGCGATGCTCCTGTTTTCAGCCGAAAGAAACTCAGTGACAGCTCTATGCTTGAAAGCCACCTGCGCTACAGATGCCATTTTGAAGACAGCATTTGGCACCGCCGCCTATCAGAACTTCATGAAACTACAGGGGCAATATAACATTTTTTCCGGCGTTCCCGCGCGTGTATGCTACACTGTTTCCTAATAACCGAACTTACAAACCTGTCACAAGGAAACCAAATATAACACTACCGCTGCAATTTGCCTAAATATGACTTAAACGCACAGTAGGTGTTACCCTCTGGGAGGATTTTGAAAGTTTTGACCAAGTGTTACCTAATAGACAGAGGGAATCGAACGTGAATTTCATGATAGCAGTTAGTAGATAACAGAAAGACTAAAATTTTGTAAGAAATTGAAGTAAGAGAGTTCCTGTAAATGAAATATAATACGGTCGCCAGCCTAATTAGGCATAATAATGTGGAAACATTATTTTAAATGAATCTATCTTTACTCTTGCCAAAGGAATTTTCATTAATTCTTTCTCATTAAAGTGCACTTAACACCTATAATAACCAGACGAACTACACAGTGAATAGCAGTACTTATCAACGGCATATTCAAGCAATTACAGAATTTAAAAAAAGAAGTCCTTTATTTCTCTTAACCACAATCTTCACTTCTACCTTTCAATAATTCAGCACAGGAATTGTTCCCGAAGGCATACACAAGACTAAATGGCACCAGATAAGAATTATAGTTTGACTAACACACATATACAAATTACAAATGCAATAAGGTAATACCGTACACTTACCTTTTATGTATACTCTTTTAAATGATCACTTTAGGTTTCTTTAGCTATAAAACAACTATTCAGTTTCGTTTTTTCCTGATATAACAGATTGTAAAGGGGGGGGGGGGGCACAAACTGTCCCTTCTTTATATATGCAAACTCTACACACCTTTCAGAAATATTTTGAATTATGATGAAAGCTGAATTATTTCCCCACTTATGATCACTCATCTTGCAATGTTTTAATACCATTTGGGCTGACAATATTTTCTGCAAACTTCAGAAAAGACTTCTATTAAAAGTTAACTTTAAACAGCAGCAAAACCAAATGCTTACTTGTGAAGTAATGATTATCACTGACAACTTTTATACTGCTGAACATTAAAACACTGACATATGTAAAATAGAAGCAAACCAAAACCCATTGGATCTGACTATCCACATTTATATATTGTTGCATGCAGAAATTTGGCACAATCAAATAACACAGATTATTATTATCGCCTTTACACACAGGATACTCGGTCTATCGTAATTTTGAGTAGAGGACCCTGTTAGTTACCATGAACGGAGTAGATTCATGATTCGCACACAACGTTCAGCAGTTTTTGAATTATTATTGCAAATTAATTCACATAAACACTCTGGTTCATACTGTTATACAGTTCTAATCTCTTGGAGCTGGAGACGTAGTGCCGCAATACTGGTGGCGAGCACGTGGCGACTACCTGGTCTCTCCTTCGGCAGTAATATGCTCAACTTAGTTCTTCTTGGCGACGTGAATATCATGTTTTAGAGCCATTTCCAATGAGAGAGCACCATTTTACAGCCGCAGTTACACCCGAGGCCATTCCATCTCAAATTAGGTACTAAATGCCTCGCTCGGCACCTGCGCTGTTGACTGCTCGGCTGCTGGCTGCTGACTGCCTACTACACTTGGCCACTGTTTCTATGTTTCGATACAGTGTATCGCTACGTGGAACTGTTTCAGTGTTTCGAAACGGCTATGTTTCACTGTTTCGAGACAGTGGCGTTTCATTCCTCTCTGTGTCGGATAACGGGACCAGATTCGATGTCGAGCCAAGCACAGAAACAGTATCGTTGTTTCAAAATAACGCTGTTTCAGTCCTCTATTGCTTGGAACGGACTAATTGTATCGAAACAGTGATGTTTCATTTCGTTTTGTCTCGGACGAGATTCGGCCACCGCGCAGATACTGAAATAAGTTTAATATACTACTTCATAAAACACTTTCAAGAGTGTCGAAATCTTTTTGATACACAACAGCATGAAGTTTAAGATTTCCGAAAATAAAGCTTCGTTTCTAATTGACTGATCTATTCCGAAATTACGTAATATATGCTTTATAAACACTAACACGTAATAAAATAGAGCACACTATTCGCATTCAAAATAATAAATGTGCGAAAAACATTCAGTTAAATTACACATCTCCTATAACATACGCTTCTCTATTCATGTACCGTAATCATATTAAAAAAACGCAAGTTAAGCTACAACATTTTGAATTAAAAAAGGCATAGAGTGGCAGTTTTTAGACATATACGTGAACTGGATGTACTTTCAAGCAATGTGCTTGATGGATCGTTGATGATGTAATGGTAAACGGAAAGGGCTGGGAAGCATTGTGGATTTATAGTAATGGTTCGAAACACCTTGAGGGACAAAAATTTTTTTCTCTTGTATTTTGTTATTTGTTCGAATTATGTGGCTTTATTTGTGAGTCTATAGTCTATGTGCCTATTTTCCACGTTGATTTATTTGGTGTGGATGGAAATTAGCAGGTCGGGCATATATTATCCATACTAACGAAATGTGGGAATCGCAGTAGGGTATCCGTTATTTCTGCAGTTTGTTCCCGCCTCCAGTTCCGTTCGTGTTGGTTCTTCTGTCTTCAGCTATGGCGCTACGAAGCCCGGTGTGGGATAATTTTATGAAGATAAATCCTGAGAAAATTGAGTGTAACTTGTGATTGGCAGTGTTGTCGTTTAAAAGTAGTTCAACATCTTGCTTAGACAGACACTTGCAGCATAAGCATCCAACACTTAATTTTTATGAATCTGGGCAGTTACGAAGCCAGTTCAGTTTCCACAGCAACTGTCCAGGAATCTGCCATTTCAGTGCCTGTGCGTCAAAATGAACAATCTGTCTAAGAAATATCCAGCACTTCCACCGGTTCAGTTCTGGGTAGGTGTGGTAGACAAACAAAGATTACTGTATTTGCATCAAGACCAGTGCCTTCATCCAAACGAGCCAAAATAGACGAACAGATTTTAAGACTTGTTGTTAAAGAATACTTTCCATTTAATGTAGTTGAGAGTGTAGAGTTTAGAAAAATGACTTATTTATTAAATGAAAACTATGTACCTCCCAGTAGAAAAACACTCTCCCACAGTTTACTCTCTCAAGTGTTCGGCAGCACACTAGTGCGAGTAAGATCTGCAGTGCAAGCTGCATCCTACATCTGCGTTACAACTGATCGATGGACGTCTGTGAAAAATGAGAATTATATTGCAGTGGCTGCTCACTTCATTGATGAAAACTGCAATCTGAAGTAATTTTTGTTATCTAATTTTAAATTCCATGACAAGCATACAGCAGAAAACAATTCCAGTGAATTACAATATGTGACTTCGACTTGGCGTATTACCAATAAAATTGTACCTTGGACTATAGATAATGCACCTAGTATGGTGAAGGCAGTGATAATGTGCAAATGGTGGCATGTACGTTGTTTTGCACATACACTGAATTTAATTGTGCAAGCAAGACTTGAACCAATTACAGACACAAGGGAAAAAGTTAAGGCAATAGCGCAATTTTTCAAAAGAAGTCCTCAAGCACTTAAAAAATTACACAATATTCAGAAGCAAATGGGCTTCCCTAATTTAACACTGAAACAAGATTGCCCTACGAATGGAAATACGTATGAAATGTTTGACAGGCTGTTGAAAATCCTTTGCAAAGCACCCTCGCCATCCTCAGAGTGGATTCACAAACAAAATTGTCCAATGAAGACTGGTCGGTAATTGAAAAATCTTGTGACATACTATCTCATTTTCAGCAAGTCACAACAGAAATCAGCAGTGAAAGAAATGTAACCTTGTCAAAAATTGTCTTATTAAGAGAGATTTACAAAGTCACTGCCTGAGACTGAAAAACTCAGATCACAGCAATTAAGCCACTAATACAGTAACTGCTAAACTTGAGGACGGAATCTGTACCCGCCTCGTTCAAAAGTTTGCAGATAAAGCTGTTGCTTGTGAAGCAACTTTATTGGATTCTCGCTTCAGGGAACATGGATTTCCAAAAACTGGGCATCGATTAAATGAAACAAAAGATGCCATAATTAACAAATGTTGTACAATACGACATAAACCCACTCGGTGTTCTACAGAAAATCCACCACCAGCCAAATCAGTTGTGGTGAGCACATTCACCTCCAGCAGTGGCAACACTTGGCAAGATATGCTTGATGCACACTTGGCAAGATTTGCTTGATGCAAAGTGTAGACAAGCCTCGTGCTGCAAGCATAGTCGAGCTTGATAAATATATGAAGATGCCACTGATACACTGACTACAAGATCCATTGCTGTGGTGGAAAGAAAATCATGTATTGTTTCCTACACTGTTTGAAATAATGAAACGGCGTCTTTGTATTGTGGCCACCTCTGTTCCATGTGAGCGCACATTTTCAAAGCAGGGGCAAACAATAACAGGCAGACGATCCTGTCTTTCAAGCGAAAAAGTACCGAAAATGATATTTCTAAACTGCGACTTAGAATAGGTACAGCAGGTCTACTCAGAAATGAAACATTAAAGTTCAATTGATTTTGTTTTTGTCTGGACAGTGTGCACTAAATTTATATATGATTGTATTTTGTTTCGTCCACTAAATTGTGCATGTTACAAGAACATTTTTCTCAAATTTGTTACACGCAGAAGACACGTTTTTGCTCATCATTCAGTGAGTTTAATTTTTTAAGTATGTTATTTATTCATTTATGTGTCTGAGAATAATTATCTGATTTGTGTATGTATATGTTTGTGTTTTTATTTTGTAAATGTGCTATGTTTGGTTATTACACTAAAGGCATCTTGATACATGTGTATCATAAATAATTCTGAGGCAAATCAACAATGGTACTTCGATACTTTTGTTTTTGGCATTCAGATACTGTGATAAAAATTGCATTTCAACAGCAACGTAACTTCATTGATTTCCTGGGGAAGTTTATAATAAAATGGTAATACATCTGCTTGCTGTGAATACTTAAGGGAACTCCATGTACCTGTACCTCAAACAAACTTCTTTAGCAAGAACTATAAGTGGTGTAGAGGCAGATCTGCCATGATATAGGTATCACAAAGGCGTTACACTGTATGAATTGTTTTAAATTTTAGTCTGGATTCTATACTTCAAAGAAATATATCCGTCTCTGCGTTTCAGTTACCTTGAAATGGTTTCCAGTTCTATCAAGTGCAAGTGTACTTATTATGAGATGTATCCAGCTAACTTGTGAATGTTTGATGAGAAACTGCCATACTTGGCCAAGGTGCTATATGCTCCAGTCTGTTATGATAATTTTTTGATCTGTACGCATCAGTCGCTTTGCATCCTGCTCTGTGTGACAAACAATGGAAAATTTAACTGTGAGTAGTAAAAGTGTAAGTGGCACACTCATTAATGTTAATTCAGTGCCTCGCATCCCAGAATGTTATCTCAATAAATTATATCTCATGAATAAGCCTTTTCAAGAGCACATACATATTATCACTCATAAAACCTATCAAAATTATGCCCTAGAATACAGGGAAACTAGTTTGGCAAAATCTGTTATGTCAAACATATTTAGTCTGACCTCGGACAATTGGAAAGTATGGAAGTCACATGACACGAAAGCAGCGCAGTTGCTACACGAAATGCGGAACTGCAAAGACGTCTAAGTGAAAGTTTCATACTTTCTGCGATGTGATTGGCGCTCTGGCACCTCATTTGTGTTTTTATGACAGTATTTGTATAGTAGGCACTCAAGATGAAGTAACGTGAAGGCCTTTACTATTACAAAACACAAACTGTTTCACTGTTTCGAAACAGCGTTTCGAAACATTACATTGTACTGTTTCATTTGTTTCGAAACAGTTATGTGTTTCAGTTTGCCTATCTCTACTGCCTACTGTGCTCTCTCGCTTGCCGCCCAGATTGAGCGTGAATCCACCTTTTAGCTCGCGCCACACCATTTCCGTAGCGGAGGGGAATCACTATATCTTTTACATCATATAATACAAAGTCCCTATGTATGAACCAGTTATGTACATTCAGTTCTGTTGTAACAAATATACATATTTTAGAAAGTTTCATTATTTAAACACACAGTTATAATTCTACAAAACATATTTCGCAACACTCCACTTCCTTACAGTAATTCAAAGACATTAAGCAGTAAAGAATAAACACTTTATACTTCACATTCGTGATGACTGGGTGTTGTGTGATGTCCATAGGTTAGTTAGGTTTAAGTAGTTCTAAGTTCTAAGGGACTGATGACCATAGATGTTAAATCCCATAGTGCTCAGAGCCATTTGAACCATTTGAACCATAGTTCACATAATAAATTGCGCTGTATAAACTACTCACTATCGACTATGGTGCTACAGCTGAAGCGGGAATATTTCACTATGTCGCACAACAATTTCCCCATTTTTAGCAGAAATTGGCCGAGAAAAAAATGTGTTGGTTTACTTATTCAGCGCCCCTCGTAATTAAAGATAAGATAGTAATACGATACCCCATTCTGGTGGACAGTTCAGAGCCGTTTCCGTGACAGTGGAGAGGTGTTCAGTTATGTAAAAGCGTACAGCCTCTCAACAGGACAACGGAGGACCCATCATCGGCTCGGAACGGTTACGAGCAGTCTTAAATAAACATCACCGAATGCGCGACGGAGCGTCAGAAATATTTAACCGTGCCTCCGAACAATTAAGACGCATAACGGATGAGGTGGTGTGGGCTGCTGGGAGTGATCTGGATTCCCGTCACGCAGCGGCGATAGAGTGGGCAGGAGGCGCGGATAAAAACGGCTGCTGCCGGTGTGTTGGGAGGCAGCGGCGGGCCGCGTTTAATGTTCCCCGCAGTCGGAGGGCAGCGGTAGCTATACTTCCACGTTTACTGCCCGCAGTCCTTCAGCTGGTGCCTCGCTGCTGATCCTCGCATCACGCAACGCGTCCTTTCCATCCCGGCTCCGACTTTGTGCTCGCTCTTCCAAAACGCCTCGGGTTGTACAGTCGCAGAGCGCGGAAAGGCGTGCATCGTCACTCATAAGCTCCCTGCATAAAGGTCAAAAATATGCGGACACCTATTAGTGGACAGTACACCAAGAATTTAATTGTTGAAAGGAGAAAATATAAAAACGCAGTAAATGAACCAGGCAAAAAGGATTACAAACGTCTCAAATGGTTCAAATGGCTCTGAGGACTATGGGACTCAACTGCTGAGGTCATTAGTCCCCTAGAACTTAGAACTAGTTAAACCTAACTAACCTAAGGACATCACGAACATCCATGCCCGAGGCAGGATTCGAATCTGCGACCGTAGCGGTCTTGCGGTTCCAGACTGCAGCGCCTTTAACCGCACGGCCACTTCGGCCGGCCACAAACGTCTCAAAAATGAGATTGACAGGAAGAGCAAAATGGCTAAGCAGGGATGGCTAAAAGACAAATGTAAGGATGTAGAGGCTTATCTCACTAGGGGTAAGACAGATACTGCCTACAGGAAAATTGAAGAGACCTTTGGAGAAAATGGAGACACTTGTATGAATATCAAGAGCTCAGATGGAAACCCAGTTCTAAGCAAAGAAGGGAAAGCAGAAAGGTGGAAGGAGTATATAGAGGGTCTATACAAGGGCGTTGTAATTGAGGAGAATATTATGGAAATTGAAGAGGATGTAGATGAAGATGAAATGGGAGACACGATACTGCGTGAAGAGTTTGACAGAGCACTGAAAGACCTAAGTCGAAACAAGAGAACATTCCATTGGAACTACTGACGGCCTTGGGAGAGCCAGTCTTCACAAAACTCTACCATCTGGTCAGCAAGATGTATGAGACAGGTGAAATACCCTCAGACTTCAAGAAGAATATAATAATTCCAATCCCAAAGAAAGCAGCTGTTGACAGATATGAAAATTACCGAACTATCAGTTTAATAAGTCACTGCTGCAAAATACTAACACAAATTCTTTACAGACGAATAGAAAAACTAGTAGAAGCCGACCTCGGGGAAGATCAGTTTGGATTCCGCAGAAATGTTGGTACACGTGAGGCAATACTGACCCTACCACTTATCTTAGAAAATTGATTAAGGAAAGGCAAACCTACGCTTCTAGCATTTGTAGACCTAGAGAAAGCTTTCGACAATGTTGACTGGAATACTCTCTTTCAAATTCTGAAGGTGGCAGGGGTAAAATACAGGGAGCGAAAGGCTATTTTCAATTTGTACAGAAACCAGATGGCAGTTATAAGAGTCGAGGGGCATGAAAGGGAAGCAGTGGTTGGGAAGGGAGTGAGACAGGGTTGTAGCTTGTCCCCGATGTTATTCAATCTGTATATTGAGCAAGCAGTAAAGGAAACAAAAGAAAAATTCGGAGTAGGTATTAAAATCCATGGAGAAGAAATAAGAATGTTGAGGTTCGCCGATGACATTGTAATTCTGTCAGAGACAGGAAAGGACTTGTAAGAGCAATTGAACGGAATGGAGAGTGTTTTGAAAGGAGGATATAAGATGAACATCAACAAAAGAAAAACGAGGATAATGGAATGTAGTCGAATTAAGTCGGGTGATGCTGAGAGAATTAGATTACGAAATGAGACACTTAAAGTAGTAAAGGAGTTTTGCTATATAACTGGTGATGGTCGAAGTAGAGAGGATATAAAATGTAGACTGGCAATGGCAAGGAAAGCGTTTCTGAAGAAGAGAAATTTGTTAACATCGAGTATAGATTTAAGCGTCAGGAAGTCGTTTCTGAAAGTATTTGTATGGAGTGTAGCCATGTATGGAAGTGAAACATGGACGATAAATAGTTTGGACAAGAAGAGAATAGAACCTTTCTGAATGTGATGCTACAGAAGAATGCTGAAGATTAGATGAGTAGATCACGTAACTAATGAGGAGGTATTGAATAGAATTGGAGAGAATAGGAGTTTGTGGCACAACTTGACAAGAAGAAGGAATCGGTTGGTAGGACATGTTCTGAGGCATCAAGGGATCACAAGTTTAGCATTGGAGGGCAGAGTGGAGGGTAAAAATCGTAGAGGGAGATCAAGAGATGAATACACTAAGCAGATTCAGAAGGATGTAGGTTGCAGCAAGTACTGGGAGATGAAGAAGCTTGCACAGGGTAGAGTAGCATGGAGAGCTGCATCAAACCAGTCTTAGGACTGAAGACAACAACAACAACACACCAAGATAATTCATGGGATGGGGATGCGGAAATATACAGATGGGGTCAGAATGGCGCATACAAGTTATAAAACGGCAGTGCAGTGGTAGAGCTGTCCTTTGTACACCGGTGTTTCATGTGAAAAAGTTTCCTACGTGTTTGTCGCCGCACGACGGATTCTAGACGGCCTCAGTGACCGAGCGGCTCTAGGCGCTACAGTCTGGGACCGCGCGACCGCAACTGTCGCAGGTTCGAATCCTGCCTCGGGCATGCATGTGTGTGATGTCCTTAGGTTAGTTAGGTTTAAGTAGTTCTGAGTTCTAGGGTACTCATGACCTCAGAAATTAAGTCCCATAGTGCTCAGAGCCATTTTTTGACGGATGCTAAAAGACTGTGGGTGCAAAATGGAAGTTGCCACTAGACCCATGGCACATTCCATTTCAGAATTCGTTAGAGAATTCAGTATTGCGAGATCCACAGTGTCATGAGTGAAAAAATGGTTCAAATGGCTCTGAGCACGATGGGACATAACTTCTGAGGTCATGAGTCCCCTGAATTTAGAACCACTTCAACCTAACTAACCTAAGGACATCACACACATCCATGCCCAAGGCAGGATTCGAACCTGCGGCCGTAACGTTCGCGGGGTTCCAGACTGTAGTGCCTAGAACCGCTCGGCCACTCCGGCCGGCTTTATGAGTGAGCCGAGGATATCAAATTTCAGGCATGTCCTCTCACCGCGGACAACGCAGTGACCGACCGCTTCACTTAACGACCGAGAGCAGCGGCGTTTGCTTAGAGTTGTCAGTGCTAACAGACAAGCAACACTGTGTGAAACAGCTGCAGAAACAAATGTGCGAGGTACGACGAACGTATCTGTTAGGACAGAGCGGCGAAAGTTTGGCGTTACTGGCCTATGGCAGCAGACGATCGAGGCGAGTGCCTTTGCTAGCAACACGACATTTCCTGCAGAGCATCTCCTGGGCTCGTGACCATATCAGTTGGACCCAAGACGACTGTAAGACCGTGGCCCTGGTCAGATGAGTCCCAGTTTCAGTTGGTAAGAGCTGATGGTAGGGTTCGAGTGTGGTGCAAACCCCTCTAAGCCATGGACCCAGGTTGTCAACATTATGGTGTGGGCTGTACTTACATGCAGTGCATTGGGTCCTCTGGTCCAACTGAACAGATAATTGAGTCGAGTTAGTTATGTGTGACTACTTGGTGACGATATGCAGCTGTCCATGGACTTCATGTTTCCAAATTATAATGGAATTTTTAGGGATGACAATGCGCCATGTGAGAACATTCTGGACAACTTGAGCGAATGATCTGGTCGCCCAGATCACCCGAAATGAATCCCTTCGAACATTTATGGGATGTAATGGAGAGGCTGTACCCGTGGTCTAGGGGTAGCGTCTTCGATTCATAATCAAAACGCCTTCGGTCCCGCGTTCGATCCCCGCCACTGCCTAAATTTTGATAAATAATCAGCATTGGCGGCCGAAGACTTCCGGCATAAGAAGTCAGCCTCATTCTGCCACGGCCTTGTCAAAGAGGGCGGAGGAGCGGATAGAGGTTCAGGGCACTCTCTTGCCCTAGGGGTGGGAAATTGCCCCTAAAAGCGGAAGAATCAGCAATGATCAACGACATGAGGATGCAGAAGGCAATGGAAACCACTGCATTAAAGACACGTAACGTGTATCCACAGGACATGTGGCCTGTAATTGAAGAAGTGTCATGATGATCTCGCCAAGGGGGAGGTTACCATGAGAAAAAGATTGAATAATCTACGAAAGGATAACGATCTACGAGTCGGGGCGTGGAATGTCAGAAGCTTGAACGTGGTAGGGAAACTAGAAAATCTGAAAAGGGAAATGCAAAGGCTCAATCTAGATATAGTAGGGGTCATTGAAGTGAAGTGGAAGGAAGACAAGGATTTCTGGTCAGATGAGTATCGGGTAGTATCAACAGCAGCAGAAAATGGTATAACAGGTGTAGGATTCGTTATGAATAGGAAGGTAGGGCAGAGGGTGTGTTACTGTGAACAGTTCAGTGACCGGGTTGTTCTAATCAGAATCGACAGCAGACCAACACCGACAACGATAGTTCAGGTATACATGCCGACGTCGCAAGCTGAAGATGAACAGATAGAGAAAGTGTATTCGGATATTGAAAGGGTAATGCAGTATGTAAAGGGGGACGAAAATCTAATAGTCATGGGCGACTGGAATGCAGTTGTAGGGGAAGGAGTGGAAGAAAAGGTTACAGGAGAATATGGGCTTGGGACAAGGAATGAAAGAGGAGAAAGACTAATTGAGTTCTGTAACAAGTTTCAGCTAGTAATAGCGAATACCCTGTTCAAGAATCACAAGAGGAGGAGATATACTTGGAAAAGGCCGGGAGATACGGGAAGATCTCAATTAGATTACATCATGGTCAGACAGAGATTCCGAAATCAGATATTGGATTGTAAGGCGTACCCAGGAGCAGATATAGACTCAGATCACAATATAGTAGTGATGAAGAGTAGGCTGAAGTTCAAGACATTAGTCAGGAAGAATCAATACGCAAAGAAGTGGGATACGGAAGTACTAAGGAATGACGAGATACGTTCGAAGTTCTCTAACGCTATAGATACAGCAATAAGGAATAGCGCAGTAGGCAGTACAGTTGAAGAGGAATGGACATCTCTAAAAAGGGCCATCACAGAAGTTCGGAAGGAAAACATAGGTACAAAGAAGGTAGCTGCGAAGAAACCATGGGTAACAGCAGAAATACTTCAGTTGATTGATGAAAGGAGGAAGTACAAACATGTTCAGGGAAAATCAGGAATACAGAAATACAAGTCGCTGAGAAATGAAATAAATAGGAAGTGCAGGGAAGCTAAGACGAAATGGCTGCAGGAAAAATGTGAAGACATCGAAAAAGATACGATTGTCGGAAGGACAGACTCAGCATACAGGAAAGTCAAAACAAACTTTGGTGACATTAAAAGCAACGGTGGTAACATTAAGAGTGCAACGGGAATTCCAATGTTAAATGAAGAGGTGAGAGCATATATGTGGAAAGAATACATTGAAAGCCTCTATGAGGGTGAATATTTGTCTGATGTGATAGAAGAAGAAACAGGAGTCGATTTAGAAGAGATAGGGGATCCAGTATTAGAATCGGAATTTAAAAGAGCTTTGGAGGACTTACGGTCAAATAAGGCGGAAGGGAAAGATAACATTCCACCAGAATTTCTAAAATCATTGGGGGAAGTGGCAACAAAACGACTATTCACGTTGGTGTGTAGAATATATGAGTCTGGCGATATACCATCTGACTTTCGGAAAAGCATCATCCACACAATTCCGAAGACGGCAAGAGCTGACAAGTGCGAGAATTATCGCACAATCAGCTTAACAGCTCATGCATCGAAGCTGCTTACAAGAATAATATACAGAAGAATGGAAAAGAATATTGAGAATGCGCTAGGTGACGATCAGTTTGGCTTTAGGAAAAGCAAAGGGACGAGAGAGGCAATTCTGACGTTACGGCTAATAATGGAAGCAAGGCTAAAGAGAAATCAAGACTCTTTCATAGGGTTTGTCGACCTGGAAAAAGCGTTCGATAATATAAAATGGTGCAAGCTGTTCGAGATTCTGAAAAAAGTAGGGGTAAGCTATAGGGAGAGACGGGTCATATACAATATGTACAACAGCCAAGAGGGAATAATAAGAGTGGACGATCAAGAACGAAGTGCTCGTATTAAGAAGGGTGTAAGACAAGGCTGTAGCCTTTCGCCCCTACTCTTCAATCTGTACATCGAGGAAGCAATGATGGAAATAAAAGAAAGGTTCAGGAGTGGAATTAAAATACAAGGTGAAAGGATATCAATGATACGATTCGCTGATGACATTGCTATCCTGAGTGAAAGTGAAGAAGAATTAAATGATCTGCTGAACGGAATGAACAGTCTAATGAGTACACAGTATCGTTTGAGAGTAAATCGGAGAAAGACGAAGGTAATGAGAAGTAGTAGAAATGAGAACAGCGAGAAACTTAACATCAGGATTGATGGTCACGAAGTCAATGAAGTTAAGGAATTCTGCTACCTAGGCAGTAAAATAACCAATGACGGACGGAGCAAGGAGGACATCAAAAGCAGACTCGCTATGGCAAAAAGGCATTTCTGGCCAAGAGAATACTAATATAAAATACCGGCCTTAATTTGAGGAAGAAATTTCTGAGGATGTACGTCTGGTGTACAGCATTGTATGGTAGTGAAACATGGACTGTGGGAAAACCGGAACAGAAGAGAATCGAAGCATTTGAGATGTGGTGCTAATAGACGAATGTTGAAAATTAGGTGGACAGAGAAGGTAAGGAATGAGGAGGTTCTACGCAGACTCGGAGAGGAAAGGAATATGTGGAAAACACTGATAAGGAGAAGGGACAGGATGATAGGACATCTGCTAAGACATGAGGGAATGACTTCCATGGTACTAGAGGGAACTGTAGAGGGCAAAAACTGTAGAGGAAGACAGAGATTGGAGTGCGTCAAGCAAATAATTGAGGACGTAGGTTGCAAGTGCTACTCTGAGATGAAGAGGTTAGCACAGGAAAGGAATTCGTGGCGGGCGGCATCAAACCAGTCAGTAGACTGATGATCAAAAAAAAAAAAGGAGAGGTTGTTTGTTCGTGCACGAAATCCTACACTTCCAACACTCATAATTATGGACGGCTAGAGAGGCAGCATCGCTCGACATTTTCGCAGGTTACTTCCAACGACATGTTGAGTGCATGCCAGGGAGAGTTGCTGCACTACACTGGACAAAAGGGGGTCCGAGACGATATTAGGTCTTACATGACCTTTGTCACCTCCGTGTAATACGGGGTGCATCCACCCTTAGCCTTTGTTACAGATTTAACTATGCTGGGGACACTTTGGATGAGGAATAGCAGCCCATTCTTCCTCAAGAATCGAAGCCAAAGAAGGGACTGATGTTCGACACAAGAGTCTCGTGTGAAGTCGACTTTATAATCCATGTCAAAAGTGTTCCATTTGGTTCAGTTCGGGACTCTGGGCAGGTCAGTCCAATTTAGTAATGATGTCGTCCACAAATCATTGCGTCACACATGCTGCCTTGTGATGGGGGGCAATCTCATGCTAATACAAAGACCCACCGTCTCGTCTGGCGGGCTGCAGGAAAGCGTTTAAAACCATAGCTCTAATGCTCTACTAATTTATTTTGCCTTTTGTTTTATTTAATGTTACATCGTTGAGCACCTGTAAATGTGTTTGATTGAATCGATAACACAAAATTGTATACTCCTTTCTTTGAAAAAAACTTTGATGTCATAATTTGATTCTATGCAATGTAGTGTATCTGTCATTTAAATTCTTTGTCCCAATTGGAGGGAGACAAAACTTACTGTATATTTTTGGAATTTTGTTTAAATAATTTTTATAGAAATGTTAATGTGTGCAAAGGTTCTGTTTTATTGAAAATGTTTGTTTGTTGTTATGTAAACTGCTGACCATCACTTAGGATTCTTAGTTATGTTGTACGTTAAATGTATTGTGGTTCCCCTCGGGAACGGAGCTGAGTGGCGCGCGCAAATTGTGGTTGGCATAGGTAGAAAAGGTGAAACAAGAGTCAGTCGGGGACGAGCTACCAAACTGTGCACTGCCCATGTAAAAGTTGTGTATTGTGCTGGTTCCGAGAGAGACTTTTCCTGCCGCTTACCAATGCCTCGGATGGATGCATAAATAGCTGGAACGATTCCGGAATTGGTATCTATCATCGCCACCAAGAAGGGACAGAGTCCAGCAATTTTGCCTGCAAATCCACCTATCAACATGGAGTTGCCACCACATTGCGCAATCACTGTAACGGAATACTTTAATAATGTTCAGTGAAGGATCAGCTTATTGGATGTTTTAGTGTGCACAATTATAAGGTAACTTATAACTGAATGTATGTACCTACCTTGATTTTTTCCCTATCACAACACCTCTCAGGTTCCTCTCCGTTTGAACTATGATAACCGAGTGTCCTAGTTTGCGAAAAAAATGAAAGCCTCAGAGCCAAATAGTTAATTAAATAATGTTGTTTGATCTTTGGTAAGAAGGGAATATTCAGATTTACTGTGGGTTTAGTGAAATTGTGGGGGGGTAGTAAATGTAGTTTTGTGAAGTTTCAGAGACAACTATTTAATCATTTACTTGACAATAGAAGATTGTGGTAATAAAGACAATTTGCTGTTTCTTTTAAAGATTAAAAGTTGTTAAAACTAAGGCTGATAAAGTTTTGCTTAGTTAATGATCATAGTAGTAAATTTTAAAAGGTGAGTCAGTTCTTGCAAATTTATCAACATTGTGTTTCACTGTAGTAAAAGTGGAACACTGCAATACTGGAAAGTTATATATTCATGTTTGCTAAGTTTTTGTATCTTCTGTGTATTGAAAGTGCATATTAATAGTATAACAGGATCCACAGATTGTCTATTGTGCTAATGCTAGGTAACAGGTAACGGGAAGACCACTATTTATGAAAACAATAATTTATTTATTCAAAAGAAAGTGAGAAGTGACCTGTTAGTGAATTCCAATTAACTTTCATTTTAAATAGTAAAGCATTTAACTGAGAGAGACTTAACCTGTGACCAGCTCATAATTTTGCAGTGAACTACATTTATAATTTTATGTCAACGAGGAAAGTGTTTGAAAAATAATACTTAACCTATGTCCAATTTATGATTCTGCAGTGAATATTAATAATAATGTTATAAAACTTATTCGGTTTGAATGAGCCCTGAAAGTAATAGTGTGTTTCGTCATCTGTTAGATTTATGCAAATAGTCTGTCCTGCTCTGTCAGCTTCCAATCTTAACCGTGAACATATGCAGGTGTCAGAGTTCATTGTACTCGCGTGTGGCAAAATATAGGTTGTGCTTGTCCGTTAAAGTTACTCATACCTACTTTCTTAAAAAAAGAACGTTAATCTTACTCTTGCCTTATTAGGCTGGCGACCGTTTTCTTTATTCTTTAAACAGTGCAGCTAGGTAAAATATTATTTGTTACTGTTTGAGTATTTACGTAATTCTGACTTTCACTTCCAATAAGCCACCTCCGTTAGGTACAACACGGTCAAGATAACAAAATTCCTCTCAGAGGGTAACACTGCTCTGTTGCTTTATACCATAAACTTTGAGGTTATGGTATAGCAGTAGCGGACGGTAGTGTTATACGTGGCTTTTCCGTGACAGGACTATTTGTTCTGTTGGGGATTAGTAGGTAATAAGCCAAACTTGGTATTTGATTATATAAGCTACGTAGATGCTGTTGCAGTGTTATAAGCGGTGGATGTAGTCTGCACCAGGTACCTGATAGCTGGGAGTGACAAAACTTGCTAGATTCTGTGGCACGAGTTGGCAAAATTTTCTTTTATCATCGTTTCATTCCTGGCACTGACGGGAACGGGAGGGTAACTTGAGAGCTCATGGACTGTACCCGCATTTTACCGCTAAAATAGCGAGTGAACAAAAATTATTCTCACACAGTATTTGATATAACGGTGTCAGTAGTCTCAGTTTGATATGCTGGGTGTAGACTGTGTACGGGTAGATGTGGAACCGTAATACACGCATGAATCAGTACTTCGGTTGCTTTTCTCTGTGTCAAACAGTCTCCCCACAAGCACTTCACATAATTTACTACCAGATACTCTCTGTAGGGTCGTAACTGCACGACTGCATGGACTACCCCTGTTAGTACAGACGAACCATTTTTGCGTCGACGCTTCCACACTTTAATACATCACCTGCTGCACAGGGAAAACAAGCATTAATGGCTTGCTCTTGCCGAATGTACTTGAAAGTACTAACCAATCTAAAAGCAAACGACTTGTAATAGCTGCAATTATTAGCCTACAAATGACGTGAATATTGATGTAATGCTGTTCAATACACTGTCCTCAGTCACCAATAGAGATATAGTATCTGCCCCTATACCAGTTACATTCTGTGTATTTTTTGTGATAGAGAAGGCATTTTCAGCATATCTTTCGTTCACTAAACTGTGTTTACGATTTCTTCATATTGTGAAGGTTTACGTGTTGTTATTATTTTGTGGTATGCAGGGATTTTACTAGCGAAGTTACTGTGATTGTGAAATAATTGAGGTTGCGGATGAACGAGATATCCGATTTAGGGTGGTCTGGATTCAAAAAAGGGGTTTTTCGCAAAATGAGCAGCTGAATATATGTACCAACGTAAAGTGTCATTTACATACAACATTTTCTGTCGAGTACTTTGAGTAATGCTGACAGCGGAACCGGTTTATAGTATTTCGTGACTTTAATTACTTGTAAATGATATTTCAGGTATATAAAAAATATATAAAACCAGTTACCTATTGTCAGCGTAACAGTTCGTTTGATCTCAAAAATGATTATTCCGGCTAATATTTGTCACTCTGTTAAAGAAATCTCCACTTGACGTTGTGTAGAAATGTTGTCTGTAAAGTCGCGTGAGTGGCACTAAATTACATATCATTTATCAGATTTTACACAGCTGTTACTTAAGATGGAAGCACTTTTCTCTAGCAAAAGGAAGATTTAGTCACAAAATACTACCCGCGCACAACACTGACGTATGTCTCCCATTAAAATATTTCATGTAAATCGTCCGAAATAATTAGGCTTCATACATCAGCAAATAAGAAATTAATATTACGTTTCTGTCTTTTAAAGTAGATTCGGGAACACCGGTGCACATTTATTTCCATTCATTTATATCTAACAGAATTTATGTTTGTTAAAATTCTCTATTCAAAACTGCCGCGGAGATATTTTTGCTAAGATGACGGGAGACAGACGATAGTCAATTTATCTACTGTTACTCTCGATTCCATTTATATCAAGTTAATATATTCAGATAAAAGTCTTTAAGCCTTTTGTTCTCTATTCTGTAGCATTTAAAATTATTCTCAATGAAAAATGTTTCATATTTTTTATACCGGCTACTAGTAAACTCCGCTGTAAGTTATTAGCGCGAATGGCTGTGCTCCTAATTGCGGAGCTGAAAATTAACACTTAAAAACATTAACTAGATTGGATTACAATTGAAATAAATATAAATCCACGTTCAAACCACCATATCCATGTAGGTTCATTGCACTCATGATGCAAATGTTCAGATACAATATTGTTTAAATTGTTTAATACATGACACAAATAGTGTTGAGAGTATTTAAATGGCTTCAGTAACTGTATAGTCCCGGATTAACTTAGCCCCCCCCCTCCCCATTTGGGTTCACTGGACACGGAAAACCGGGAATAAAACCGTTCAAGGGGCTTCAAGAAAATACAATTACCTACTCTTAATCGTCAGGCTTGACACGAAGATAACATGTAATATGTTGAAAACGCTAATTTTATACTTCGGTTAATTGCATCTGAGGTAGAAAATATCTTTAATGGTGGTGTTTAATCAAGGTTAAAAGATGAAATAACAATTCGCCGATGACGTCGCAGAACCGCCCCCCCCCCCCTCCCCCTGTCGAGCCACTGGGTCGCAGGCAGGTAGAGGCTGCTGCTGGTTCGCCCCCGCCGCGTGGCTGGAGCTTCGGCTGCTGATTGGATCTGCTGCTGTCTGGAAATAGTACTACACCAGGTGTTCCTTCACTCTTTCCACATCACTCTCGTATAAGATGGGTGCATGAAAGGTCGAAACATGGGTATCAGTGACCAGATAATAACTATATTCATCCTGTGGAAGAAGTTTTTTAGTCTCATTTCACTTTCATTCACACGGATGGAAATAGTTTGTTTTTGGAGGATGTACAGTATCTTTACACTCTTCATTTAAATGTAGTGATTCGCAATTAGGTATAACACAGTATGCGCATATACCACACTGCTCAGTTATCATACAGGTGTCCATCGTGCGCTCTGCTTATTTCCTGCGGTATGTAAACATTTCCGCGAGGCGCTACGTAGCCAGCGTTGCATTAAATTGTTGCCGCGCCGCTGGCTGTACAGTCTGTCACATAGTATTGGGCACGCGAAGACGACTTATGACACTTTAATGTGAGGTCTTCAGTTCTACGTTGTCATAAATGCTGTTAACAGGTTTTCAAGGTCTATGTCGCTGCTGCTAACATTTAACACTCTGTGAGTGTTCATGTGTTCTATGATCACAGTTCTAATCACTGTTTATCACTTTTTACAAAAAAAGAACACAGTTTTTCACGCGTCCACTAGACCTTTTCAGTTCTTGTGAAACAAGCTTCACTGTCCTGACTGCTGCCAGTATTACTCAAAGTACTCGACAGAAAATCTTATACGCAAATGACTCTTTACAAGATAGTGAGGTCTTGTACATTGGCACATCAGTTCGTATTATTATATCAAGATAACAAAAATCATAGACTGTCACATAAAATATGAGACAATATGACTTTAAAATCTTTTGCATTGTTCTGACCATAAGATCATTATTGAACTGTGTAGATATCAGTACATTTCCCTTTTCATGTCATACATTTATTAGTACTTCTATTTAGTCATTCATACATGTTTTCATTAGGAATATTACCATATTATGGGACAGATATCCTTGTTCGGTTCACCTAACAGAGAGATGCTCATAAGAGCATACGGAAAATACAATCACGTAAAGTAAACTATGTACACAAATCGGTACATATTTGGAACACGTTTCACTAATTGTGAAAGCGGTTTCTGACGGATTTGCAACTTACACACAGTTGACAACCGTTGCGTGTGTGCGTCTACATGGGTCAGGTTCATGGAAATATTTTTTACACGTTCCCTCTCATACACGAACAAATACATTATCTACGGATACACATTTTTTTTATATTGAGGATTTCTCTATCCTACGTAGAAAAGATAAATTTTTTATATTTAATAAAATAGTATTTGGCAAAATACTTATGTCAAGTTAATGACTTTTCCAGAGTAAGAATGCTTATCATTAAGATACTCAATTTTTGACATAATTTTTCATGAATATTATAATGTAATAACTGGCATGAAAGCTTACAGACTAATACACACATAACATCATGACATTTCTTATGCTAAGAATTTTACTATAAGTACTATTTACATATTTATAGTTGTGCTGTAGTGCACTTGCACTAAACATATTATTCTGTTTACACAGACATTTAAACTGGATTCCTATTGTAAATATTTTTAATGTCTCTATGACAATACAGACCTTTTCTCTTTCCTGTATTGACGTCTTCTAGTATATAGCATCCATCATGTGGGATAGAAGTTATTTTATATGGTCCTTCGTACAGTAAGTGGTGTTTTTTATTTTTATTTTTGATTATCGATGCCTTGGGATGCGTCCTCAACAATACCAATTCATCCATACAATTTTGCTATATGTTAGTAAATTTTTTGTCGAACTTCGCCTTGTGGAGTTCTGCTTGGCGATTTATATTCTGAAAAGCTGTATCTGGTTTCTTCTGTTATGTTTATCGTTCTTCTTCGACCTTTGGTTTGGGATTAACCCATTCGTTTACTTCATACTTCTCTTTGGTCATGAGTTCATCGGGCGCAAAACCGGTTGATACATGCAGTAAATTATTATAAGTTTCCATGAAACTATTTAGGTATTCCACCCACTTAATGTGCTTATTGTGGGCGTATATTCGAATAAACCGATTTAGTTCCCTAAAAGTTCTTTCGCCCGGATTACTGCTCGGTGAAAACCTTGCAATTAATATATATTTAATGGTATGTTCTTCCATAAGGTCCTTCCACATCTCTCCAGTAAATTACGTAGCATTATCTGTTATAACAGTTGATGGGCACCCAACAGACGTGATGTAATCATTCGTTATTCTTTTTCCAATACTTCTGGCAGATTGATGTCCTAAGTGGATACATTTTTATATATTTTATGAATAAATCATACACTGCTAGGACATATTTCACCGACCCCCCCCCCCCCCCCCCCCCCCCGTGGCGGTTGGTAGGGGTCCTGCAATGTCGATACCTGCAATCTGCCGTGGACATTTTGCAGTAATGGGGTGCAATTCATTGTCTCTGCATACATTGTTCGGTTTCACTTTCTGGCATGTTTTACATGTTCTGATCTTGAACCTTTCTTTTTAAATTTGGGTAGTAACAGTCCTGATTTATTTTCATCGCACACTTGTTAATGCCGAAATGCCCCCATGCTCGATGCGTTAACCAAATTAGATCATCAAGCTGGTATGAAGGAATGCACACTCGCCAGTTACTGTTAGGAGCATCCGATTTGTAAAACAGAATCATTGTTTAACTTATAACACAGGTGGAAAGCACTGTCATTTTGCTGACGCAATGCGTCTTTGATGTTCTTCCACATCGGATCATTTTCTTGACATTGTTTTAGATTTTTCCACAGCGCTAGATATTTTTTTCTAGTGGCTTTGTCCCTTACTAGTAGAATTTTATACTCTGTGGAATTTTCGACTAAGGCCGCAAACTCTGGTAAGCCCTCCTGAAGCTTGGATAATGCGTCGGCAGTTACGTTCACAGGTCCATGGACACGCCTGATTTCAAAGTCATATTGTTGCAGAGCTAGAGTCCACCGAGCTAAACGCCAGATCAATAACTTGCAAGTTAACATAAAACTCAAAGCCTGGTAATCATACAGGACGTCAACATGTTTCCAATAAACATAGTATCTAATTTTTTTAAAGGCAAATACTACGGCAAGTGCCTCAAGCTCGGTCACTGTGTAGGATCGTTCACATTCGGTTAATATCCTACTCGCAAAACCGATCATATTGACTTCCAGTTTATTATTGATGTGTTTAGTTTGAAACAGGCATGCTCCGATTCCGTAATTCGAGGCATCGGATGCAACAAATGGTTCAAATGACTCTGAGCACTATGGGACTTAACTTCTAAGGTCATCAGTCCCCTAGAACTTAGAACTACTTAAACCTAACTAACCTAAGGACATCACACACATCCATGCCCAAGGCAGGATCCGAACCTGCGACCGTAGCGGTCGCGCGATTCCAGACTGTAGTGTCTAGAACCGCTCGACCACCCTGGCCGGCTCGGATGCAATAAAGAAATCTTTTGACATATCCGGCTGAAGTAAAATCGGTGCTTGATAAGCTAAGCGGCTCTTTGATACTGTCAAAGTCTTCCTTGCATTGCCATTTCCAGCACCATTGTGCATTTTTCTTTAGTTAACTCAACAATGCTTCACTGTTTAACTGCTGAGTTGTCAGAAATCTTCTAAGAAAGATGCTAAGGCAATGAAACTTTTAAGTTGTTTCTTCATCCGTGGATACGAAAAATTCGCAATTGCCTCCATTTTACTAGGATCTGGTTTTATACCTTGAGGCGATATTACGTGACCTAAGAATTTTATTTCCTTTCGAGCAAACGTGGATTTCTTTAAATTTACTGTTACTCCTTTTGCTAGAAACTTGTCTAGCACGTTTTGTATTAAATTAAGATGTTCCTCCCACGTATCTGTCGCTAGCAAAAGGTCATCCACATATGCTGTTATGTGGATAGACCGTCATATCATGAAGATAATCTTTTATGACACCTGGTCCTTCACTCAATACTTCATGGTATCTGGATAATAATTTTGTTAACTGTCCAGCCTCTGAAGCGTCAATGCAAGTTGCCACTTTCACCTTTTCCTCGATTGCTGCAGCTATGTCACTCATCTTACTGGGTACATCATTACGTCGGCTACTGTGACACTTTCGTGGGTGGTCATATTCTACATTAACAATTTCTGTTTGCTGACAGATAGATTCACTTCTCTTATCAGCGGAAGGTTCGCACCGAACTCCCGATTCAGCTTCAATGTTATTGCTCACTGTTTGCACTTAAGTGTACATGTTCCACGGGCGAGATCAATTACAGCTTCTCTGCCCCGTAAAAACTCAAGACCCAGTAACACCGGTATTGACAAGATTTCCATTAGTAGGAAGGTACATAAAAGGCTATTATTTCCAAAGGAAACTTCAACCTGTGTCTGGTGCTTTATTATCTGTGGCTTTTTTCCCAGCGCTCCTATAACCTTACAGTTCGTAACAGGCAAAATCGGCAGTCATTTTATTTGCCTTACCTTTTGGAAGAATTGTGTATTCATTACTGATACACTCGCACTTGCGTCGAGGAGAATAATAGTTGCTACACCATTGATGGTTTCAGTGACACTTGATTGAATATTCTCTCCGTCTTGCCTATCAGGGACAGCAGATTCTTGATAGAGTTCACCTTCGATCCTCTTACCATCCTGATAGCGAATCATATTTATTTTCTGTTTTATTGACCCATCGCTTTAATTCATTAAAACTTTTGATATTGCAAAAAAATTACTATTGCAAAAAAATGAATGTATTAAACGCAAACTATCACTTTAATTTGTTACAAAAAGTACATTAATTTATATTTTATTAGTACCTTCCATGATGAAGAAGTGCGAGCAGATATATAGTATTCATCACTGCAGTAAATTTTCTTCAGCATGTCAGTATTCTTCAACAGCATTATGAAAACATTCAACTCACGTTTCACACTAGTCACTAACATTGCTTTCGTAGTTTCTACAAGGAATTGTGTTTTACCAGTGCTCTATACATTTCCCATTTGGAAAAAAGCTTTTAGTAACTGCATGCCGATACAATTGAAATGAACGTAGAATTCGGTTAAATCGTTTCATAATTGTTAAATCCAGGACAAATATTTGTCCCGAATTACTTTCGAAAAAATTCGGGACAGAGCTAGGAAAACGGTGATTGCCACGAAAAAAAAGGGGGAATGGAGGGACGACTGGTCACTTCAAATATGTACGTCGTCTGTAGCAAACAGGTTATCTGAGCGATATTCTAGTTCCATGTCCGGCCTAGGATGTCCTCATTAAAGTGTGCTGTTGCTGCACTGATGCGGGTTCACAGTTCGTGCAAGGCCCGCCCGAAGAAAAAAATTGTAATGGGATTGCATAGGACCTGGATGTCAGATCTGGTCCGTACCAACCATTCCACACATTGGGCCAATTGCTGGAGGGTTGCCAGTCAATAACTGACATGGGAAAATAAGAAACAAAATCAGCTTTAGGTGTATGTGCAAATATTAAGCCGTAAACCGCACCCTTCTACCAGTTCCCATTTCTAAAATAGACTTGATCAAAGATGTAAAGATAATTTTGGAACATACTGCTTGCGTGTAGGAGAGCTTGTCGCTGCGTTTTTAACAGACTAAAACGAAGAAATTATATATGATTCGGTCCTCCGTCAATGAATTTTAACTAAGCTTTATAACAGTCTATTTCCAATCCATCCTGTCCGGGCAAATACGGACGTAACGCAGCCTTAATTGGGGATGCAAAGATGAGCGCAATGGTTCCCTTAATGATATATGAAGAAGAAAGGAATCTTGCCTCGTTTTAGCCACAGTTTGCATTCCATTTTATAGGCAGTGTTTGATGATGTCCACAAATGCAACATCATTTGAATATTCAGCAAATTTAGTTGTGTGGAAAGTAAATATTTTGTACAGAAAATTACGTCACTAGTTACATACGTACCCCCGACATTTTCAGTTTTTAAGGTAGTGCTATAGCTATTAAAAATTCACAAAAGCAAATTTTCAGGACTATGTGTATGGCTTAGGAATCTGTATGGAGCTAGGAAAGATTATAGAAAATTTACTAGTCCGTTTTAAAATCGTTTAATATTAAAAAAGTTTCTCTGTTTAAATACGTATTTTCTACTTTTCAGTCTTGTGAGTATGAAATTTTTTAACTGATTAAAACCTTTTGATGTGTTTACAACAGAGACGTGATAAACTTCAGGATTACCTCGGTTTCTCTTCAACTGAGTCAACCAATATATTGCTTTATCGTAGGCATTTCTCGCGAAAAGACTCCGAATGTAGAAATGAGAGAGTATCGAGCTCACGGGGAAGCTTAGCAGCAATCGTTCTTAACTGCGAAACATTCGCGACTGGAACAAGAAAACGGGGAAACAGCGGTGGTACACCAAGTTCCTACTCTCCGCGAGACCCCAGAATAGAAGGCGAGTTAATATTGCATTGTCATCCAGTTCTAAGAAAAGTCTTTACCTTATAGGGAAGGTAGTTTAAAATCAGTTGCAAAATTTGTACCGAAAAAAACAGACAAGCAACCGGCCTACATATACGCGTTAAAAAGTGAGTGTTCATTTACATATACACAAATCTACAGTGCTGCACAGTACTTTGAAATACACTTTTCATTATAGCGTGTAGAAAAATTTCCATTACCAGTCCCCTAGAACTTAGAACTACTTAAACCTAACTAACCTAAGGACATCACACACATCCATGCCCGAGGCATGAAGCGCCTAGAACCGCCCGGCCACACCGGCGAGCGAGGAAGAGAATATAACCATGACCGAATTTTTTCCAAGAAAGTAACGTACATAATTTGTGAATACTTGGATTTTACAATCACTTTATAGTGTTATAAGTCTACAATAACGTGATTTATAGTGTAGTGTATTACACGTTATTGTACTGCTGTACATGTATACTTATTAAAATCTGTGTATTTCACTTAACACGAACTTTTTTAACACGAACTCCTGATTTTTCGGTCCCTTCGGACTCGTGTTAACGAAGTTTTACTGTAGTTCTAAGTTCCAGCGGGACTGATGACCTCAGATATTAAGTCCCATAGTGTTGAGCGATTTGAACCATTTTTTTTCGAAAATATATCTTTACTTGCATAAAGATGGAGCATCATTATTATAGTTACGCTGTGGTGATAGTTTTTCCACTTAGTTGCACACTTATTATCATTTTCACGTCCATATTTCAGTTTTATAAAGTTTATCTGCATACTTCAGTATTACGATGTGCTCTTGTGAAGTACACTGTGTTTACCTACAAACATGTGGGATATGGCCAAAGAACTTAGACGTAGCAGGTGTAAAGATGTTGCTTTTACAGAAACATGTAGGTTATGGTCAAAGAGCTTAGACACAGGAAGTGCAAGGCTGCTGCACATACAGGAACTTAAAAAGCTATTACAGTCTGCGAAGTTTTTTGATAGTCACTTAGCTCAACATAATCCACTATGGATAAAATTCATACTTTTCATTCACATCTCCTTGAGATAAGATACTAGTCATGGTTCATGTATAATCGAAAGGGCTGAAAAAGATATAAGTAAAACCACTTAAACGTGATGAGTGAAAACATTCGTATAGATAACATGGCCGCAGAGGCTAGTTTCATTCGGTTGTTTCATTCAACTCAGAAAACAAACTGAACGAAATAACAATCGACTGACCAGTCGATTGTCAAAAACAGTCGATTGACCCATCACAAACAGAGAGTCCTTCGTTGCTCTTAATGGACTTCTGTTAGGCGACGAGGAACGCATAGGATACACACCTTTGAGTATCCCATCTGGTAGACGAGTGTATCAGCACTACCGACACAGACGTCAGCTCAGGAGCGAGGTGTTAGACTATGATCCGTGGTCCGCCTCTAATGAGAGTGTCCGCACGTTATAACATTGCAGGATCCACAGCTGTGTGGGGCCAGTTGGCACACTGGAGATCGGACAGGTTTGCGCGACCTTGTTGCGATGGAGTCAGACGCCTCGCCCAATGACTCACCGCGCTTTTGTTCCCTGCGAGGTCTCCGCAGATATTCTGCAAGCGCCTGCGAATACCTGCGATGTTCTGGTTGTAACGCCAAAAGAAACTCAATAACTGACCTCTGCTTGGAACGCACCTCCGTTACAAACGTCATTTTGAAGGCAACGTACGGCAGCGCGACCTATCGAAAATTTATGAAACTATATGGGTTCAAGCGATAATATTCCACTAAGTGCCACAACAAGTTCTAGATATTTTGAGCTGAAATTTGCCGAGAAAAAAATGTGTTGCATTCCTTATAGATAGCCCCTCATAGTTTAGATCGAGGTGGAAACTTAATATCCCTCTTTTGATATGCAGCTTCTTGTATTGGCCGTGTTTGCAGTTCAAATTTTTGGATGGAGGTCGGCCAGTTATGCAAAACACCGTTTTTCTCAGTACCCAAACATGTTTCGGCGCTACTGTGCCATCATCAGTGGGTTTACGTTTTTTTTATTTATTCTGCAATGTGAACATTTTCTTAAATGATTATAAAATTATGTGCATTTTTATTTCAAACAACAGATCATTTCTTTTGTAAATACCTTTACATTTGGTGTGCATGAACTTTCTGGATCACTTTTGTGTTAATTACTACAGGTACCACCCATTGACACATAAGCATTCAAACTTCAGATTCATGCTCCACAGATTAAACAGAACGCTCATGAACAAACAGAAGTAAACATAATAAAACAAATAGCAGTAGAAAATGGTTATACTACCCATATGGTAGACAAGTTAAATAAAAAAATATGCCAACAGTACAAAAATGAACACATCACCCACACACAAATCCTCACCCAGCACAGAACAACACAAAACACAAATAATGACCACACACAAGACACTACAGAGCAACGATACACACACAAAACGAAATGGCACATACTCACCTACGATAATAAGATTGTTCACAGAATAGGCAACATATTAAAGAAACAGGGACTCCAAATAGGACACAGGAAGGAGAACACAGCACAGAAAAAGTTCAGAACACAAGAAACACCCATGGATAAATTTAACAGATCAGGAATATATGAACTCACATGCAACACTTGCCAGTCAGTATACATAGGACAAACATGCAGAAACTTCAAAACAAGATATTCGGAACATCTCAGGGCTTTAAAAAGCAACAGCTCACATAGCGCATTTGCTGACAACTTTATAGCCAACAATCACCACCAATCCACAATAGAAACAGACGTAAGAATACTAAAACCCAGCCTCAGCCTATATACCAAACTGACCATCGAGGAAAACTTCCATATACAGAAGGCAATAGCAGAAGGAAAACAGGTCTTAAACGAATACACAACACACTGCAAGGGCACACTATTTAATACATTAAAGGAACTTTACAAATAAAAACGGCATAAATAGATAAAGTCTACGCACACGCACACACACACGCACACGCACATACCCACCCACCCACCCACCCACACACACACACACACACACACACACACACACACACACACACACACACACACACGAAAAATAGATACACTAAAATCTGCAAAGACGCACCATTTACACACAAAAGGAATACCATATAAAAGACAACACACAAAGTTAAGGAAGCACACAGAAAACACACACACACGCAAAGATAAAATGGAAACAAAATTCGAATTTGTCGCCGAACTCTCTGGTGAACAAATGAACACTGACTGGGCTGGGACACATAACAAACCACAATCACACTGTGTTCTGGTGTAGTGGAAAAGTATTTTACTACGTTATTTGTGGAAAATACTTGTTATAGTTACGTATGCATCACAACATCTCAGCATGATGTGAAGAATGGAAGCGCTTGCCACACGAAAAAGTAAGTAAATACGAAAATAGGCGCGAAAACATCGCGAAAAACTAAATTACTTTCTAGAAGATAGGTTAACTCCCAGCAAAAAACTTTCTCATCAACATCGTTTGGTTGCAGATGACAAGCTACCTGTAGTAATTAACACAAAAGTGATCCAGAAAACTCATGCACACCAAATGTAAAGATATTTACAAAAAGAAATGATCTGTTGTTGGAAGTAAAAATGCACATAATTTTATAATCATTTAACAAAATATTCACATTGCGGAATAAATAAAAACCGTAAACCCACGGTGTCAGTGGTGCTGAAACATGTTTGGCTGGCCGCGGTGGCCGAGCGGTTCTAGGTGCTTCAGTCCGGAACCGTAAGTAAATACGAAAATAGGCGCGAAAACATCGCGAAAAACTAAATTACTTTCTAGAAGATAGGTTAACTCCCAGCAAAAAACTTTCTCATCAACATCGTTTGGTTGCTGATGACAAGCTACCTGTAGTAATTAACACAAAAGTGATCCAGAAAATTCATGTACACCAAATGTAAAGATATTTACAAAAAGAAATGATCTGTTGTTGGAAGTAAGAATGCACATAATTTTATAATCATTTAACAAAATATTCACATTGCGGAATAAATAAAAACCGTAAACCCACGGTGTCAGTGGTGCTGATACACGTTTGGCTGGCCGCGGTGGCCGAGCGGTTCTAGGCGCTTCAGACCGGAACCGCGCGACTGCTACGGTCGCAGGTTCGAATCCTGCCTCGGGCATGGATGTGTGTGATGTCCTTAGGTTAGTTAGGTTTAAGTAGTTCTAAGTTCTAGGGGACTTATGACCTAAGATGTTGAGTCCCATAGTGCTCAGAGCCATTTTTTGAAACATGTTTGGGTACTGAGAAAAACGGTGTTTTGCATAACTGGCGGACCTTACATCCAAAAATTGTAAACTTAATATTACAATAGGTAGATATGGGCTAACACCATCACCAGTTTTCATGGTTGCATGTCGTTTTTTTATAACTTTTACGGCTATTTCTCGTAGGCCAGAATCGCTACAGTAGATTTATTTGCCACGATGAGTAGTCAGTTGCAACAGCTTACCGTCCCGGTCTTTTTCTCCTGGGTAGTCAGAAGTCGCCAACGGCCGCACCTTGGTGCAGAGCAGGACCTTGGGCATCGCACGGTACAGAACGCTGACCGCCTCCACAGTCCGCACTGTAATTTCCGATTAGGCCGCGGCCGCTGTGCGCTAACGAGCCGCTGATGTGTCTCTCATTACGCAGAACAATGGCGCCGTATGAAGAGATCAGCGCCTCCCTTCACAAAGGGCCGCCGTAATGGCAGGCAGCCACCTGTTTATTACGGCTGCCCCGGGCGGTCGCAGACACCGCCGCGGCACAAACTAGATTCAGAGCGCGCGCGGCCTTCACACCGCCCGGAATTAAATTCACTCTCTATCCAATTCACGCGGCGACAGCCGGTCGTCAATTCGGATTTCGGAAACAGAGTCGCCGCCACCGCGCCGCCGCCGCAGCCGCCGCCGCAGCCGCCGGTCGCCCTTTCGTACCACCTCCGCCGCCCCCGCTTCCGCCGCCACCCCCACCACAGCCCCCATCCTTTGGGATCTAATTAGCCGGTAGTCGCGGCCCTGAGTGGTTGTCCTGACACGGGCCGCTAACACCTGTGATTATACAGCCTTTGTGTGGCGGCCGGGGTAAATTAAATGTGACGCGGGAGAAGGAGGTATAGGATTCTCGCTTTCCTTTTCTCTATTTTGACTTCAGGGGGCACATCGTGTTGCACCAGCTGGTAATGGCGACAAAGAGGAGAGGACTTTAATCCTTAAAGGAACCTGGGACAAAAAATTCTCACAGTCCTGACCATGTCAAAGTGAAATCTCAAATAACGTTGCATGCTTGAAGAAAGACTTCGTTCCGGCAGGCTGTGTTGTAAAGTAGTAATTTAATAAGCACTACTAGTTCCGAAAGATGCTTATTCTCAAGTGCATCAGCAAACATAGCAACAGGTCATAGTCAAAAATCAAATATTGAAGACTATGCAATTGCACTGGATGTAATGTTTTCTCAGCAGTGGTGATTACCTACAACAGATACGGATACAGCACCCTCGTCATAAATCGTCTGCCATGCGTAGTTGCACGATCGATGTATGCACGATCTAAAATATAAAGAGCGTAGAGTCATAGTGGACGCGGAAACTACAGCAACAACACACAACTACACAGACGGAAAAGACTTAGTACAACTGTAGTTCACTCAAGATTTATTGTTGTAACAGTCCATATGGAGTACATAAAATGATTACATTTACAAGTCAATAGCACAAGCGGTTGTGATGTACCACTTATTGATCCATGTTGAAACACCCATGGGTGGAGCTGCTGGCTCTGACTCGGGCATCCAGTCGATCGTACACATGGTGAATACTGACCCAGGATACATAATGCCACGCTTGATGGGCCTGTTCACGTAGTCCTGTAAGTGTTGGCTGACGAGTCGCACAAGTCAGTTACCGTCCTATCGTATCCCACTCGGCTGGAGACAAGTCCGGAGACCATGCTGGCTAGGGAAGTTCGTGCATGTCTTGCAGAGCACGTTGAGCTTCACGGGCAGTGCGTGGGCGGGCATTATCCTGTTGGAACAACAGACCATAACACCTGGGATGAGGCCAGTGTGTCTTGGATGAATGCAGTCTACGCGACAACGCTCTCCATACCTCGTAGGTGCAAACCACCATCACTTGTGGCCAAATGCCGGGATGGTTCCTTTGAAAGGCCACGGCCGACTTCGTTCCCTAATCCGATGCGATCGATGACCTCGCTGTTTGGTCTCATCCCCCCCAATTCAACAACCAACCACTACGCTGTATGTTGCCGGACGAAGCTGAAACAATTATCAGTACATTTTTTATCGCCCAGATGGCATATGCCGTCATCGGATCAAAAGCGACGTCGTCTTTCCAGGTATACTAATTCTTTCTTCCTACAGTATAGAGATACATACAGGATGGTCACAAACAGGCTGTAAACCTTGTAAGAGTATTGCACAGCTGGTTGTGCTGAGAAGAAAAAAATTCGATACATTGCGCCCTTTTGTGTTAACTAGCACTGAAGATTGGCAATCAGGCCGTTCCGTGCCCGGGCTGAAGCGTTCCCCCCTGATAAAATTAGTATCAGTTGTTCTGAGAGCGTAGATAATAGGGCACGAGACGGCTCAACCTTTGGGTTAGGTTTGATTCTTACTGCCGTCCCACGTACAATTTTTGTATCAATCTTGTGTTTGGTTTTAGGAAACTAATCGAAGAACGCGTATGGTGGCACCGTCTATCGCATACCACTTGAATTTGCGTGCGCAGTGGCCTGATTGCCTGATTAACTGGGGAACAGTGAAACGTATCGAATATTTTTTAACAATTATTTCTCACCACAACCTGCCCTGGAACTATCTTACAAGTTTTTCAGACTGTTTATAACCACAATACGTAACTGATGACAACGGGAAGACAAAGCACGCAACGTGTAGCCACAAAGGAAATCTATATACAGGTCTTTACAGTACCGCCACATATGCACAATACTGCGCTTGAAAACTGTAGTTCTCGATCAAAGGGGGTACAGTCCAGTGGTCTGAAAGTATTATTGATGCACAATTGGCATGTGGCTGGCATATAGCCAGTAGAGATAAGTGTTTTATAAATGCAGGGTGTTTGCGTAAGAGCATGCAAAAATGTAACAGGACGTAGACAATGCTCCACTGAACAATTTGAGGTAGGGAACCTGCGGTCGGAAACCCAGCTTAAGCAGATACAGAAGTAAATTTGTCAACCTCTTTCTATAGAATTGCTGTTTTCCAGCTTATTTACAACTAACGTGCATACTGTGGTGTTTATTTGCACGTACATTCTTTATTTCCTGCAAGGAAATGAGAAGGACGAGCCTGATTACTACGAAGTATTTCCTGGTCGCTGGATTGGAAGGAAAGGTGCTATTCCATGACCTGCGAGGTCACCTGGCCTCAATCCCCTTCATTGTTTCCTTTGGGGATATCTAAAGTCACCTGTGTATGAGATCTCAGTGGATACAGAGGTGGAATTAGTTGCCAGAATTGTAGCTGCCTCTGATGTGATTAGAAATACACCAGGGATATGTGTCAGGGTGCATCAGAATCTTGTTCGCCGATGTCAGGCTTGCATTGAGGCTGATGGCCGTCAGTTTCAGCACGTTTTGTAAGATACATTTCAAGTGGTACATCATTGTGTCAATAAGGGTATTTGCAGTTAGCTGTAACTAATGTAAATAAAAAAGTACCCAGTAATGTGTTTTTATTCCTATTATCTTCTTAAACTGGCTTCTCCGACCCCAGGTTCTCTACCTCACATCGTTCGGTGGAGGAGCCTTTATCTTCTGTTAAATTTTTTCACGCTCTTACGGAAACAGCCGGTATATTTCGAGGTTCGTAATACGTCTCATGTACCTGTTCTGTTCGTGTATCTAAATTCAGTAGTTGTCAAAAGTTCTTATCCATTTAATTACTGGATGTCAGGTAATTTACGTGAACTCATTGCACAGGTACTGCTCTGCCTCATGGCGTTTTCGTGTAGCAAAATTGTGAAACTAGCCTGACTCTCGTGCCTTAAATATCTGCGAAGCTTACAACTGTTTTAAGTATTTTAACGTATTATTTGGCGTCAGTTGTTTACATACATCTTGTACACTAGTACTACTGAGTTTCATGGCGTTGGCATATAACAAATTTTGATAAGCGAGCTTGAATCTCGTACCTTAAATATCTGTGTAGCATATATATGAAGTATTTAAATGCATGTAACAATTTCCGTTTTGTTCCTTTGAGTACTGTTGCTTTTGACATATAGTCTAATGACTGCTAATATATTTTAGGTAATTGGTGTATTTTATTTTATTCTCTTTATAAAACATACAGAACACGAGGCGTTTCTGACCTATTGCTCGCCTTGCTAGCGCTACGAGTAGGTGTTTCACCCGACAATGGAGCTACTGTAGCACAATTCGTGTTCGGTGAACCACTCACATTCCCTTCGGAATTTTTCGAACAACAGCAAGGTCACCCTTCACAAGAACCCTCGTTACCACTTCAGCAAGTCAAGAGTTACATCTGTAACTTTCTCCCGTCGCCGGCATCCCGACGTAGGGGGCTGATATCTTTGTAGTCAAGGGTCTACGGACGTGTTCGTGTCATGTTGGGTACAGACGCCGTCAAATCACCGTTACAAGGGCCCCACATGAGCCCTTGCCCCGTATGTTCATTCGGCAACACCCGCTCGGTCACCTTCCTTTCCAGTCTTTTCTTGAAGAAATTGATGCTGAATTCTGTGACTTGCCTCATCACACTACAGTGAGGCTTCTCAGATGCGGTAGAGTCCCGTTTCGTTCTGACAATCTCCTCGCCGAAAAAGTGAGCTGCTCCACGGCTATGAGATTCTGCTTCGCTGTCAAAGTTGTCGTTTCTTGTCGAGATGAAGTCCGACCTCAATGAACTGAACTTTAAATTTCAGCGAAACGATAACCTTGTCTGTGGTCTCTACAGGATGATCAAGGATTTCGGAGAAAGCTATCCTTGTTTGAAACGCAACTGGAAGGAAAAAACTTTTCTCATTTTCATTTCAATCCCCAAAGATGTCAACTTTGCTTTTCCGAAAAATTTTGTTCGTGACTTGAAGAAGCATTTTTTTCGATAGATTTTCCGATCTTGATAGAACTGAGAGTGACATTCATCTGTTCCATAATCCGCACGGTTGTAACTCCGATGATGCGCCTGTTGAGCTGTAGCTGTAACTCACTGATCAGCAAGCAAGTGACTTGTTGGAAGATAAGCGTAGAGAATGAAAATTTCTTGAATTTTATTGCTGCTTATCTGATGGCGAGTTTCTGACACTGAAGAAATTTGCTGCTTTTATAGAATCGGTGTTTGGGACAACTTATACCTATGAGCAAACATTCTCAAGAATGAGGTATGCGGAAGTCAGCATAACGAACGAAATTGACCGATGGACATCTGAAACCAATTAATTCTCTTGATTACATTCAGCAACTCCAAACCAATCATTGATGATATTTTGAAAGTCAAACGTCGGTTTCACAAATCTCACTAATGTTTTTTGCTGTTTGTTTTGTGTGAATCGGATATGTAACTGTCTTTTTGCTAACATCACCTTCTTTGATAACTTTTTTAGTAAATAAATAGGTTGACTGTTGTTGTTTCTTATGCTTTGCATGCCACTCGCCCATGCTGAACTTAATTCCTCGTCTCTTTTCCCACAGCTTTCGTTCTGACTTTCAAGTATTGTACACAATGATGATAGGCCTGCGCATGTCATTTTATCAGTTACCTGACCCTCTGTGAAGAAAGTTGTATGATCTCTGTTCTAACTAATCTGTGGCAGTTAGTTTGCCTTTCTTCGTTAGCTGGACAGCTTCAACTGGTTCCCATGGTGTACAGGATGGCGTCTTATATTTCTGGTAGTTATTATCTAAGAACGTGTAAGATGATCATTCACATGGGATTCTGCACAGTTTTTTGCACTATGTGAGAGTGCTCAGCAATCTATACAATCTCTAATATTTTGCAAGTTCTGGGATTATGGGTAGGTAATGTATGTATAACACAATGGTGTAATGTTAAAGACAACTTCATATGAGTTCCGTAGTGTATTACATTTTTTTGCGTGTTGATATTACCCTATTGGTTATGTACTCTACTTAATTGTATTACAACCTTTTTGGTGTGGATAAGGTGTAATGGCCTGTATTTCGTTGTAAATGTTTACACATCTTAAGATGCCCATTGAACTAGCTAAAACTGGTTACCTATGTAACAAAACTTGCGATCTAGGCAATAAAGTGTCCTCGAAGGATACTAGACTGTTAGATACAGTAGGTCGCCTCCTGCTTCACCGATGCTGTCGATAATCACAAAATTCCATAATACATCTATCGTCGAATACCAGTAGTTACGTGGAAGGTACTATCTACACACAATTTCAAAGTACATCTTTCGTCGAATACCAGTAGTTATGTGCAAGACGGGGAGTGTATCACATTAATATACACTGATGAGCCAAAATATTATGACCATTTACTTAAAAGCGTGTTGGTCCTCCCCTGGAACGCAGTTCATCAGTGATTCTGCTTGCCATGGATTCGACAAGTACTTGATAGGTGTCAACAGGTTTGTGCCACCAGATGCCTACGCACAGCTCACGCACTTCCTGCAATTTACGGGCGACTGGTTTGTGGGCGCGGAGCTGGCACCCAATAGCGTGCCAATTGGGTTTCGTGGGATTCAGATAATCCGAATTTGATGGCCAAGTCATCGACGTGAGTTCACTCCGATGCTCGTCAAACCGTTGCAGCACGATTCTGGCCTTGTGGCACTGACGTTTATCCTGCTGGAAGACGCCATCGCCCTTGGGGGGAAGACATCAAGCATAACGGGTTACTGGAATTTCCTGTTAATGTTCACTTAGTCCACAGCTGTCATGGCGCCTTCGATTACTACCACAGATCCCATGGAAACTCGGGTAAATGTACCTCATAACAATATTGCTCCCACCGGCCTGCGTCCATGGCGCGCTGCGTGTTTCGACCGGCCGTTCGCCTGGATGACGGAGTATCTGGTCACGACCATCGACCTGGTTTAACAATAAGCGGGATTCATGTGACCGGTCGACATGATTCCAGTGATCTTCAGTCCAATCTCGATGATCCCGTGCCCACTGTAATCATAACTGACGATGTTGTTGGGTCAACGTGGGGACACGTAGGGGTCCTCTGCTGCGGAACTCCATGTTCAACACTGTGCTCTGAACTGTGTGCACCAAAACACTTATGTCTGCCCCAGCACTGTACTCTGTCGTCAGATCTGCCAGAGATCGCAGCCTATCCTGCTTTAGAGAGTGGGTATTCCTCCGGTCCTTACGTTCTGTGATGAGGTATGGACGTAGAACGTCTTGTTGCCTTCAGCATTCTCCATAGACGCTCACGACAATAGCACGTGAACAGCCGAACAGCATCGCCGTTTCCGGGATGCTCGCTCCCAGGCATTGGGCCACAACAATTCGGCTTTTGTGAAAAACCCGCCAGGGTAGCCGAGAGCGCTAACGCGCTGCTTCCTGGACTCGGGTAGGTGCGCCGGCCCCGGATCGAATCGGCCCGGCGGATTAACGACGAAGGGCCGGTGTGCCGGCCACCCTGGATGTGGTTTTCAGGCGGTTTTCCACATCACCCTAGGTGAATACCGGGCTGGTCCCCACGTTCCGCCTCAGTTACACGACACGCAGACATTTGCAACACATTCGCACTATTCCATGGCTTACATTCGACACAGCCAGCTGGGGTACACTAATTCCTTCCCGGGGGGTACAGGGTGGCGGCAGGAAGGGCATCCGGCCACCCCTTAGCCTTAACATGCCACATCCGATTAACCATGGCCGACCCTGCGTAACTGTGGGACAAGGATCAGACAAGAAATAATACGGCTTTTGTCAAAGTCTCTTAAGTCTGCGGATTTCCGCATTTGCGCTACTTATCGTCGCTAGAATGATTCCCCATTCGTCTCTGGTCCGTGTCACGCGTCACGTGCCCCCAGCGCCATCAGGCAGCCTACAACCTCACGGTGAGTAGCGGTCGTAATGTTATGGCTCATCAATGTATACGAAACAGTCTCATACAGAAGAACAGAGATAGGAAACGTGTTTTAATTACAAATGTTCAGACGAGAATCATAATCAGAACACGAAAATTTCTAAAATGTACATTCGTTGCAATTGTGTTAGTAGTGACTCACACAGTGTGGCCTCTTGAATCTCGTAACTCGATTAATAATATTTGAAGTATTAGTAAATTTATATGTATTCCTCTACTGTAACGTATAAGACTATTCTGAGCACATTAAAAGGAAGTTGATAAGAACATGGTACATGCTGTGTCCTCCGAGTGGTACGGAGGTATTCATAGTGGAAGAGTGCCGAGCTGTCTACTGCACAGGTGCATCTGAGTTATTGCTAGCTTCCAATAGAGGGCGCCCGTGGCAAGGCCGATGTTATGCTTCAGCCTTATGGCACAAATATTCCCAAATGAACATCCCTCTACCATACCCGGATAAAAGCAGTCACACATCTCCATTGTCAACGCAGTATTTCAATATAGACCAGAGTAAAAACAGACCAGTGCAAGTGAAGATCGAGCTACTGCAACGCACCCTTTTTTTAATAAATTTAAGTATCGTAAACCGGGTGTACTTTGACCCATTTTCAGATACAAATGTAATTATCATGACTGTTTTCTAAGATCTGTGGTATTTATATTAGTAAACCTAGGGGCTTGTATGAAATGATTACATACTCGTCAGTACAATATATTTTCTAAAACCCGGAGGAAGTAATGAAAGAAACTGCACTTGGTCAAAGTCAGCATGAATTTGGAACTACATTAACTTTCCTGTAATTCCAGCACAATTGTCAGCTACCATTCCGCTTGTGGACAATATTTCATAAACAGAATGAAACTTTGACGACCTTGAAATAAACACATTGATCTGAAGTTTTCTGAAGGAAGAAATTCTAGGACGGTATATAAATCAGTGTCATCCATCATCAAAATTACAAATACAGTGGAAGGTACTAAGACGGAGTACCACAAATATAGCTCCAAATTTAGCTCAGCATAGTACCTTCAATTTCCTTCATCTTAGACCTAAATACTCATTTCAAAACTGCGATTGAAGTTAGGATTAAGCTTATCTGTTCTTCATTTATCGAGACAATACCTGGCACTTGCGTCCAAGCGAACTTCATTTCTTACTTCCGGAGATATTTGACATTATATGTTGTACCTGATTCACCGCAGACCACGACAGCTTGCAATTTGAGCAATATATGACTGACATTTCTTTTTCTTAGCTGTAGGCACATTAACAACAAAAGATGAGCCTTCTTCTATATACCGATGGTTAATGCAAGTATTCCTTAGTTCCGCACTGTCATTGGCATCAACACTGTTTAATAAATTGTCAATGTGTAATCCCGGAGTGAAAATGACATTTGGTCAAATTAGCCCCAAAACCAGAGAAATGATGCACGTGACCTCAGAAATCGTAATATAGAAACAGATATATACATGTGTACAAAAAATTAATCAGTGCTCTGTCCTGAAAATTCATCGAGTAACATACATGATACATTTGAAAAGACGCATCGCTTTGCCATTAAATGATTTTGCACAACCTGATTGTGACACACTGAAAGGTGGATACACTGAGCCACAGCGCCAGAGATTGCGCCAAAGAGTATTATTCAGCCGCCTCCACTGGCAGTTCTTGTCGAGAAGTCGTCGTGGAGAGTGCTTATTGAGATGTAGCAGTGGTGAGTCGTTGTTGAGAAGTTCCCATGGAGAGTGCTTGTTCAGAACTTGTAGTATTGTTTTGATGGGCTAGTCACCAGATGTTGTTAGATTGGGGATGCTGTAATGATCAGATTGTGCTTTTCCTACGATTTAGCCTTCAATTTGTTTGACTTGCTTTCGTAATGCCTCAAATTCCCTTTTGACGCGTTCATTAAATTTTCCCTGATTTTCAACATGCTTATTTATGTTCTGGTACTCTTCGGTTTCTGCAAATGGCAATGGAGCTGTATCATCTGAATCTCTGTCCCCATTTAAACTAAGACTTGTCAGTTTATCTGAAATCTCCTCAACTCTTTCCGATGAGTCACCTATTTGTTCTTTCTGTTTATTTACGTCTTCCGTAAGTGTCGCGACACGGGTTTCAGTATTGACACATTTAGTAGTTAACTGTTCATACTGTTGTGTTAGGCTATTTATTCTGTCATTTGGTACGGATTCCTCGATTCTTTCAAATATTTCTTCCTTATCGTGTGCACATTGTAAATTCAACTCCGAAAATTTTTGTACTATCACGCGATCTCTTTCTTCCTGTTTTCTATCCTGTTCCTTTTGTCTGATTTCTATTGAAATTAATCTATTATTGTGAGCATTCAAAATCGGTTGTACTTCTTCTCTAATTTCTTTCTTTGATTATCTTTCGTATTTTTGAAACATGTCCCTATCAATGGAGAGACGTCTACAGACGTTAAAGTAACCTCTGGCGTGCCACAGGGGAGTGTTATGGGACCATTGCTTTTCACAATATATATAAATGACCTAGTAGATAGTGTCGGAAGTTCCATGCGGCTTTTCGCGGATGATGCTGTAGTATGCAGAGAAGTTGCAGCATTAGAAAATTGTAGCGAAATGCAGGAAGATCTGCAGCGGATAGGCACTTGGTGCAGGGAGTGGCAACTGACCCTTAACATAGACAAATGTAATGTATTGCGAATACATAGAAAGAAGAATCCTTTATTGTATGATTATATGATAGCGGAACAAACACTGGTAGCAGTTACTTCTGTAAAATATCTGGGAGTAAGCGTGCGGAACGATTTGAAGTGGAATGATCATATAAAATTAATTGTTGGTAAGGCGGGTACCAGGTTGAGATTCATTGGGAGAGTGCTTAGAAAATGTAGTCCATCAACAAAGGAGGTGGCTTACAAAACACTCGTTCGACCTATACTTGAGTATTGCTCATCAGTGTGGAATCCGTACCAGATCGGTCTGACGGACGAGATAGAGAAGATCCAAAGAAGAGCGGCGCGTTTCGTCACAGGGTTATTTGGTAACCGTGATAGCGTTACGGAGATGTTTAATAAACTCAAGTGGCAGACTCTGCAAGAGAGGCGCTCTGCATCGCGGTGTAGCTTGCTCGCCAGGTTTCGAGAGGGTGCGTTTCTGGATGAGGTATCGAATATATTGCTTCTCCCTACTTATACCTCCCGAGGAGATGACGAATGTAAAATTAGAGAGATTAGAGCGCGCACGGAGGCTTTCAGACAGTCGTTCTTCCTGCGAACCATACGCGACTGGAACAGGAAAGGGAGGCAATGACAGTGGCACGTAATGTGCCCTCCGCCACACACCGTTGGGTGGCTTGCGGAGTATAAATGTAGATGTAGATCTATTCGTGAGTCTAATCGTGTTGTCAAAGATTCCATCTTCGTTTTAATTCTTCCTATTTGTGATCCCACTATTTGTAATTCAGATTCCCACTGTAATCCCAAATTTAATATTGCACTCATTAACTGCTCCATAGTAACTGGTTCGAAACTCTTTTCACTCCTAACATTTCCCGCAAAATCGACTTCTTTCGTCATAACTGTAAAGCTATCTTTGTTCGATACTATTCCAGAATCATCTGTCGTTAATCTCGTATTCTGAAAATTTTTTGATTGTGAAAAATTTTGAATTGGTTCCGGACTATTTTCCCGACGTATTAAATTGTTTTCAACTTCATTATTCATCATACTGTTCTCCTGTGTTGGCGAGTTCGCCATGTTAACAATTTCGTCATTTCACTATTCATCATTTTTGCCTTTTTCATCGATCGCGTAATCATTTACAAAACATACAAAACTCGTCACTATACGAAAATTACACACAATGACACTTTATCACCAACAATGTCATTCACCCGAAATGCTTCCCTCAAACACGATTAACGAACAATTGAAATCTTCATAATTGCACAAAATTGTCAAACGCGTATACAAGACATCAAAAATTAAATTCTGCAAAATATACCTTTAGAAGAATCACAATTACCAAATCTACACATGCAATATAGACTACAATTACTAAACTACAAATTACTACAACAATACTACTGTCTGCTATTTTTACAATCAGAGGTGGCTACACTGAGCCACAGCGCCAGAGATTGCGCCAAAGAGTATTATTCAGCCACCTCCACTGGCAGTTCTTGTCGAGAAGTCGTCGTGGAGAGTGCTTATTGAGATGTAGCAGTGGTGAGTCGTTGCTGAGAAGTTCCCATGGAGAGTGCTTGTTCAGAACTTGTAGTATTGTTTTGATGGGCTAGACACCAGATGTTGTTGGATTGGGGATGCTGTAATGATCAGGCTGTGCTTCTCGTCAATATATATGCAGGTAAAAAATTCCTTTTTTTTATTATTTCAATGTCTTAAACAATAATGCCTCTTGGTCACAGGTTCAGTCAACAAAGCATCTGGCTCGTGTTCTTGTATTAGAGTGTATTTCTGGTTTCTATGTGCAATTATAGTATTTCTGGTTTTTTTTAATTACTTCAGTATAAATGGTGTTTAAAATATCTGGTCTCATTGAGGAAGAACCGTGCCAGATGTGTACGTTGAATCACACTTCCACACACAGAACAGCGACACTTTTGCCTTGTTGTTTCGTAGCTTTCATAGTTGCTGGGGACTTAATTAATTAATTGTGTTAACGGAAATTTCCTTTCATTCTTTGTTGTTATGCTATGCAGTCAGATTGCGTACAAATAATAGTCAGGGCCAACCGTTTACGAGACTTCGTAATCGGACAGACAGCTACTAAAAGTAAAAAGTATTTGCATTCATTATATAACTAAGCCCCCATGCAACACTCTTTCGTATATAATTATAAGACGCACCTGTTGCGCAAGAATATCAGCACTTCATGGCACCTTTTAGCTTATATTGGTGGAACCTTGCAACCAAATAATATATGCAAAACACCGAACTAAGATCCAGCAGAGAGCTGTAAAACCTTTGCTGCATGAGAGGTTAGAGCAACCACGGCGCTTAAGGTATACCCTGTTTACGGTAATGTGAAGTTTCCATAAATAAATTATTGTAAGTTGTTGCTACTCTGCGTGGCCACACTGTTTTTTTTCTGTACCTATTGCCTAACCCCATTTGGTTCGAAAATGTTCAAATGTTTGTGAACTGCTTAGGTCATTGGTCCCTAAACTTACACACTACTTAAACTAACTTACGCTAAGAACAACACACAGACCTATGCACGAGGGAGGACATGACGCCTCAAACCGCGCGGCCACTCCGCGCGGCCCCATTTGGTCCTGTGACTATGCTGTATAACTGCTGCATGGAAGTTCTACATCCACATCGATACTCCACAGTCCATTTTACGGCGCGTGGAGGACACCCCGTACCACTATTAATCACTTTATTCCCCGTTCCATTCGCAAACAGAACGAGGGAAAAATGACTATGCCACCGTATGAGCCCTAATGCCTCGTACCTTATCTTCATGGTCCTTACGCGCTATGTATGTTGGATGCAGAAGAATCGTTCTGCAGTTAGCATCACATGCCGGTTCTATAAATTTTTTCAGTAGTGTTCCTCGAAAGGAAAATCGCCTTCCCTCCATGGATTCCCATTTGAGTTCCCGAAAAACTCCGCCTCTGAATTGCTTCGATGTCTTCCTTTAATCCGACCTGATACGTATCCCAAGCTCTCGAGCAGTACTTAAGAATAGGTGCTCAAGCGTCCTATATGCGGTCTCCTTTGCAGATGAACCACACTTTACTAGAATTCTACCAATGAACCGAAGTCGACCATTCGCCTTTCCTACCACAGCCCCCACATGCTCATTCCATCCCATATCGCTTTGCAACATTGCATGGGGGCTTAATTAAATAAAATGCAAATATTTTTAGTTAGCTGTATGCCCGATTACGCTATGTCTCGTAAACGGTTGGCCCTGACTAGTTTTTGTCCGCAATCTGACTGCATAGAACAACAACAAAGAATGAAAGAAAATTTCCGTTAACACAAATAATTAATTAAGTCCCCAGCAACTATAAAACCTACAAAACCAAGGCACAAGTATAACTGTTCTGTATGTGGAAGTATGACTCATCGTACACATCTGGCACGGTTCTTCTTCAATAAGGCAAGAAATTTTAAATATCATTTATACTGATGTGATAAAAAAAAATTAGAAATACTATAATTGCGCAAGAAAACAAGAATTACACTCTAATACAAGAACACACGCCAGATGCTTTGTTGACTGAACCTGTAATGACGCATTATTCAGGACACTGAAATAATGAGAGAGAAAAGAAAAAAAAATTTTTTTTTTACCTTCGTTTGTATTGATGAAAAGCACTCTAGACATTACAATCACTCCACACCGACTCGCTACTACCACATCTCAACAAGAACTTTTCAGTATCACATCTCAGCAAGCACTGACTACTAGCACATCTCAACAAACACTCTTCACTACGTCATCTCAGCACAGACTACTACAAGTTCTTAACAAGCACTGACTACTACGAGTTCTTGACAGGCACTGCCAGTGGAGGCGGCTGAATAATGCTCTTTGGCGCAATCTCTGGCGCTGTGGCTCAGTGTAGCCACCTTTCATATGCTCCTCCTCCACGGGCCAGAATTTGATGGTATTTTTGCCAGCATTGGTGGTGAAAATACCACCAAATTCGTCCACAAAAATACAGACAAAAATTAAGATAATATTAATACCTAAATATCACATAATTAGATAAAATTTTTGGCTTTGCACTGACCTTTCAATAACCTAATATAAGAAATACAGTAAGCAATACAACTTCTTTTCACACATGTGACTTTATGTAAGAGTTCACACAATACACAAAAAATCAGTTTATACAAATGTTCACATAACATGCTTTCCATAGTTCAAGAAACAAGTAGTTGACAGTTCCAGTAGTAGCACCCAGCAATTGTCAACAGGTGCAAATACCAACAAGTGACATCATATTAGTAGAAGCAGTCCATCAGTGGCATCCAGCAATGTTGAACAGGTGCAGGCACCAACAAGTGACATTATTCAGCAGAAGCAGTTCCATTAGTGGCACCCAGCAATGTTGAACAGGTACACACAGCAACAAGTGACATTAGTTCAGTAGAAGCAATCCATCAGTGGCACCCAGCAATGTTGAGTAGGTGCAGACAGCAAGAAGTAACATCATTTCAGTAGAAACAGTTCTAACAGTGGCACCCAGTAGTGTTGAACAAGTGCAGACACCAACAAGTGACATTAGTTCAGTAGAAACAATCCATCAGTGGCACCCAGCAATGTTGAGTAGGTGCAGACACCAACAAGTGACATTATTTCAGTAGAAGCAGTCCATCAGTGGCACCCAGCAATGTTGAACAGGTGCAGACACCAACAAGTGACATCATTTCAGTAGAAGCAGTTCATCAGTGGCACCCAGTAATGTTGAGCAGGTACACACAGCAACAAGTCACATTTCTCAGCAGAAGCAGTTCCATTAGTGGCACCCAGTAATGTTGACAGGTGTAGACACCAACAAGTGACTTTTTTTCAGTAGAAGCAGTTCCATTAGTGGCACCCAGCAATGTTGAGCAGGTGCAGACAGCAACAAGTGACATTCTTTCAGTAGAAACAGTTCCATCTGTGACACCCAACAATGTTGAAGAGGTACAGAAACCAACAAGTGACATTATTTCAGTACAAGCAGTCCATCAGTTGCACCTAGCAATGATGAACAGGTACATACAGCAACAAGTCACATTATTTCAGTAAAAGCAGTTCATCAGTGGCACCCAGTAATGTTGACAGGTGCAGAGAGCAGTCCATCATATTCACTATCACTGATCACACTGTTCATCAGAGTTTATTAGCAGAGATTAAACATGTCCTAGTGCCACCAATCATGTAGAAAAAGTACAAGTAACAGTCCATAATATTCACTATCCTAATCACACAGTTCATCAGCAGAAATTAAACATTTCTAAGTGTCACACATCAATGTTGAACAAGTGCAGGTAACAGTTACATACAAATTCTAATAAACACACAAATGATATCAGATAATTGTCATATTAACTATTACAAATGCACAAATATCAGTACACCTATAATATTTATGGGTGTCAGTGCAAGCCACTACAAACATATAAAATAATATTTAGGAGATAGGTGGGTAGGATTAGGAAAGGAAAACACACAATACACACTCACTCATCTTTCATCCACATTAAGTACTACTGTGTAATTGAATAGTGTTAACTGTGTAAATGTAATTCTGACAAAATTTGATGTTCATCATGTGTATCAAGTAGTAGTGGCAGCAATGTATAACAGTCAATAATAGTTAGTCAACGTCATAGTCGTCATGTCAAGACCAATGTTTGCCAAGCCAGATCAAAACGTACGGTTGCTGAACAACTGTCAGTGAGCCAAGATATGCAATTACTTCCTCTCTCCAAAAAAAAAAAAAAAAAAATGTGCTGCTTATTGATTTAACAAGTGTGTGTAGACAATCTTCCTTCTACTTTAGTGTTCTAGTCTGCTATCTTCATCCTCCTTGTTCCATACAGACCAACAAAAAAAAATATGCTCCTCACTTACTTTACCTCATATACAGCAAAACTCCAATAATCATCAGCATCACATAATCTCAATTCTTCAATAATACCTCTTACGTTGATACATATAAACCTTATCATTAATAGCATTTACCTTACCTCTTGTCCACCAAAACTCCAATAATTATCAACTTCACATAATCTCAATAATACCTCAATAATACCTCTTCAATACGTCGATACATATAAACCTTATCGCCAATATCATTTCACTTCCATAACAACTCTTTCCTCTAGTCAGTCTCCTCGAACAAGTACAGATAAAATCCTAATGCAAAACTCATCATCCCATACAATCCGAAGACACATTGTCAACACACAACCTCTGTGTAATCCATCTGACCCAAATCTTCTACTCATTATGAATTATAAACAAAAGAAATGCATACATGACCACTAACAGACTTAGTTCGAATAACTCTCAGTAATTAAGTACGATTACGGAGTGTGAATGACCATAATATTTCACAGTGTGTACACCACTTCAAGAATTATGGCAGAAGCAAACGTGTGGAGTATTTCTTGTGTCAAGTGTCACTTCCTATTTCAATTGCTCACGAAAAATGCAGTGTAATAACTGTCAATGGTCTAAACCTAGTTTTGGTATGTCATGTCGTTAGCTTCCTTCCTATTAGGATAAATTTATACAGCTTCCATAAAACCTCAGCTCATGTGACTTCTATGAAGTTTCTTGCACTAATGTCGTTCGTCGAATTATAGCAGTTCATTTTCTTATCTTAAAAATATAAGGCACTGAGCGTAAGCAAAACATGCAATAGCGAGTAAATATACCAGTAGAGAACAGAATGTCAACAAGTGGATGCAGCACAATCCTTACAACGAGGCTCTGCCAAGCGAACAATCTATAATTAATACAATAATGTGACCTAAACTCTCTGTTCGTACACAGTACATCAGCATTTCTATATACCAAATTAAAGAGTAGTTATGACAACAAACAGAAATGTATAAATATGCAATCCATACGCATAGCAGTAAACAGATATCTTACGTAATAAACAGGTCATTAGCATCATATCAGCATAATTAAATAAATGTTCATATGTAATCTTAATAAGTAAACAGGAAGGCGCAAGCAGATAAATCACAAAGTATAACTTACATACATAATCACAGTCAGCACAATTAATCAGGTTACAATTATAATTTAAATAAATAAGCACAGCAGGCACATAATTAAAAAATATGACATCAGTGAAAAAGCAGTGCAGCCAAGCGATGCATAATATATAAAAGTTACAACCCAGTTCATTAATAATCATTGTCAAAATCAGTTAACGTACGCAAGCACGTCGCTTCACAAGTAAATTCATAGAACATGAAATTAGCACAAAGTATGAATCACATAATCGCGAGCAGCAAATTACGTCTAAAGTACGTACCTAAGTGGAAATATGTTACCTGAAAAATGAACTCAAATAATAGTTACCTTTTTTAGTTTATTAGTTTCTTCTTGGAAATTACATTCTTCCTGAAAATTTCTCGATAGCAAGTCGTCTAAACGTCGGACACGCACAGAATTTACCTGAAGTTCTTAAATATTTTATAGAACCGTATCCTGAAAAATACTGAATGTTAATAACATAATTCATCAAGTCACTATAGCTTTATACTGAATGTAATCGGAGAAATTAAACTGTGTATTTGTTTACGGCTGTCAGTGCATTCCCTCTGAGCGCTCGATCAGCTGTAGGCGCGTGACGTAGGAAGCAATTGTTTGCGGTCAACGACTGCCTTGTGCGGCGCACAGACGTGACTGTTGCTTTGAGTATATGCCGCCGCCAAAACACAGGGCGGTATCCTTGTATTCTCTGCATGTTTACGTAAACTGTTGGTTTCTCGAAAGTATGTCATTCCACAAAAAATTTAACGTTAGATATATGATGTATTCCCTTAGAGCGTCGTGATTTAAGAGTTTCTACTTCAACAGTGTTATCATGTATAATTTTGCGAATTCTATATGGACCATTATAAAGCAGAAAAAATTAGCGACACAAGCCGTTTCCTTTGTGAGACAAACGATGAGACTTAATTAACACCTTTTGACCAACTGACAAGATTTTTAAACGACCAGGACGCTTAGCTGATTTCTCTCTTCTAGCAGCCGCAGATGCAATATTTCGTAGAGCCAGGTTGACAACTTCAGAATGCCACAGTTTCCGTGTAGGCGGAAAAGGAACGATTTCAGATATGCGATTTGTCGGTGCTTTGTTTTTTAATATCAGTATAGGCGATAAAGAAGTTGAATCATTAGGGAGTTCATTCAGAATGTTTTGAAAAATATGAAGATACTGATCCCAAGTTCTGTGATTCTGATGACAATGAAGACGACACAATTTATTGATTTCCTTCATCCATCTCTCTGAAGCGTTAGATTGAGGGTGAAAAATTGAAATGAAAATTGATTTAATCTTACAACGCCGTAGAGTACGAAGCCAAATTTTAGAACGAAACTGTAATCCATTGTCTGATATAACCTTATCAACATGACCCACTTCTTTAAGAAAATGTTTGATGAAAGCATTAGATACTGAACGAGCTGTTGCTTTGCGTAAAGGTGTAAAACACACATATTTTGATGTCAATTCCACTGCTACCAAAATGTACGCAAAACCATTAGTAGAACGAACCACTGGACCGAACAAATCGACTGCAGCCATCTCCTTTAATTTCGCTGGAATGATAGGAAACAACGGTGCTCTGTGAGAAATAGTTGGTGGCTTAGCCTTTTGACATAATTTGCATTTGGCAAGAACAGATCGAATACGTTTTTCCATATTACTGAAGTAGTAATTTTCTCGTAATTTATGAAAGCATTTTCTGGGATCAAAGTGCGCATAACTGAAATGCGTGTACCAAATCAGCTTATTAACCCACTCATCAGGAATACAAACTAACCAAACAGAGTTGTCGACCGATTTTCGTTTAAAAAGAATGTCATTGCGAACTAAATAATGCTGTCTAATCGCTACGCTTTCCTTTCTCCTCCACTTCTCCTTAATGTCCTTCCAGATTGGATCCTCGTTTTGCTCCTTAGCGATGTCCTGGAGCGAAGACGAAATAATGTTCTCAAACGCAACACCTTGAATATACATCAAACAGTAATTGTTTTCTATGCAGTCCACTTCAGCACTTTGTTTCAAACCCATAGGTGCACGTGATAAAGCATCGGCAACAATATTCGAAGAACCCTGTATGTAAACAATACTAAAGTCAAATTCCTGTAGGCACAACGCCCATCGTGACAATCTGCCATGAGTTAATTTTGTCGACATAAGAAATTCCAGAGCTTGATGATCGGTGTAAACCTTAGTATGTCTGCCAGACAAAAATGCCCGAAATTTTGTGAAAGCCCAAACAACAGCCAAAGCTTCAAGTTCCGTAATCGAATAATTCTTTTCTGATTTAGAGAGAACACGACTTCCAAATGCAATAGTTTTCTGGACTAAAACGCTGTCTTCTTCTATCTCTTGAAATAAGTGTGCCCCTAGGCCCTTGTATGATGAGTCCGTCGCCAAACAAAAATCTTTATATAAATCCGGATTTGAAAGAAGTGGAGCAGCAACTAAAGCATCACGAAGTTGTTCAAATTCTGACTGAGCTTCCTCATCCCAACACCAATTAGATTTCCTTCCAGATAGTTCACATAAACGAGGTGTGGCCAAATTGTCCAATCTAACAAAGCGTCTAAGAAAATTACAGACACCAAGGAAACTACGAACATCACGTTTTGTGGTAGGAACAGCATAATTACGAATAGCGTCTAATTTCTCTGGATCAGGAAGAATACCTTCTGTAGAAATAATGTGACCGAGAAATTTCACCTGTGAACGTCCAAATTCAGATTTTTCCAAGTTCACTGTAATGCCAACTCATGCAAAAATACGTAACAATGAATCCAAAATTTTGTTGTGCTCCCTCCAAGAACGTTTAGCAGTAAGAATGTCGTCAACATATGAAGTAATATTGTCACGAATATAAACAGGTAAAATTTCGTTTAAACTAGGAATGAATGCTGCAGAAGATACAGTAAGTCCAAACGGTAATTTCCGAAGTCACTTCTGGGTAAATTAGTCATATCAGGTTATTGTTTACTTACTCTCTAGATAGATTGATAGTCGAAGAGTTGGTTTGACAGATGCAAAGAATAGTAAAAGAGTAGGCAGCGGTGCAGAAAACTAAAAGGGAAATAGCAGCACTACAGCTCGGAGTCCAATGCTCGCTACGGCACATATTCACTTAGAGTAGTGAATCCCCTGAGGACTTTAATAGCTGCACATAATTTCCAGTTTGTGACTTAGTGGCAAATTTGGCGGAAGTGCGTACATAAATTGATCTAACCATGCACATGGATGTATGTCATTCTTATAATTGCGGAAGATCTTAAATTTCCGAACAGTCAAAAAGTGTTTATAGTCAAAGTTTTCGCCTCGTGGCGACAAAGATCTACCGCGTCTGTCCCAGTCACAATGACGATTATTGTTAAATTCACGCGCCTGGCGCTCTCTTGTTGCATCCCGTAAATGAAACAAATTATTTTCTTCAAACCCCTCTGGTATCTGTGATTCTATATTTCTTGTGCCGTCTTTTCCTACGATTTCGCCTCCAATCTGTTTGACTTGCTTTTTTGATGCCTCAAATTCCCTTTTCACGCGTTCATTAAATTTTCCTTGATTTTCAACATGTTTATTTATGTTCTGGTATTCTTCGGTTTCTGCAAATGGCAATGGTGCTGTATCATCTGAATCTCTGTCCCCATTTAAACTAAGATTTGTCAGTTTATCTGAAATCTCCTCAACTCTTTCCGATAAATCACCTATTTGTTCTTTCTGTTTATTTACGTCTTCCGTAAGTGTCGCGACTCGGGATTCAGTACTAACACACTTGGTAGTTAACTGTTCATATTGTTGTGTTAGGTTATTTATTCTGTCATTTGGTATGGATTCCTCGATTCTCTCAAATATTTCTTCCTTATCTTTTGCACGTTGTAAATTTAACTCTGAAAATTTCTGTACTATCATGCAATCTCTTTCTTCCTGTTCTCTATCCTGCTCCCTTTGTCTAATCTCCACTGCAACTAATCTGTTATTGTGAGCATTCAAAATCGGTTGTACTTCTTCTCTGATTTCTTTCTTTAATTCATCTTTCATGTTTTTGAAACATGTCCCTATTCGTGAGTCTAACCGTGTTTCCATTGTTTCCATCTCTGTTTTAATTGTTCCTATTTGTGATCCCACTGTTTTTAATTCAGATCCCAACTGTGATCCCAGTGAGTCTAACCGTGTTTCCATTGTTCCCCTATCTGTTTTTAATTCAGATCGTAATTGTGATCCCAGTGAGTCTAACCGTTTTTCCATTGTTTCCCTATCTGTTTTTAATTCAAATCGTAACTGTGATCCCAAATTTAATATTGCACTCATCAGCTGCTCCGTACTAACTTGTTCGAAATTCTTTTCGCCCCTAACATTTCCCGCAAAACCAGTTTCCTTCGACATAGCTGTAAAGCTATCTGTGTTCGATACTATTCCAGAATCTTCTATCGTTAATCTCGTATTCTGTGAATTTTCTGATTGAGAAAAATTTTGAAATGGTTCCGGACTTTTTCTCGACTGATTAAATTGTTTTCCACTTCATTATTCATGATACTGTTTTCCTCTGTTGGCGAGTTCGCCATGTTAACAATTTCGTCATTCTCACTATCCATCATTTTTGCCTTTTTCATTGATCGCGTAATCATTTACAAAATATACAAAACTCGTCACTATATGAAAATTACACACAATGACACTTTTTCATCAACAATATCATTCACACGAAATGTTTCCCTCAAACACGATTAATCGAACAATTGAAATAATTGCACTAAATTGTCAAGCCCGTAGACAAGACGACAAATTTAAATTTTGAAAAATACCATTAGAAGAATGCCAATTACCAAATCTACACATGCAATATAGACTACAATTACTAAACTACAAATTACTACAACAATACTACTGTCTACTATTTTTACAATCAGAAGAATTCCAAGGGACGATCCGAAGCAGCGGTCGCCACGTGCATGGGGGCTTAATTAAATAAAATGCAAATATTTTTAGTTAGCTGTATGTCCGATTACGCTATGTCTCGTAAACGGTTGGCCCTGACTAGTTTTTGTCCGCAATCTGACTGCATAGAACAACAACAAAGAATGAAAGAAAATTTCCGTTAACACAAATAATTAATTAAGTCCCCAGCAACTATAAAACCTACAAAACCAAGGCACAAGTATAACTGTTCTGTGTGTGGAAGTATGACTCAACGTACACATCTGGCACGGTTCTTCTTCAATAAGGCAAGAAATTTTAAATATCATTTATACTGATGTGATAAAAAAAATTAGAAATACTATAATTGCGCAAGAAAACAAGAATTACACTCTAATACAAGAACACACGTCAGATGCTTTGTTGACTGAACCTGTAATGACGCATTATTCAGGACACTGAAATAATGAGAGAGAAAAGAAAAAAAAAATTTTTTTTTACCTTCGTTTGTATTGATGAAAAGCACTCTAGACATTACAATCTCTCCACACCGACTCGCTACTATCACATCTCAACAAGAACTTTTCAGTATCACATCTCAGCAAGCACTGACTACTAGCACATCTCAACAAACACTCTTCACTACGACATCTCAGCACAGACTACTACGAGTTCTTAACAAGCACTGACTACTACGAGTTCTTGACAGGCACTGCCAGTGGAGGCGGCTGAATAATACTCTTTGGCGCAATCTCTGGCGCTGTGGCTCAGTGTAGCCACCTTTCAGCATTACTCTCAGATATTTACACGACATGACTGCGTCAGGCAGGACACCACTAATGCTGTATCCGAACACTACAGGTTTGTTTTTCCTACTCATTCGTATTATATTACATTTTTCTGCATTTAGAGCTAATTGCCATTCATCACACCATCTATAAATTTTGTCTAAGTCATCTTGTATCCTCCTACAGTCGCTCAAGCTCTACACCTCATCGTATACCATAGTATCATTAGCAAACAATCAAAAATTGCTGCCTACCCTGTCCGCGAAATCATTTACTTGTGAGGAGAATAATAACGGTCCTGTTACACTTCTACACTTCCCTGGGGCACTTCTGACAACACCCTTTTCTCTGACTTGACACTGGGGTCGAGGACAACATACTGGGTTGGTTCTATAAGTTGAAAAATATTCGAGCCATTCGCATATGTGTGAACCCATACCATATGCTAATTCCTTCTTGAACAGCCTACAGTGGGGCACTGTGTCGAAAGCTTTCCGGAAATTTAGAAGTATGGCATCTGCCTGTTGCCCCTCATCCATAGTTCGCAGTATATCATGTGAGAAAAGGGCAAGCAGAGATTCGCATGAGCGATGCTTTCTAAAACCACGCTGATTCGTGGATATAAGCTTCTCCGTCCCAAGAAAATTTATTATATTCGAACTGAGAATATGTTCAAGGATTCTGCAGCAAACCGATGCTAAGCATATTGGTCAGTAATTTTGCGGGATCGTTCTTTTGCCCTTCTTATAAACATGAGTCACCCGCGCTTTTTCCAGTCGGTTGGGACTTTGCGCTGGGGTACAGATTCACGATAAATGCATAGTATGTAAGGGGCCAATAACGCAGAGTACTCTTGAAAAATAGAACTGGAATTCCCTCTGGTCCCGGTGACATACCTGTTTTTAACTTTTCAGTGGTTTCTCTACTCACGGATGCTTATTACTATATCGTCCATACGGGAGTATATTCGATGGTCAAACGACGGTAGATTATACGGGGTTATTACAAATGATTGAAGCGATTTCACAGCTCTACAATAACTTTATTATTTGAGATATTTTCACAGTGCTTTGCACACACATACAAAAACTCAAAAAGTTTTTTTAGGCATTCACAAATGTTCGATATGTGCCCCTTATGGATTCGGCAGACATCAAGCCGATAATCAAGTTCCTCCCACACTTGGCGCAGCATGTCCCCATCAATGAGTTCGAAAGCATTGTTGATGCGAGCTCGCAGTTCTGGCGCGTTTCTCGGTAGAGGAGGTTTCAACACTGAATCTTTCACATAACCCCACAGAAAGAAATCGCATGGGGTTAAGTCGGGAGAGCGTGGAGGCCATGACATGAATTGCTGATCATGATCTCCACCACGACCGATCCATCGGTTTTCCAATCTCCTGTTTAAGAAATGCCGAACATCATGATGGAAATGCGGTGGAGCACCATCCTGTCCGTCTCCAGTTGTGGCATGAGCCAATTTTCCAGCATGTCCAGATACACGTGTCCTGTAATGTTTTTTTCGCAGAAGAAAAGGGGCCGTAAACTTTAAACCGTGAGATTTCACAAAACACGTTAACTTTTTGTGAATTGCGAATTTGCTGCACGAATGCGTGAGGATTCTCTACCGCCCAGATTCGCTCATTGTGTCTGTTCACTTCACCATTAAGAAAAAATGTTACTTCATCACTGAAAACAAGTTTCGCACTGAACGCATCCTCTTCCATGAGCTGTTGCAACCGCGCCGAAAATTCAAAACGTTTGTCTTTGTCATCGGGTGTCAGGGCTTGTAGCAATTGTAAACGGTAAGGCTTCTGCTTTAGCATTTTCCGTAAGATTTTCCAAACCGTCGGCTGTGGTACGTTTAGCTCCCTGCTTGCTTTATTCGTCGACTTCCGCGGGCTACGCGTGAAACTTGCCCGCACGCGTTCAACCGTTTCTTCGCTCACTGCAGGCCGACCCGTTGATTTCCCCTTACAGAGGCATCCAGAAGCTTTAAACTGCGCATGCCATCGCCGAATGGAGTTAGCAGTTGGTAGATCTTTGTTGAACTTCGTCCTGAAGTGTCGTTGCACTGTTATGACTGACTGATGTGAGTGCATTTCAAGCACGACATACGCTTTCTCGGCTCCTGTCGCCATTTTGTCTCACTGCGCGCTCGAGCGCTCTGGCGGCAGAAACCTGAAGTGCGGCTTCAGCCGAACAAAACTTTATGAGTTTTTCTACGTATCTGTAGTGTGTCGTGACCATATGTCAATGAATGGAACTACAGTGAATTTATGAAATCGCTTCAATAATTTGTAATAGCCCTGTATTAGATTCAGTTCTCGTTCCATAGACCTAAAAATAAGATGATTCTCGTGGGTGTGGAACAAGTCAGAAAGTATAACATGAAAAACTTAAAACATTTGACACACCCACCCTACAGCGCTCCCAACGCCTTCTCCAATCCCATCTTGACCGGTTCACCGCTTGGTGCAACCAGTGGTTGCTCAAGGTCAATCCTTCCAAAACCCAGGCGATCATTGTAGGCAAAACCACCCCTTCCTTCCGCCTCCTTGATTTCTATCTCACCGTCTATGGCCGTCCCATCGCTCTCACTCCCACCCTTAAGTACCTTGGCGTCACCCTCGACCGTCGCCTCTCCTGGACTCCCCATCTCCAGACAATCCAAGCCAAGGCACGTTCCCGCCTCCGTCTCCTCAAGCTCCTTTCCGGCCGTACGTGGGGTCTGGACCCCTCCACCATCCTCCACACCTATAAATCCCTCATCCGCCCTATCCTTTGTTATGCCCATCCAGCATGGATCTCCGCTCCCCCTACCTTTTATAAATCCCTCCAAATCCTTGAACGCCATGCTCTCCGCCTCGCCTATCGCATCCGTCTCCCCTCCCCCACGCGGATCCTCTACGATCTCATCCCCTTCCCCCACCTCCTCCTTTTCCTTGAAAGGATACGGATCCTGTACACCTCCCGCAAACTCGATCCTCCTCACCCGCTCATCTCCCCGATCCTCTCCCACCCCCGCCCGCTGCCGCGCCTGTATTCGCACGTCCCACCCGGTCTCCATCTCTCCACCCTCCTTACCCTCTCCCAAGGTGGCTTCCGCCAGCTCCCCCTCCCTGATGATGCCCTCCTCCCTTCCATCTACCCCTCCTACCAACTTTGATCCTCCCGCCCTCCTCCTGTACTTATTCCTCCGGGCACCCTCCCTCCCTCCTCTCCCTTTTCCCTCCCTCCTCCTTTTTCTCCCCCCTCCTCCCCCGGGCCTCCCCTCCCCTGTTCCTCTCCTCCTGCCCCCGACTCCTCAGCCATTGGCATCCTTTTTCTCCACTCTCCCCCACCTCCCCCTTCTACCCCTCTTGGCAGGTCCCCGGACTCGCACACGTTACGTGGACATTCGTGCGCCGGAGGTCGCCGCCATCAGTGTTTTGTGTGTTTAGTGTTTAGTGTTCACCGTTCCCTCCATCGTTCACCAGTGCCATCATCATCTTCAGTGGTTGTGCGTCGTCTCATCAGCTAGCAGTGTGGATTATCGACGAGTGTGAACGGCTCCGTGATTGTCTCTATGTGTCTCCTGTTTTATTGCCCACCGCTCTGTGACTTATGTGTCTTCTCCCTGTTTTTGCTGCTTGTGTCTTCTATGGCTGAAGAGCAGCGTAGTGTGCTGCTGACAGCCTGCCTGTTGTACAGGTTTTAAAATAACAATAAAGTAAAAAAAAAAAAAAACATTTGACACATTCGAGGGTTGGATTCCCTCTCTTCTTCATCGAAGAGTTTCACTGCCTGGGCTACTCTCAGGGTGCACCTTCGACGTGGAAGATCCCCGCCGTTTCCCTGCCATACTGCCTGCCGGTGCTCGCCGCCGCCGCCGCCGCCGCCGCCGCCGCCGCCGCTTGGCCGCCGCCTTCCGGTCCTCGCCGCCGCCGCCGCCGCCGCCGCCGCCGCCGTCGCCGCCTGCCGGGGCTCGCCGCCGCCGCCTGGTCGCCGCCTGCCGGTGCTCGCCACCGTCGCCTGCCGCCTGCCGGTGCTCGCCGCCGCCGCCGCCGCCGTCGCCTGCCGGGGCTCGCCGCCGCCGTCGCCTGCCGGTGCTCGCCGCCGCCGCCGCCGCCGCCGCCGCCTGCCGGTCGCCGCCGTCGCCGTCTGGTCGCCGCCGCCGCCCTTCTCGCGCGCCGCCGTCATGTCCCAACCCACCACCACCACCACTATCATTTTCACCTCTCCCTCCGCTGCTCCAACCACCATCACATGGAGCTCCTCCTCCACCCCACTTCCCGTCCTTCCTTCTCTCCCTGTCCACCCCACCCCTGCACCACTTTCGGCTGTAACCACCCCCAACTCCTCCTCCCCTATCACTGTCGCCCCATCGACAGCTTCTGACTTTCCGCCGCTCCCCGCACCGCCTCCGACAGGCTCCAAGCCAGCACGGATCTCTGCTCGACGTTCCACAGTCTCAGTGACACCCACGCCCCCTCCGTCTGCATCATCCGCTGCTCAGGGTGGTCCTGCCCCCCGCCATCTCCCCCTGCAACCCGTACCCCTGCCCCCTCTCCACCCAGTCGTGCCCGTGAAACCTTCAAAGCGCCCGAATGCTGACCCTTCCCCTGCAGTCTCCTCAAAAAAAACCCCCAGCCTCCGTGACCCACCCACCCCCATGGACGCGGCTCCGACCCCCGCCCCCACCCTGCCTGCCACCCACACCTTTGTCCTCTCCAATCCTGACCCTCAATTCCTTGATGCCCGCTCCCTCACCCTCGCCATCCGGAAATACTACCCAAATGCTCCCAACTGATTCCTCGCAAGGACTCGGTCCTCATCAAATCCCCCAGTGCTTCCCTCCACACCGATCTCCTCTCCCGCATCCCCCATATCCAATTTGGCCAACGTGCAACCCTCACCCCCTACTACACCCCGTCCTCTCCCCGTCAGCCTCAACCTCCCCGGCATCCGCCGACCTTCACCGCTGTGATCACGAAGCTTAGCCCCGTGATCACGGAGGCTGAGGTGTTGGCGGAACTCAACTCCCGGCCCGACATTGAAATCCGCTCGGCCCGTCGCATCTTCAATGATGCCGGGCCGACTTTTCTCATGCGGATATGCACCGAATCCTCCTCCTCCATTGACCGCCTCCTCACCGAGGGAGCCCTCATCTACAATCAGCGCCATAAGGTGGACCCCTCCCGTTCCCCCGTTCAATCCTACCGCTACCAACGCTGTCTCACCTACAACGACCATGTTACCTCTGCCTGCAGGAACCCCCCTACTTGTCCCCACTGCAAAGCTTCCCACTTCCTCAAGCATTGCCCCAACCTCACCTCTCCCCCCTCCTGCAACACTTGCAACGAACCACATCCTACCTACTCCTCGAAGTGTAAAGCCAAACCTCCACCAGTAACCCCTGAGCTCACTGTGCCTGTCCGTCCTGTTGATGACCCCATCCACCCCAACAACTCGCTCCGCCCTCCCCCTACTGCTGAGGACATCATCCGTTTCACCACCATTGTGCTCCAAAACATCCACCCCTTCCAGCGCTCACACACTCTTTCCCAATTCGCCCTCGCTGCCTGTTCCATCTTCCATCTTACCACCTATGCCACATACTCCCACAACCAGGCCCACTTCACCTTCACCCCCCTCACCACCCTTGTCTAACTCTCCACTCCCATGGCACAACAACCGTACCGTATCCTGTACCACAACATTCGCTCCCTGCCCACCCACAAACTCCTCTTCCTCCACACCCTACGTCAGCACTGCGTGGATGCCTTCGTCCTAAATGAAACCTTCCTTCAACCCCGTCTCTCCGTCTCCACGGTTCCTTACACTCTACACCGCACCGATAACCCGTACCCTCTCGTGCATGGCGGAGTTGCTATAGGCCACCTCAAGCACCTCCCTGTCCGGCCCCAACATCTCCTTAACAATCCTGCCGAGCATCTCACCCTCAGCCACTTCTTCCCCACCCTTACCATCACCTGTGCCACCATTTATGTCTGCCCTCGCACCCCCATCCCGTACGATTTCCTGGCCCACATTGACCGCACCTTCTCCACCTACGTGATTGCCGCTGACCTCAATATCCACAGCCGTGATCCTGCCGACCTCCGACGGTGGCATCAGTTTCTCACCACTCTCCAGGGAGACCTGGTTCCCCTGCCTCAGCACACCCGGCCCGAATCCAACACCACTCCTGATGTGGTCCTTGCCTCTCCAAACCTCCTTGGGCGCATCACCGCAGATGTCCTTGACCTCACTGGCAGTGACCATGCTCCTGTCCTCCTCACTATCTCTAACAGTCGCCCTCCCCGCCACGCTCCTCGCCCTGACGTCCCTCCTAAACTTGTCCATGGTTACTCCCGTGCCAACTGGGATGCCTACCGGGATTCCATTCACACCCAGGTTGACGGCCACGACCTTACCCTCCAGTCTCCTGATGACATCGCTCGCGCTGCTGCCTTCCTGCACCAGACATTGTCTGACGCCGTCGCCACCCATATCCCCACCAAAGCCATCCACCCTCACCGCCCCGCCCTGCCTCCACAGGCCGTCCTTCTCCTTCGAGAGTCCCGCCGCCTCTACCGCTCTTTTCTCCACACTCGTGACCGGGATACACTTACCCGCCACCGGCAATTACAGCGACACATCCACAACCTGCTTGTTGCGAAGAAACGCCGAGCCTGGCGCCAGACATGTACACGACTCAACACCACACTCCCCATCAACTCTTCCAAGTATTGGTCTGCCTTCCACCGCCTTACTGGGAACCGCCCCACCCCCCAGTACCCTCTCCTCCTTAATGACCGTCCCTTTCCTGACAACCTCAGTAAGGCCAACCACTTTGCCTGCCACCTCTCTGATGTTTTTTCCATCCCAGATGATCCCCACTTTGATTATTCCCTCTTCCCTGATGTCATGGACCGTACGAATACCTCTGTTCCTCCCCTTACTCCTAGCTTCCAGTACTTGGGCCACACCCCACCTTCTGCACTTAACACTCCCATCACTACACAGGACATCAGCCTCACACTCCACACTAAATGCACCACTGCTCCCGGCCATGACTGTGTTACCTACCGCCACCTCAAACACTGCCCTCCCTCCTTCCTTTCCCTCCTTGCCACCCTCTACAATGTCATCCTTGCCACTGGCTTCTATCCCGACCTGCGGAAAACCTCCCGTATCCTGATGTTCTCCAAACCCAATAAGCCTCCATCTGATGCCTCTTCCTATCGTCCTATCTGTCTCACATCGGTGTTCAGCAAGCTCTTGGAATCCATCCTTTCCCGGCGCATCCATCTCCACCTCCACCAAAACCACCTCCTCCCAAACACCCAATGTGGCTTTCGACCCTCCTTCTCTGCTGATGACCAAGTCCTCCGCCTCACTCATCTCCTCTCCCTCCAGCTTAACTCCCGTCGCTCCGCCATTTTTGTCTCACTTGACCTCGAAAAGGCCTACGACCGTGTCTGGCATCTCGGTCTCCTGTTTAAACTCCAAACCTACGCCCTTCCTATCAACTACATCCGTCTGGTAGCCTCCTTCCTCTCCCACCGCCCCTCCTATGTTACCGTCCATCATGCCAATTCCCACACCTTCTACCCCTCTGCCGGTGTGCCCCAGGGCTCTGTCCTCTCCCCTCTCCTCTACCTCCTGTACACGGCACATATGCCCCAACCCCCCCCCCCCCTCCAGTACACCTTTTGCAATATGCTGATGACACCGCATTCCTCGCCCTCGCTCCTACCCTCCAACGGTCCCAACGCCTTCTCCAGAATCACCTTGACCTTTTTGCTGCATGGTGTAACCAATGGCTCCTGAAACTCAATCCTTCCAAGACCCAGGCAATCATCGTAGGTCGTACCACTCGCTCCTTCCGCCTCCTGGATTTCTCCCTTACTGTCTGCGCACGTCCTGTTTGCCTCACCCCCACCCTCACCTACCTTGGCCTCACCATTGACCGTCACCTCACCTGGATACCTCATCTCCGCTCCATCCAATCCAAAGCCCACCACCGCCTCCAACTCCTCAAACTCCTCTCTGGCCGGACATGGGGGTTGCACCCCTCTACCATCCTCCACACCTACAAATCCTTCATCCGTCCCATCCTCTGTTATGCCAGTCCTGCCTGGATATCTGCCCCCCCCAAATTCTATCAGTCCCTCCAGATCCTTGAGCGTCATGCTCTCCGCCTCGCCTTCCGTATCCGCCTCCCGTCCCCCACGCGGATCCTCTATGATCTCATTCCTTTCCCCCATCTGCTCCTATTCCTCGAACATATCCGCATCCTCTACACCTCCCGCCGTCTTGAACCCCCTCACCCCCTGGTTGCTCCTCTCCTCTCCCGTCCCCGCCCCCTGCCACGTCTTCACTGTTGTGTCCCCCCTACCCTCCATCTCTACACCCTCCATCTCCTTTCCCAAGGTGGCTTCCGTCACCTCCCCCTCCCGGATGATGCCCTCTCTCCCTCCATTTATCCTTCCTATCAACTCTGATCCTCCATCCCCCTCCTTTCCTCTGTCCCTTCCCTGGGCTCCCTCTCCCCCCCCTTCTGTCCTGTTTTTCTCCCCACTAAACCTCTCCCTACCTCCCTTCTCCCCCCCAGTCCTTTTGTATTCCCCTCCTCTGCCTACCCCACTCCCTGTCGCGTCTGCCCCCCACCCCTCTTATGGGTCCTCATCCTCCTTCAGCTCCTTTCCCGGCTCCCCCCTTCGCTTTTACTCTCCTTTCCCCCCCCTTTTTCGTTTTCCCATCTTCTGTCCAGTTTCCCCCCACCTGCTCTCGACTGTGGTGTCACATTTGCCAACTTTTTAGTGCAGTGTTCCAGTGACTATTCAGTGTTGTTTGTCTTTCTCGTGTTGCGAACAGACACCATGCTGTCGCTCGGTGTGAATTTTATTTCCTTTGCGAACAGAATCCAGACTGTCGCCGTGTTTTTTAATTGTCTATTGTTTTCCGTGTCTACTTCGTATGTATTTTTATTAGCGTCATCATCCCTGTGTTGTTGTTTTAAGTTCCACGATTTCTTTTCGCCTTGTTACTCTCTAAGTCTCCGATTTTATCGCCTGTTTTTTTTTTATTATTTGTTCTCTTGCTCTTTGTCACAAAATCTGTCGGCTGAAGAGCGGCGTACTAAGCTGCTGCCAGCCCGCCCCCTTCGGGGGGAATTGAAATTCAATAAATGAAAAAAAAAAACATTTGAATATGCAATCAGTACACTGATCATCTATCAGGAGATTCTCCAAATAGGTGAATGCATTATAGGAAACTGGAACTGCTGTTATTCACAGAATTAATATACTGTCAGAATGAAACACAGTTATGCACTTTTAATAAATTTACCATATACACAATACCCGATCTTGACTTGTGTGAACAAGTGCTGTCAAAACTGAAATCTAACCGATATTTTTACTTATGCTGGACTAACAGTCCCTGTTAAGATATTCATTTATAGAGAGGGAGTTGCATATAAAGAAGTCTTTCAGACTCAGTTTAAACTGTGCTTTATCTGAAACCAAGTTTTTAATGCTTTCTGGTAATTTCTTGAAATCGTGTGTTCCTGAATATTGGACTCCTTTTTGAACCGAGGTAAGTGATTTTAGGTATTTATGTAGAGAGGTCTTATTCGTAGCATTGATGCTATGTATCGAGTTTTTGTTCGGAAACAAAGATATATTACTTGGAACAAATTTCATTAAGTAATAAATATACTGAGAAGCAGTGGCTAGAATATAAAGTTTCTTGAACAGGTTTCTACATGTTCTTGAATTTACACCACAAATAAGTCTTATTACTCGCTTTTGTACGCGAAAAGCTTCTTCTCGGGTTGCCGAGTTATCCCAGGATATGATCCCGTATGACATAGTACAATGAAATAAGCGAATTACACAAGTTTTTTTTGTATTTACATCTCCTACACCTGACATCATTTCCACTGCAAGTACAAAAGTTAATTTGGCGCTTCAGCAATTCTGTGGGATGCCCTTCCCACCTGTAATTCCAGAAATTTAACACTGTCAATCTCTTCGATCTGCGTATGTTATACACATGCTGGAAGGAAATCTCTTACATTTGCCTGTTTAACACACATAAACAGTCTTCCAAGGGGTCAAATACAGCATCCCTTCAGTAGTTATAGATAGTAGCTTCCAGTCTGATAATACCACGTTCCTTCAACTAAGGAATACGTAAAAGTTTCTTGCAGATGCAGGTCAGCGCACTTTCTAAAGTCGATAAGATGGTTACCGATATCCTTTTTTCACTCCTATCCTTGTGATGTGACCTTTAAATTTTTTGTATGTCTTTATCGTTCAATTGAAGCTAATCCAGGGTAAACAGTCTATTCCAAATGTCTTATCGTTGTACACAATGATATTTCTATTTACTCGGTAGCCTCCTGGCACACAGAAGCCGTTGTTTGATGCTATGCGACCACATACCTCCATTTTATTAAAAATCCTAGAAAATCTTGCGTTATCCAAATCCATAACGAAATAACTGCAACATACCAGTTAGCTCATCCACTATACAGCCAATTTAACTTAAACCAATTCCACTTTATATGATGTAGCCATAGGGTTTGGATATTTTCATATTTCCTTGAAATGATTTCCAGTGATTACGTGCCTATTGTTTCCAATATTATTGTTCCCTTGAAGTGGGATTGGTATTTTCACAACGACACCACACCTGATACGTGTGTAGTCTGCATCTCTGGATATGAGAGAGTTACTTTTGTTGTTGTTGTGGTCTTCAGTCCTGAGACTGGTTTGATGCAGCTCTCCATGCTACTCTATCCTGTGCAAGCTTCTTCATCTCCCAGTACCTACTGCAACCTACATCCTTCTGAATCTGCTTAGTGTATTCATCTCTTGGTCTCCCTCTACGATTTTTGCCCTCCACGCTGCCCTCCAATGCTAAATTTGTGATCCCTTGATGCCTCAAAACATGTCCTACCAACCGATCCCTTCTTCTAGTCAAGTTGTGCCACAAACTTCTCCCCAATCCTATTCAATACCTCCTCATTAGTTACGTGATCTACCCACCTTATCTTCAGCATTCTTCTGTAGCACCACATTTCGAAAGCTTCTATTCTCTTCTTGTCCAAACTAGTTATCGTCCATGTTTCACTTCCATACATGGCTACACTCCATACAAATACTTTCAGAAACGACTTCCTGACACCCAACTCCATACTCGATGTTAACAAACTTCTCTTCTTCAGAAACAATTTGCTTGCCATTGCCAGTCTACATTTTATATCCTCTCTACTTGGACCATCATCAGTTATTTTACTCCCTAAATAGCAAAACGCCTTTACTACTTTAAGTGTCTCATTTCCTAATCTAATTCCCTCAACATCACCCGATTTAATTTGACTACATTCCATTACCTTCGTTTTGCTTTTGTTGATGTTCATCTTATATCCTCCTTTCAAGACACTGTCCATTCCGTTCAACTGCTCTTCCAAGTACTTTGCTGTCTCTGACAGAATTACAATGTCATCGGCGAACCTCAAAGTTTTTACTTCTCCATGAATTTTAATACCTACTCCGAATTTTTCTTTTGTTTCCTTTACTGCTTGCTCAATATACAGATTGAATAACATCGGGGAGAGGCTACAACCCTGTCTCACTCCTTTCCCAACCACTGCTTCCCTTTCATGCCCCTCGACTCTTATAACTGCCATATGGTTTCTGTACAAATTGTAAATAGCCATTCGCTCCCTGTATTTTACCCCTGCCACCTTCAGAAGTAGAAGCTTATCTCACTAGGGGTAAGATAGATACTGCCTACAGGAAAATTAAAGAGACCTTTGGAGGGAAGAGAACGACTTGTATGAATATCAAGAGCTCAGATGGAAACCCAGTTTTAAGCAAAGAAGGGAAAGCAGAAAGGTGGAAGGAGTATATAGAGGGTCTATACAAGGGCGATGTACTTGAGGACAATATTATGGAAATGGAAGAGGATGTAGGTGAAGATGAAATGGGAGATACGATACTGCGTGAAGAGTTTGACAGAGCACTGAAAGACCTGAGTCGAAACAAGGACCCGGGAGTAGACAACATTCCATTGGAACTACTGACGGCCTTGGGAGAGCCAGTCCTGACAAAACTCTACCATCTGGTGAGCAAGATGTCGAGACAGGCGAAATACCCTCACACTTCAAGAAGAATATAATAATTCCAATCCCAAAGAAAGCAGGTGTTGACAGATGTGAAAATTACCGAACTATCAGTTTAATAAGTCACAGCTGCAAAATACTAACACGAATTCTTTACAGACGAATGGAAGAACTGGTAGAAGCCGACATCGGGGAAGATCAGTTTGGATTCCGTAGAAACACTGGAACACGTGAGGCAATACTGACCTTACGACTTATCTTAGAAGAAAGATTAAGGAAAGGCAAACCTACGTTTCTAGCATTTGCAGAGTTAGAGAAAGCGTTTGACAATGTTGACTGGAATACTCTCTTCCAAATTCTAAACGTGGCAGGGGTAAAATACAGTGAGCGAAAGGCTATTTACAATTTGTACAGAAACCAGATGGCAGTTATAAGAGTCGAGGGACATGAAAGGGAAGCAGTGGTTGGGAAGGGAGTAAGACAGGGTTGTAGCCTCTCCCCGATGTTATTCAATCTGTATATTGAGCAAGCAGTAAAGGAAACAAAAGAAAAATTCGGAGTAGGTATTAAAATCCATGGAAAAGAAATAAAAACTTTGAGATTCGCCGATGACATTGTAATTCTGTCAGAGACACCAAAGGACTTGGAAGAGCAGTTGCATGGAATGGACAGTGTCTTGAAAGGATGATATAAGATGAACATCAACAAAAGCAAAACGAGGATAATGGAATGTAGTCTAATTAAGTCGGGTGATGCTGAGGGAATTAAATTAGGAAATGAGGCACTTAAAGTAGTAAAGCAGTTTTGCTATTTGGGGAGCAAAATAACTGATGATGGTCGAAGTAGAGAGGATATAAAATGTAGGCTGGCAATGGCAAGGAAAGCGTTTCTGAAGAAGAGAAATTTATTAACATCCAGTATTGATTTAAGTGTTAGGAAGTCATTTCTGAAAGTATTCGTATGGAGTGTAGCCATGTATGGAAGTGAAACATGGACGATAAATAGTTTGGACAAGAAGAGAATAGAAGCTTTCGAAATGTGGTGCTACAGAAGAATGCTGAAGATTTGATGGGTAGATCACATAACTAATGAGGAAGTATTGAATAGGATTGGGGTGAAGAGAAGTTTGTGGCACAACTTGACCAGAAGAAGGGATCGGTTGGTAGGACATGTTCTGAGGCATCAAGGGATCACCAATTTAGTATTGGAGGGCAGCGTGGAGGGTAAAAATCGTAGAGGGAGACCAAGAGATGAATACACAAAGCAGATTCAGAAGGATGTAGGTTGCAGTAGGTACTGGGAGATGAAGAGGCTTGCACAGGATAGAGTAGCATGGAGAGCTGCATCAAACCAGTCTCAGGACTGAAGACCACAACAACAACAACCTTCAGAATTTGGAAGAGAGTATTCCAGTTAACATTGTCAAAAGCTTTCTCTAAGTCTACAAATGCTAGAAATGTAGGTTTGCCTTTTCTTAATCTTTCTTCTAAGATAAGTCACAAGGTTAGTATCGCCTCACGTGTTCCAACATTTCTACGGAATCCAAACTGATCTTCCTCGAGGTCCGCTTCTACCAGTTTTTCCATTCGTCTGTAAAGAATTCGCGTTAGTATTTTGCAGCTGTGACTTATTAAACTGATAGTTCGGTAATTTTCACATCTGTCAACACCTGCTTTCTTTGGGATTGTAATTATTATATTCTTCTTGAAGTCTGAGGCTATTTCGCCTGTCTCATATATCTTGCTCACCAGATGGTAGAGTTTTGTCATGAATGGCTCTCCCAAGGCCATCAGTAGTTCTAATGGAATGTTGTCTACTCCCGGGGCCTTGTTTCGACTCAGGTCTTTCAGTGCTCTGTCAAACTCTTCACGCAGTATCTTATCTCCCATTTCGTCTTCAACTACATCCTCTTCCATTTCCATAATATTGTCCTCAAGTACATCGCCCTTGTATAAACCCTCTATATACTCGTTCCACCTTTCCGTCTTCCCTTCTTTGCTTAGAACTGGGTTTCCATCTGAGCTCTTATTATTCATACAAGTCGTTCTCTTCCCTCCAAAGGTCTCTTTAATTTTCCTGTAGGCAGTATCTATCTTACCCCTAGTGAGACAAGCCTCTAAATCCTTACATTTGTCCTCTAGCCATCCCTGCTTAGCCATTTTGCACTTCCTGTCGATCTCATTTTTGAGACGTTTGTATTCCTTTTCGCCTGCTTCATGTACAGCATTTTTATATTTTCTCCTTTCATCAATTAAATTCAATATTTCTTCTGTTACCCAAGGAGTTCTACTAGCCCTCGTCTTTTTACCTACTTGATCGTATGCTGCCATAACTACTTCATCCCTCAGAGCTACCCATTCTTCTTCTACTGTATTTCTTTCCCCCGTTCCTGTCAATTGTTCCCTTATGATATCCCTGAAACTCTCTACAACCTCTGGTTCTTTCAGTTTATCCAGGTCCCATCTCCTTAAATTCCCACCTTTTTGCAGTGTCTTCAGTTTCAATCTGCAGTTCATAACCAATAGATTGTGGTCAAAAATTACATCTGCCCCTGGAAATGTCTTACAATTTAAGACCTGGTTCCTAAATCTCTGTCTTACCATTATATAATCTATCTGATACCTTTGAAACGTCCCCTTTGAACAATTGTACAAGACTGTGCTTAAACTGACACACAATATTTTGTTAGCGCAACGCAATCTGACTTTCAAAATTCCCTACAAAAGAATGGCCCTGACTAACATTAAACTATACCTTTCACAAATCACTTACCTCACAAAAATCTTCGCTGCTCAAGCTACTGCAATACAGCGAGCGCCACTACTGCCAGCTAAATAAAAGATTCAAACTATGAAAGGCACTAACTACTGATAGGGATAGTTAGCAAATGAAAGATATTAATAGAGAACAAACAATGTATTTACGTTGATATCATAATATATAAATATAGCAGTTCATGACAAATTACAAAACTCCGCCATCTCTCTCCCCACATCCACCACTGCTGGCGGCTCACCTCCAACTGCCCAACGCTACGCGCTGTTCACATCCAGCTGCCGCTGCCCAACACTACAATGGCGAGTATTACAACAATGCAAAGCAGCCACAGACTGCACACAGCACAGCCAGTGATTTTCATACAGAGGTGGCGTTACCAATAAAAAAACCTAAACAGCCTACTTACATAGCCCCCATGCTCCCCACAAAAAATTTTACAAATTGGATTGGGCAGTGGCCAATACAGGTTTGAAAAATTTTTTCATAATTACAATAACAAAGAAATCAAATGCACACACTTATTGATACAATGTTGGTCAAAAGCTAAAATTTTCTCACAGTCTATAAAGACAGTCCTGATTCATCACAGTAAAATTACAGTGTTTTTCCTTTTTTTTCAAAGTCTGAACAGTAAAAGAGAATGCACACAGAAGTAGTGGATTTCCATGCAGTCTTGAAGAAGTAGTGTCCTTCCATCAGAAAGACAGTGCTGACTCTTGACATGCTGACAGGTAATGGGCCACAACATAGCAAACCCACAGCAGAGTCATTCGACGTTTTGAAGAACATTGGTAGGTAGGTCATCACAGAGTAGACCCACTGCAGTCCTGGTAGAGATTACGGTATTAGTGGGCCATCAGAGGCGCAGACCCACTGCAGTCCTCGCAGAAATAATGGTACTGGTGAGTCAGCAAAGGTGTAGACCCACTGTAGTCCTAGTAGAAATAATGGTATTGGTGGGCCATCAAAGATGCAGACTCACTGTAGTCCTTGTAGAGATAATGGTATTGGTGGGCCACCAGAGATGCAGACCCACTGTAGTCCTTGTAGAAATGTCCAGCAGCCATCTGTTGCGATTGTGCAGGTGCACATTCACCATCGAAGAGTCTTGCGGAGAACATAGCAAGTCCATAAACCACCACTTGTGCACTCACAAAGTTTTTGGAATTGTCCTTAGAACCAGCAATGCTGTTATCCAGTCCCTTGCTGAATCATTAACACACGTGCAAACACTATCAGTCCCTACTTCTCACATATTGTCCATATACTATGACCAACAGAAACGTGTGCAGTGAAATGTAACTTAATTTGAAGAACTGGTGTCTATACAATTTTATAACATAAGAATACAATAACAAAGGTACAAAACACATCATTAAAAACATAATAATACAGAGTACATTTGTAGTAATAGGGGCTTTACAAAAGAATAGAAATAAACATATACATCAGTGTTACAGGAATTATGACATAAGTAAATACATAAAAGATCGGAATAACTTTCGAAACATCAACTTCACACATGAGCATTAACACAAAACAGAATAAATAATGTCTAACATCTTTACAAAGTAAATAACATATTATTAATGCCAATTATATTCGAGGATAACAGTATTCCTCATCATAGTGAATGTAGCTTAGTATTAGAAAAATTCTACAATATAAGTCTTATCAGATAAACATATAAATACAGGAAAAACATAAATACCCAAGGGTACACAAACATATACCGGAATAATACAAGGAAAGGACAGGGTTTGTTTTACTGCAGTATTTTGCAAACAAAACTTTCTTTGCATCTTGGAGATCTCCCTTCATTCATCATTATTCCCAAAAGTCCTATCTAAGCCTGCCTTCTGTATTTTGTTGACATCCTCTGTCAAAAATAGTTTTTCTCCCTGCTTTCTGTATTCTGTTCACATCCTCTGTCAATAATAGTTTTTCTCCACTGTACAGTATCCTTTTTATTTTGCCAGACCATTTTCTGATAGCTTCTCAATGCATTTCTTATAAATTTATAATGGTTAGTTTCTTATATAGTCTACTCCTCTTAAGCTAACTTAAATCTACTGAGCTCAGATGCTAAACTAAGGGACGAGGCAATGCAGCAGCACATAACAAATTAACACAAACAGCAATGCAAAAAAAATGGAAAATTGCAAAGCAAGCTACAGTAAATATAAATTACCAAGCAATGCAACATTACAACTAATATGAGCCAATGTGCAGTAACAAGAAAAATAAGTCAGTAGTAAAACTAGCTTAACAGAGTAACACAATTTAAAATTCAGTAACACTATGCCTGGCAAACAGCAGCAGCAAATATAAAAAATATAAAACTTATATCTATACATGACAAAGCTCAAGCAGAAAAGATATTACAGTAAAAACAACAATGCAGATAAGGGAAGTGTATAATCACATCTTAATGTCTAAGTAATTAAAGTGGTGCACCACAACAACTTATTGTAAAAGAAATATTACCATGTACTTGAAAAGAATATTATGTATGCAGTTACTGTTACTAGTCCCTTCTTATTGTTCTTTCCTTTCCAAGTGCTCCTTTTTTGAAGAATGTGGATCACAAAATTATTATTTAATAGATCTGTTGACAGAAAGTGTTCACATTAGCAAATGCATTTAATTTTATTTTATGAAACCAATGCTGCAACACAGCTGGAAAACAGATGTCAAATGAAATAAGCAATTACGCAAACCAAAGCATAAAAATATCATTCAATAGTCATGTGGCATTTCGTAAGTCAGTAGCTCTCAACTCTCGTAGAAAGACACTTGTCATAATCAGGTGTGCAGATGTACGAATATTTCCCATCAATTCATAAGCATTTCAGTAATTAGCACAAAGTATGAGTAACCATATGTTTTCAGGTAATGAGCGTGTAATATTTGCGATGCTTTCTACAAAGGAACGTCAATAGCCAGGATAATGGCCTCCCTTTTTTTTTTCTACCTGTGCCGCTGAAAGGCTAATGGCTTTTTTTCGGGCGGCTGTCGCCCAGGTGGGTGCCCGCGACGCATTACGTGCAGGTGGTCACTTAACTTTCTTACGGAAATATTTACGACAGCGGTTTCCGCTACAGTGACAGTCTCACATAAAAATATTTCACTGGTCAAGAATTAGCGTTGTAAATGTGTAGAAACAAAATGCTGTTGATATAACAGTGTCCAAAAAATTTTCGCCAGCATTGTGATACATTCACACATATACACACATTTCATAACTCTTAAAGTACGATTCTTGGTTTCCAACAACCTTTTCCACAAATCAGAGTCCCTAATCACTACTCATTATTCCTTACCTTATTACACATATACATATTCGTATTCATCAACACATAATAACTACATAGCATAATCAGATTCCTCATATAACATCAGCTTATTGACCATAAACATACCTCAACAGCATAATGCAAATCGTCGTCGTAAAAATAACGTCATTACACCTCAGTCAAATCTCAAAAACGTCGTAGCTTTCTGCAATAATTTCAAACCCTAAAAAATATTCTCTGCTCATTTCAATAATGTCATCTACCTCAAACGTACTTTAAAAATCATGATCCCATACCAAATACATCATTCAAAGCTCTCATAGTATCACAATGGGTCCGAAAAAATATGAACAGTTTACAAAGTACAGACAAAATACAGTTTCATAAGTGTGAAGTTATCCAACTGTGTAATTGCGTAAACATTTATCACTGATGTAGTAAAAAGAATGTTTGTTTCTCTGTCAAATAATCAGATAGCTGTGTAATTCTGTGTTAGAGAAATATGGTACCGATGTGTAAAGTTGTATAAGCAAATACCATATTAGCTAGGGTTCCTTGTGGTTGCCACACACATGGTACACAAAGTAAGCGTGTACCCCCCTGAAGATTAATGTAATTATACCCTCAGGTGTTACAGATTACAGCAATGGAATGAAATGTATCACGGAAAACGTTCTTTGTAATTCAAAAATCTTTAAAAATAAATGTTTTAAGTACAACATTAATCACTGAAATGCGTGTCCTGTAGCGCTAAATGTGCATCTTGTTGTAAGATAATCTCTGTGGAAGTGTCGTAGTTATCGTCCTCCGAAAGCTAAGTTCTGCAGAAGTCAATGTACTTACCTCATAATACACAAAAGTGAAATGCTTTGCGTATAAATGTCTTAGTTATTACGCTTATTGCCATGATGAAGAAATTACTGTGCTGTAACGTATTGTTGTGCTACAGAAAAGGCTGTCTCATTGTAGCTATACCACAAAAGTTACTATTAAAACATGTTTTACTTTCCAGAATAATACAGAAAAACTGTGCAGATATAAAACAGAAACACCGCAAAAGCAACATTGTATATTGTCACTCATTAGTAGCGTCGTGATAAAACCGTGTAGTTGTCACATAAACTAACCACTGTGTCATCTGGTATGTCACAGAAAGTACTTTAAATCCAGAATATATTTTCAAGTAAACCAAAATGTTGCATTAAATCTCATTAGCAGTACTGCTAAATTTTCTAAGTATGTGAGCCTTATAGTCGTTACGTAATCGTGCAACTAACAAGCAAGAATGTACAAATACAACACTGTGTCGTCTGTTCACTATAACAATGCATTCGTAATTTCTGTTTAAAAATGTTCCCTAGGTTCTAGACTGGATATTTAACTTCAAACATTGTTGCATGTTAACAGTTTCTAAAGCATACTAGTAACGTGAAGTGAAACGTTTTATGGCAAAGACAAAGTTAAAAAGCAGATTATCTTTCAATAAATGGTTTCACATGTGAAATGTGGTGTAAACCTTTACTCTTCCTAGTATGCAGAGTTTCAACTTCAACGCAATTATCATGTGGTATACGTCGGATTCTGTAAGGTCCATTGTAAACTAGAAAGAATTTGTGACTCAAGTGTTTCTTCTTATGTGACAATGAATGAGCTTTAATGAGAACTTTCTGACCAATACATAATTTCTTTGCATTTGCTTTACCGTGTAGTTTTCTCCTTTTGTCTGCTGCAGATTTTATATTTTTAAGAGCCAAATCAATTATGTCTTTGTGTCGAAGTTTACGTGTATTCGGGAAAGGTACAAGCTCTCTGATTCTGTTCGGTGGTTCTTCATTCTTTAGTACAAGAGTGGGTGGTAAAGCAGTGGAATCATGAGGCATTTCATTCAGCACATTTTGAAATAAGTGTAAATATCTGTCCCAATGCTGATGCTTTCTGTGACAATAAAGTCTGCAAAGCTTATTGATTTCTTTCATAATCCGTTCAGACGGGTTACAATGTGGTGAGTACAATGAAATAAAGACAGGTTTGATTTTATGGTTGCGAAGCATGCGTGACCAAACAGCAGATCTGAATTGCAGTCCGTTATCTGAAATGACTTTACTAACGTGTCCAACTTCACGTAAGAAATTTTTAACAAAGGCGTTGGATACAGACCGTCCAGTGGCTTTACGTAACGGTGTGAAAGAAACAAATTTTGAAGTAAGTTCAACAGCGACTAGAACGTACGAAAATCCATTAGATGTTCTGACAAGCGGTCCCAAGAGATCAACAACAGCAAATTCTTTTAATTTAGAAGAATAATAGGAAACAACGGAGCACGATGTGAGACAGTAGATGGTTTCGCCTTTTGACAATGTTTACAAATAGACAAGACTCTTCGAATTCTCTTTTCCATATTGTTAAAATAACAAGTCGTTCGAAGAATATGATAACATTTTCGTGGACCAAAATGTGCGTAGCTGAAATGAATGTACCAAATGAGCTTATTAACAAAATCGTCAGGAATGCAAAGTACCCACAGCTTGTCATCAACAGTGCAGCGTTTGAAGAGTATGTTGTTTCTAACCAAGTAATAATGCCGAATCTGAGTGTGTGTCTTTTCATGACATTTACTTTTGATGTCTTTCCAAATCGGATCTTTATCTTGTTCATGAGCAATGTCCTTTAAAGATGTGGTGATGAAGTTTTCAAAGGCGACTTTCTGAATGTAAAGAATACTGAAATTTTTCTCGAGGTTGCCTTCTGTGTTACTTTTCTCAAGCCCAGCCGGTGCGCGTGACAGTGCGTCCGCAACAATGTTCTCCTTGCCGGGAATGTAGACTATTGTGAAGCGGAATTCTTGCAGAAACAATGCCCAACGTTTTAACCTGTCATGATTTAATTTTGAAGACATAAGAAATTGTAATGCACGATGATCACTGTATACTTTTACGTGCTTACCAGAAAGAAAGAAACGGAATTTGTTAAATGCCCAAACGATAGCTAAAGCTTCTAATTCAGTAACGGAATAATTTTTTTTCAGATTTGGTTAGCACTCTGCTAGCAAAAGCAATGGTTTTCTGAACAGTAGTGTCATTTTCTGTGGCTTCTTGAAATAAATGGGCACCAAGACCGACTTTAGAAGAATCCGCGCTAAGGCAGAAATCTTGTGACAGATCTGGATGAGCTAGTATTGGCGCGTTAAGTAGCGATTCTTTCAAAGAATTGAATTCCAACTGTGCTTGTTCGTCCCAGTTCCAAATAGTATTTTTTCCAGTGAGAGAACAAAGTTTTGGTGTAACAAGAATTTGCATGTTCAGAAAGCGACGGTAAAAATTTACGAGACCTAGAAAACTGCGGACTTGTCTTTTGTGGATGGAACTGGAATGGCTCTGATTGCTTCTAACTTTTCGGGATCTGGCTGAATGCCTTCAGAAGAAATAATATGTCCCAAAAACCTCACCTTTGACCTACCGAATTCAGACTTTTCGAAGTTAACTGTAATTCCAGATTCTGCAAAAATACGTAACAAACTGTTGAGGATGCGATTATGTAGTTCCCATGAAGCTTCTGCTATTAGAATATCGTCCACATATAAGGTGATGTGACGTTTTAAGAACTCAGGTAATATGGAATTTAGCCCGCAAATGAATGCTGCTGAAGAAATGTTCAAACCAAAGGGAAGTTTCCGAAACTGATAACAAACGCCGAAACAAAGGAAAGCTGTGTATTTTCTACATTCTGGATGAAGTACGATCTGATACAAGCTGGATCTGAGATCAATGGAAGACAACACTTTTACACCATTAAAATTTTGAAGAAGTTCTTCCAACGTTTGCGGCCTGTCTGTTTCAGGAATAATGATCGTATTGATTTGTCTCCAATCTAAGACAAGCCTGATCGATCCATTTTTCTTCTCAACAACATGTAATGGATTGTTGTATGAGCTTACTGCAGGCTCAATAATGCCCTCGTCGAGCATAGATTGTATTTCTGTTCTAACACGGTCCCTATAATGTGCTGGAATTACATATGGTCTAACACAAAATTTAGTATGCTCACGAACACGAAATTGGTATTGAAATCCCTTGATTGTTCCTGTTTTGTGAGTAAAGACTGTGGAATGTGCTTGTAAAATCTCAAAAAGGTCCTGCCTATCAGTGTCAGTACAATTCTCAATTGTTTGGATTTTATTCTGAATTAACTTATTAGTGTCAAATGCGCCGTCGATATCATCCCCGTCAATACTTGCAGAATGATTGTTAGCGTCAAGTTCCGTCGAAAATTCCGAACTGTTGTCTAAGAGGAGGTAAAGCCGATTAATTTCTTCGTCATGGTTTGAGAGCCAATCTTCAAATTTCAAAGCTACTGACTTACCTTCTTTTTCTAAAGTTATTTCAGCATCATGAAAGTTTAAGATTGCTTTGTATTCATTCAAAAAGTCTACTCCCAATATAATTTCCGTCGACAATAATGGAACAATAAGAAAGCTCATAGAGAAGCTGTGGCTTTGACAAAAGAATTCTAAGTTGGTTTGTTGGCGTACATCTACACTTTTTCCAAAGATGGGACCTTGTAATTTAATCTTACGTAACGGAAGTGTGGGACAATCGTTCGATTTGTTGCATTTGCTAAAGGCTGTTTCACTAATTACTTAAATGGGACTGCCAGAGTCAAGTACTGCCGTAAATTTTACGTCATTTACTGTAATGTGAATCACAGGATATGCAATGTTGTTATGTTTTATGTCGTGTTCCTGGAGTAAGATGTCCCTAATGTCTTCCATTTTTACGTAATTACTAGCTACGGCAGCTGCGTCGTTAGTGTCATAAGAACGTTTTGTGGCTGCCAGCAGTGTGAGTCATTGCCTATTGTCTCTTTGTTGGCGCGCGTCGTTATTGGGATTTGGAGACCTAACTTCTACAAATTCACCGTGACGAGAGGGCCCTGCCCTGTTTAAGTCCCGCCAGTTCTGATGCAATTCAGGTCTGTCGTTACGATCACATCGTCTGTCGTCATGTCGGTAGTTCCTGTAGTTTCTTTCTTGTCGGTTAAGTGGTGAGAATTTCTCCCTGAATCGTAACTGCGCGCTGGACCTTTGCGTCTAAAGTTATTCTGTCTCCCGTAATAATAATTATTTTGGTTCCCATATTGTCTGTTTCTCTGATTGTCTCTGTGATAGTCACTACCGCGGAGAGGTGATCTTTCCCTGTAATTATTACTACTCTGCCAACGGTTGTCGTACGGGTGGTGCCTGTTTTGGTCACGATATGTGTTGTGAGAATAGCCTTGTCGTGTCCAGTTATTATTTCTTTCATCGCGGAATTGCGACGGAAGTGATCTGTAATTGTTGTGCTCCTGCGTTCCGCGATTGTCAGTGTCAATTTCCAGTTCTTGTAACAGTCCCTGAAAAGCTTCAATGTCGTCTTTGCAACGTCCTGCCAAAATAATATGTCGTAAATGTTCAGGTAATTTGATTAAGTAAATGCGGATGAGTTCTGAGGGGCTGTATGGGTTTGAAAGATACTGATTCTTATGCAACATGTCTTCAAAATATTTGACAAGACTGGAAAATTCAGATTGTTCAAAGTGTTTCATCATCATGATGCTATGTTTTACTCGGTCTTGTGTAGCTTGAGACCAATATGCTGAGAGGAAGGCATGGTAAAATTCTCCTTCACTGCGACAATCGTGAATAACCGATCGCATTCTTACACCTGGTTCGTTCTCTAAATAGCCACACATAAATTCTAACCTGTGCTCCAATGACCAGTTGGAAGGAAAACAATGAGAGAATTGATGGAGCCACGCTTGTGGATGAATGTCGCTGCCGGAATTCTTAAATGTTTTGAATTTACGTGTAGTAATGAACAGCTTATAGTCAAAATCATCATGTCGCCGAGTCGCATGTCGGTCATTGTTAGGTCGTGTCGGCTGTTCAATCTCAAAATTCGGTGCACATTGCCAATTTCTTTCATAATTTCCGAAATGCGCTGTGTTATTATTTTGTGGCTGTTCCGTATTTCTATGTCCCTCTTCCCGTATTGGGGGGCGAGTGTCCTCTGAAATACGTAATTCTTGTACTACTTGTGCCAACTGATCTTGTACTTCCCGGATTTCTCTTTTGTATTGCGTATTAATTTGATTCTGATTTTGTTTGAATTTCTTAATTTGTTCATACTCTTCTGTGTCAGTGATGACTACAGGTCTTGTGTCATTCAGATCATCATCTACCTTTGTAGATAAGTTAGTGACATGATCCGAAAGTTCGGCTACTTTCTCCGATAGTGAACACATTTCCTCAGCGTGTTTTTCTGAACCAAGTTTCAGAGTGTCCATTTGTGTTGAAATCGAATCTACTGTGTCCTTCAAGTTTTCCTGAGTTTTTGCAAGTTGCGTAACCGAATCGGTAGATGCAACTGAGTCAAATTTAGCTTGCAAGGTCTCATGATTTTCATGAACAATAGTTTGCAGTTCTTTTATGGCTGCTTCGTGATTCTGTAATGCATTTTCATGCCGCGAAAATATTGGTTGAAAATGCTCACAAATTTGTGTTTTTACGTCATTACAGACTTTTTGACATTTCGATTCGATTTTATGTAACTCAGTAGTTAAATCTTCACGTGTTTGTTCAAGTGTGGTGTCTAACTTTTGAAGCTTTCGCTGTGTTTGTCTGTGATTTTGTTCCATTGTGTCTAACTTTTGAAGCTTTTGCTGTGTTTGTCTCTGATTTTGTTCCATTGTGTCTAACTTTTGAAGATTTTGTCCCATTGTGTCTAACTGTTGCTGTGTTTGTCTCTGATTTTGTTCCATTTGTTGCATTAGTTCTAATAACAATGCATTAGTGTCTGGAATCTGTTCCTCTACTCTTTTCGGCAGTGCACTTGCACCGGCAACATTCACATTTTGTCAAGCTGAAAATGTGTCTTGACTTATTTGAGAAAACGGTGAGGACGCAAAACCTGAATCTACAGTATTTGTAAAATTGTGTCCTGTCATTTCGGATTCCTGAGGCGAGCTGTTGCCGACCGATCGATCGATAATGCTTTCCTGTTCACTACCTGTTTCACTGTCTCCACCATTATTTGCCGCCCGCTCCATTTCCCTATGCACAGTTACCAAATTACTACTTGGAACGTCTGTTAATTCACTACACAGTGGTGCTGATAAGCTACGCTCGTCGTCACTATTATTTCTCAGTTTACTTTGGAGCCTAGTGTTACGTTTTTCACACGCCATTATTGTGACAATATTTCACACGATAACACAGAAAAACACAATTTGAAGAGCAAAAATAAGAGAACACATTAATATAGCACTGAAAATAATATCTAGTTAATTGCAACTGCGAAATACTTGGTGCAATTCTACATGCATGCCACAACTGTTTTACTGTACAACAATGAAAGACTGCAACTACAAAGGAGATTTTCTCCACAATTACGCGCTAGCAATAAACAATAGCTACACTAATTACACAAACTACAAGAAAAAATCAGAAGATTCCAGTGAGGTATCCTAGGCTAAGGGTCGACATATGAAACGTCCCCTTTGAACAATTGTACAAGACTGTGCTTAAACTGACACACAATATTTTGTTAGCGCAACGCAATCTGACTTTCAAAATTCCCTACAAAAGAATGGCCCTGACTAACATTAAACTATACCTTTCACAAATCACTTACCTCACAAAAATCTTCGCTGCTCAAGCTACTGCAATACAGCGAGCGCCACTACTGCCAGCTAATAAAAGATTCAAACTATGAAAGGCACTAACTACTGATAGGGATAGTTAGCAAATGAAAGATATTAATAGAGAACAAACAATGTATTTACCTTGATATCATAATATATAAATATAGCAGTTCATGACAAATTACAAAACTCCGCCATCTCTCTCCCCACATCCACCACTGCTGGCGGCTCACCTCCAACTGCTCAACGCTACGCGCTGTTCACATCCAGCTGCCGCTGCCCAACACTACAATGGCGAGTATTACAACAATGCAAAGCAGCCACAGACTGCACACAGCACAGCCAGTGATTTTGATACAGAGGTGGCGTTACCAATAAAAAAACCTAAACAGCCTACTTACACCTTTTAGTATCTTACTTTTATAGAAATTAAAGACCTACTGAAGACGACACGTAGCGTCGAAACATGCTACGGTATATATAAAAACAAAAACTACAATGCATTTAAAAACTCAAATGTAGTAAGATAATCAAATAAGGGAGTTAAACGTTAACAGGAAGTTCCAACCCCAGCAAGACGAGTAGGTGACGGTCGGGTGGTACCGGACAGCAGATTGTATCGCTGTATCGGACGAGAGCTGTTTCTAAACTCTAACACTAGTGACAGCACCTAACACATCACTGCAATTCGTACCATGAGAGAATGAGACCACTCAAGTGGTTTTGAATCAGAAGAATAGTATTTTACGAAGTGGCAACAAGTTTTCTTTTTGTACTGAATATTTCAAAGCACGAACTTTGCACTACTGTGCTTTGTTTGCAAGAAAATATTAGCTTTTTATGGTACTTTTAGAAACAACTGATATTCTTCTTCGTGTTGTAAGCTGTGAAAGTCAAAGCGTTAAACGACCACAGCGCTTCATTCAGTTTGTATCGAAGAAAGTAATTCGGATTGTGCCAGACAAAAGTGGTATCATACGAATTTAAAAGTTTTGCAGTTTTTTTCAACAGCCAGATACGGAGAAGTCATGATATAAAAAATAAACGACGATCAGGGAACGAGTAAGTTCCAAGAAGTATAAGTAACGCTTTCGGCGAAAACAAAGGTGTTGTTTAGGAAACCACAAGTTTCATTCCGACAACATTCAGGAATGAACAGGAAGCAATACTCTACAGTCAATGAAAGACTCGAAGAAGACTGCACTCAATGGCACATTTGTGTGGGTTGAGCGGTAACAACAGTGCTCGTAAAGAGCTAAACATTCTTTACTGTACGTGTGATAAATGGTTCACTAGGTTTCAACTGATACTTGATGTGAGCCTGTTTTGTTAAAAACGTAGTAACAATGTTATGAATTTTTTCTTATTTGGGTCAAATTTCTCCCAGCGAGGAAACGTAGTACTAAGATGTGTAGCTTAAACATTCTTACTTGAATGTTTATTACCATTCATAGTCCAATTGAAACTGTTTTGTAACAAGAAAGACTTTTTTCGTTACAATTGCATGTGCGATAGAACCCTCCAAAAATTCAAACACCGAAAATGCAAAGGGTGAAACTAATATAAAAAAAATCAACGAAGGTCTCCTGATTTTCATTTGGCTTGAATACTTTTTATGACTTTTTCTTGTGGCCGGTTATTATGCTGTCTTGACACCACAGTCTGGTACTATTAAGTGAGAAGGGGGGGGGGAGGTGTGGAGAAGACGTGGGTAACTCGAAGGATGTATAGAGACACGCACCACGAAAATTACCTATAGTCGTTCGACGTTCAGTGTCTGTCTGGTGGACGAATCATACTGCAGCAGAAGGTGCCGTTAAATCTAATTACTAGCAGTTTCTGGAAGCACGCCACCGCCTGTCCGTCCCCTGACACCGCCGGTAATATTTATGATTACGCACTCCTCGTCGACCGGAAGAACAAAATTAAAAGCGGGCGAGCTGGAGACGTTTGAGAACGCGGTCTAATCGCCAGCTTCTGGAAGGCAATGGTCGCCCGTCGTGCGAGAGACGACGCACGTGCAGTGGCTCGGAGTGAAGGACAAAACGAGTAATTAAGGGGGCCGAAAGGTGTGATTAGCCAGCGCGGTTGTCGTCGGAGGGACGCCTCTCGCCGTATCGCGGCGACTGCATTAACACCTCTCCGGGCGCCGCCCACGTCGTTAGACGCCGGTGTCGTAATAGGAAAGGGAGACCGGCGCCTAAATGCCAGCCGTTAATGAGCTGTCCGCGTCTAGCCGGCCGCCTGCTGACTAGGCAACCCCCACGGCCTGTAGGCGCGGCGCGCTGCCCGTCCGAGCCTTTCACACCTCGCGGGCGCGCTGCGTAATTTCAAAGCGCGCCTGACAGCTCTAGAAAGCATTAGCAGCGTCGGGGGGCCCCTTCCCACCCTTAAAGGGACGCCCCAGTGATGCCTGCCTCGCATGTCCGAGTAGTAACGTTCCTTCTCCTCGCAGCCGTGAGACCACTCGATATGATTTGAATAGCCGTGTTGCACCTGCTGACAGACTTGGTACTGCATCGGGGCCGGATGTTCTGGCGTAACCACAAACGCCGGAACAAAGGTGCGAAACGAAAGATCAGAGAAGGCAGTGAAGAAACGGCGGCCAATAGTGCGCGGAATCGGATCGCGCTGCGCCAGGCGCGCTACCTGCAACAGCTGCATATAAACGCAGCTCCTGCTAAGCCTTGGCCGCACATAATCGGCCCGAGCCTGCAACGTGATTAATGCTACGCTGTCAGTAACAAGTGTTTCCTTGGACTCTGTGTATAGCAAGAACTGCTCTGTTTTTTTTTTTCCGTCGCCTCTCGCTAGCGACATTTGCCGTAAAGAATGTTAAATATTGTCAGTTTGCTTCCTGGAAATTGTTGTATAGCATTCCGAGAACGCAGCATGCCGTAGGCACCATATTAGCGACGAGTGGGCAAGACACCACACCGGATGAGAAACCTATGGGATTCTACGAGTCGGAGCGTCGCACCTCAGAAGCCTGAGCGGTGTAGGGGAGCCAGGGACGATGTCCTTCGCCGGTAACGTGCAATCTATACAGGGTGCACATAAAGTTCGGCAACACCCTCGATTATTTATTGCACAAGAACCAGACATTGTACAGATATCATACGTATGTCATTTTGAAGAGAAACCCTGAAAGTTTTTTTTTTTTTCATGTACACCGCCACTGCGTAGTTTGATAATTTGCCGGCAGCCAGAGCGAGTCGCAAACATGGCGAGTTCAGGTGCGGAGCGAGCTCTCTGTGTGATGGAGTTCGACAAAAACAAGTGTGCTACAGCTGTTCAACGGATGTTTAGAACCAAGTATGGTGAGAAGCCACCAACAAGGCCATTTACCACTGGCACAACAAATTCGTAACGACGGGTTGCTTGTGCCCGGCAAAGAGAAACGGACGTTCCAGGGTGACTGAAGGGAATGTAGAGCGCGTACGAGAGACATTCAAAAGGAGTCCAAAGAAATCGGTGCGTCGTGCATCCCATGAACTCGAAATGGCTCCAATGACAGTGTGGAAAGGCCTGCGACAGAAGCTGCCTATGAAACCATTCAAATTGGAGCTAGTGAAGAAGGCGATCGTTTTGAATTTTGTTCGCAGTTGCAACAATTGAATGAGGATGGGAATGGCATTGTCGATCGTTTAGTTTTTAGCGACGAAGTCACTTTTCACACTAAAGGGAAAGTGAACAGGCATAATTGTCGAATCTGGGGTGCAAAGCATCCACACGAATGCTTGAAATTTGAGCGTGATTCCCCAAAGGTAAATGTTTTTTGTGCCTTGTAACGTCGAAAACGGTACGGGCCTTTCTTCTTCGCCGAGAACACTGTCACTGGATATTCCTACTTGGACATGCTGCAGCAATGGCTGATGCCTCAAATACAATCGGATTCTCCGTTCATCTTTCAGTAGGATGGGACTCCACCCCATTTTCATCGTGAAGTTCGTACCTGAACACAGAGCTGCCGCATCGGTGGATCGGCTATGCTACAGAATGGGACAGCTGTTTCATGAAATGGCCTCCCCGACCACCAGATCTCACTCTGTGTGACTTTTTCTGTGGGGAGACATTAAAGATCTGGTGTATGTACCGCCTCTACCACGTGATTGAACAGTGGAAAAATGTGTGGAGAGAATACCTGAAGCTACGGCCACAACTGACAATGCCTTGCTAGGACGGGTATGGAAAGAATTCGATTACCGTACTGACGTCTGTAGGGTCACTCATGGTTCGCATATCGAATGTTCGTGAAAAAAACTTTCAGACTTTCTCTTCAAAACGCAATATGTATGACATCTGTACAGTGTTTAATTCTTGCGAAATCAATAACTGAAAGTGTTCCCGGACTTTACATTCACCCTGTACATTGAACAGCCAATGGCGACGATACACTGAAACGCAAAATAAACTGTTATAGGCACGCGTATTTAAATACAGAGATACACTAAGTGATCAAAATTATTCTGACACCTGGCTGAAAATGACTTACCAGTTCGTGAAGCCCTCCATCGATAATGCTCGAATTCAGTATCGTGTTGGCCCCCCCCTTAGCCTTGATGACAGCTTCCACTCTCAGAGGCAAACGTTCGATCAGGTGCTGGAAGGTTTCTCGGGGAATGGCAGCCCATTCTACACGGAGTGCTGCACTTAGGAGAGGTATCGATGTCAGTCACCATCCCTGAACTGATGTTCAACAGTGGGAAGCAAGGTGCTTAAAACATCAATCGAGGCCTGTGCTCTGATAGTGCCACGCAAAACAACAAGGGGTGCAAGCCCCCTCCGTGAAAAGCACGACCACACCATACACCATCACATCCGAGTTTTACTTTTGGCACTACACACGCTGGCAGATGACGTTCACCGGGGATTCGCAAGGCTTACACCCTGGAGTCGGATCGCCACATTGTGTACCGTGATTCGTCACTCCACACATTTTTCCACTGTTCAATCGTCCAATGTTTACTCTCCTTACACCAAACCAGTCGCCATCTGGCGTTTACCGGTGTGATGTGCGGCTTATGAGCAGCCGCTCGACCATGAAATCGAAGTTTTCTCGCCTCAACTGTCATGGTACTTGCAGTGGATCCTGATGCAGTTTTAAATTCCTGTGTGGGGGTCTGGATATATCTCTTTCTATTACGCATTACGACCCTCTTCAACTGCAGGCGGTCTCTGTCAGTCAGACGGCCGCAGTGTCCGAGCGGCTATAGGCGCTTCAGTCTGGAACCGCGCGACCGCTTTGGTCGCAGGTTCGAGACCTGCCTCGGGCATGGATGTGTGTGATGTCTTTAAGTTAGCTAGGTTTAAGTAGTTCTAAGTTCTAGGGGACTAATGACCTCAGTAGAAATATTGAATTTAATTGATGAAAGGAGAAAATATAAAAATGCAGTAAATGAAGCAGGCAAAAAGGAATACAAACGTCTCAAAAATAAAGTGCAAAATGGCTAAGCAGAGATGGCTAGAGGACAAATGTAAGGATTTAGAGGCTTGTCACACTAGGGGTAAGATAGATACTGCCTACAGGAAAATTAAAGAGACCTTTGGAGAGAAGAGAACCACTTGTATGAATATCAAGAGCTCAGATGGAAACCCAGTTCTAAGCAAAGAAGGGAAAGCAGAAAGGTGGAAGGAGTATATGGAGGGTTTATACAAGGGCGATGTACTTGAGGACAATATTATGGAAATGGAAGAGCATGTAGATGAAGACGAAATGAAATATAAGATACTGCGTGAAGAGTTTGACAGAGCACTGAAACACCTGAGTCGAAACAAGGCCCCGGGAGTAGACAACATTCCATTAGAACTACTGATGACCTTGGGAGAGCCAGTCATGACAAAACTCTACCATCCGATGAGCAAGATTTATGAGACAGGCGAAATACCCTCAGACTTCAAGAAGAATATAATAATTACAATCCCAAAGAAAGCAGGTGTTGACAGATGTGAAAATTACCGAACTATCAGTTTAATAAGTCACAGCTGCAAAATACTAACGCGAATTCTTTACAGACGAATGGAAAAACTGGTAGAAGCGGACCTCGGGGAAGATCAGTTTGGATTCCGTAGAAATGTTGGAACACGTGAGGCAATACTAACCTTACGACTTATCTTAGAAGAAAGATTAAGAAAAGACAAACCTACGTTTGTAGCATTTGTAGACTGAGAGAAAGCTTTTGACAATGTTAACTGGAATACTCTCTTTCAAATTCTGAAGGTGGCAGGTATAAAATACAGGGAGCGAAAGGCTATTTACAATTTGTACAGAAATCAGATGGCAGTTATAAGAGTCGAGGGGCATGAAAGGGAAGCAGTGGTTGGGAAAGGAGTGAGACAGGGTTGTAGCCTCTCCCCGATGTTATTCAATCTGTATAATGAGCAAGCAGTAAAGGAAACAAAAGAAAAATTCGGAGTAGGTATTAAAATTCATGGAGAAGTAAAAACTTTGAGGTTCGCCGATGACATTGTAATTCTGTCAGAGACAGCAAAGGACTTGGAAGAACAGTTGAACGGAATGGACAGTGTCTTGAAAGGAGGATATAAGATGAACATCAACAAAAGCAAAACGAGGATAATGGAATGTAGTCAAATTAAATCGGGTGATGCTGAGGGAATTAGATTAGGAAATGAGAAACTTAAAGTAGTAAAGGAGTTTTGCTATTTAGGGAGTAAAATAACTGATGATGGTCGAAGTAGAGAGGATATAAAATGTAGACTGGCAATGGCAAGGAAAGCGTTTCTGAAGAAGAGAAATTTGTTAACATCGAGTATAGATTTAAGTATCAGGAAGTCGTTTCTGAAAGTATTTGTATGGAGTGTAGCCATGTATGGAAGTGAAACATGGACGATAACCAGTTTGGACAAGAAGAGAATAGAAGCTTTCGAAATGTGGTGCTACAGAAGAATGCTGCAGATAAGGTGGGTAGATCACGTAACTAATGAGGAGGTATTGAACAGGATTGGGGAGAAGAGAAGTTTGTGGCACAACTTGACTAGAAGAAGGGATCGGTTGGTAGGACATGTTTTGAGGCATCAAGGGATCACAAATTTAGCATTGGAGGGCAGCATGGAGGGTAAAAATCGTAGAGGGAGACCAAGAGATGAATACACTAAGCAGATTCAGAAGGATGTAGGTTGCAGTAGGTACTGGGAGATGAAGAAGCTTGCACAGGATAGAGTGGCATGGAGAGCTGCATCAAACTAGTCTCAGGACTGAAGACCACAACAACAACAACAACAATGACCTCAGGTGTTAAATCCCATAGTGCTCAGAGCCATTTGAACCATCTCTCAGTCAACAGACGAACTGGGCTCGTACGCTTTTGTGCTGTACGTGTCTCTTCACGTTTCCACTTCACTATTACATCGGAATCAGTGGATCTAGGGATGTTTAAGAGTGTGGAATTCTCGCGTACACACAGACGTATGACACAAGTGACACCCAATTACCTGACCACGTTCGAAGTTCGTGATTTCCATGGAGCGCCCCAGTCTGCTCTCTCACCATATCAAATGACTACTGAGGTCGCTGATATGGAGTACCTGGCAGTAGGTGGCAGCACAATGCACCTAATATGAAAAACGTATGTTTTTGGGGTTGTCCTGGTACTTTTGATCACATAGTGTATGTAAACACGCAGAATATGGCGCTGCAGTCGGCAACGCCTATAGAAGACAACAAGTGTGTGGCGCAGATATTACATCTGTTTTGCTGTTACAATGGCAGGTTATCAAGATTTAAGTGACTTCGAATGTGGTGTTACAGTCGGTGCACGAACGACGATGTGACACATCATCTCGGAGGTAGCGATGAAGTATGGATTTTCCCGTAACACCATTTCACGAGTGTACCGTGAATATCAGGAATCCGGTAAAACATCAAATCTCCGACATCGCTGCTGCCACAAAAAGATACTGCAAGAACGGGAGCAACGACGACTGAAGAGAAGCGTTCAGCGCGATAGAAGTGCAAACCTTCCGCAAATTGCGACAGATTTCAGTGCTGGGCCGTCAAGCGTGCGAACCATTCAACGAAACATCTTCGATATGGGTTTTCGGAGCCGAAGGACCGCTCGTGTATCCTTGATGACCGCATGACACGAAGCTTTACGCCTCGCCTGGGCCCATCAACACCGGCATTGGACTGTTGATAAGTGGAAACATGTTGCATGGTCGCGCGAGTCTCGTTTCAAATTGTATCGACTGGATGAACGTGTACGGGTATGGAGACAACCTCAAGAATCCGTGGCCCCTGTATGTCAGCAGAGGACTGTTCAAGCTGGTGGAGGCTCTGTAATGGTGTGGAGCATGTGCAGTTTGAGTGGTATGGGACCCCTGCTACGTCTAGATACGACTCTGACGTGTGACACGTACGTAAGGATCCTCTCTGATCACCTGGAGCCATTCACGTCGATTGTGCATTTCGACGGACTTGGCCAATTCCAGCAGGACAATGCGACACCCCACACGTAGAGAATCGGTACAGAGTGGCTTCAGGAACACTCTTTTGAGTTTAAACACTTCTGCAGCCCATCAAACTCTCCTAACATTAACTTTGTTGAGCATATCTGGGATGCCTTGGAACAAGCTGTTCAGAAGAGATCTCCACTGCCTCGTACTCTTACGGATTTATGGACAGCTCTGTAGGATTCATGGTGTCAATTCCCTCCGACTCTACCTCAGACATTAGATGAGTCCATGCCACGTCGTGGTGCGGCGCTTTTGCATGCTCTTGGGGTTCCTAAATGATATGAGGTAGGGTTACCAGTTTCTTTGGCTGTTCAGTGTAAAAGGAAGTTATTTATCCATTTAGGATCTCGTGAACTCAGCTGCCGTTAGTGATAGTTGGTGCATCACATCGCCAGCCACAAATACATAAATATGTTGGCGGGCAGGGTGGGCAGCAATTTGTGGTTGTTTGCTTTGTTGTGGTGTACGGTAAGGTGTTGAAATTGACTGACTCTAAAAGGATACAAGACGACTTAGACAAAATTTCTAGTTGGTATTATGAATGGCAGCTAGCTCTAAATGCGGAAAAAAGGTAAGTTAATACCGATCAGTAGGAAAAACAAGCTATAATAAATGCAACGAGCATGCGAGGATTGTGGTAGGGACTTCGATTTATTGGGATAATTTTGGAAAAGTGTGGTTTATCTGTAAAGGAGGTCGCATATAGGATGGTAGTGCGACCTATTCTTGAGTGCAGGTCGGATGTTTTGGATCTGTATCAGGTCGGATTAAATGAAGACAACGAAGCAATTCAGGGGCAGGCTGCTAGATTTTCTTACTGATAGCTTCGAACAGCACGTAAGTATTACGGAGATCCTTCGCGAACTTGACTGGGAATCCCTGAAAAGAAGGCGACGTGTTTTTTGTTGAACACTACTGAGAAAATTTAGAGAACCGGCATTTGAAGCTGGCTGCCGAACGATTCTGCTGTCTCCAACTTACATTGCGCGCAAGGAGCACGAAGATAAGATACGAGAAATTGAGGTTCACAAGGAGCCATACAGACGTTTTTCCCTCGCTCTATTTTGCAAGTGGAACAGGAAAGGAAGTCACTAGTAGTGGTACAGTGTACTCTCTGCCAAGCGCCGTACGGTGGCTTGCGGAGAATCGATGTAGACGTAGAAACACTTTTTAATGTTTAAGTCTAGTGGCACAACTTGTCGCTACCATGACCCTCTTCAGTAGGCTAATATTTTCAGTTGCACACATGTTTCGATCAACAGCGTGTCCTCTGCTCCTACACCTACAAGTACATGTGAATAGTTAGTGCCACTTTATAATTTGTTTCATTATTAAAAACATGCTAAGGTGCTTGCATTTATTTAGATAGGATGTGGAATAGTTGTATTTACTTAAGTAAGTTCCACTAGAAGGTGCCTTGTTTCATTGTGATCCATGTGGTTCCCCAGGTCGATGTATATGTTGTTGACCTGGAAACACGACACATATTGCAAATAAACGACTGGGACGCACTTTACAAGTTCTTAATGTCAGCGTTGAGCATCACATATGTGCTACAAGCTCGATATTTTTGTTTACAGTGCGATTACCATTAATCAAAGTTGCAAAGACATCATTCGTTTTGAAAGGCCCCCTCTGAGAAATTAATAAACATGAAACGTTCCCTTTGAAAAATAATGAAAGACAGTGCTGGAAAAACTCTTACATTGTTTGATTTTCAAACAGCTGAGCAAAACTGAACGTAATCAGACATTTCTCTCTTTACCTGGCGGCTCACCTCCAACTGCCTAACGCTACGCGCTGTTCACATCCGAATGCCCAACACTACACAAGCGAATATTCCAACAATGATCCAACCAGCCACAGACTGCACACAGCGCAGTCAGCGACTTTCATACAGAGCATTACGTGTCGTTACCAACATAAAACCTTAAATAGCCTACTTACAATTTTCTATTGACCAAGGATGTAAACAGAGCACTCTTACAATGCAAACACTGTTCTGTTAATTTTTGAGAATATTTCTCGTGAAGAACAGCGGTCTGGCAAAAAGTACTTTAAAAATAAATACAAAGTCTCGACCGCAAAAACATTTATTCTGTGGTAACCGGTTTCGGTCAGATTTGAGCATCTTCAGTTTCTCACATCATGACGGCAGGCTGTGGCGGTGAATGGAGCGAATGGGTTATAACGTCAAGCGGTTGACGTTCGTGGAATTATAACAGTATTTGAGGTCAAGACCGTTATTAATGTATTGCGTTTTGCACATCCCACACATCATCTTTGTTCTGTTTACATCCTTGGTCAATAGAAGATTAATGATATCCTTTTATTTTTGCTTAAGAATAATCTTTGCGTTGTGAACAAAAACATGAAGTGCATAGCATAAGAATATTCAATCCAGTTCGTTCTTATGGAATACCGTCTCAGTTATGCGACTGGATTCGTGATTCTCTGTCAGAGAGTTCACAGTTCGTAGTTACTGACGGAAAGTCATCGAGTAAAACAGAAATGCATAAGCGCAGGTTTCCGCGGCCATTGTCACAATCAATAATATTTTTCTTGGTTTGTGACCGCTTTGTCAATAAGCAAAACTACCGACGTTTCGGTCACCATTGCAAGTGAGCTTCTTCAGGGTGTTTTTGTTTACAGTAGTTTTAAATATTGACAATGAGGTCACAAACACAGAAAAATTTTATTGATTAAAACAGAAACGATTTCTTGCGTTCCCCAAGGTAGTGTTCTGATGTTCCTTACCTATGTAATCAGTTCAGGAGACAATCTCAGCAGCCATCTTAGGTTGTTTGCAGATGATGCTGTCGTTTATCGTCTAGTGAAAGTCATCAGAAGATGAAAACAAATTGCAAAGTGATTTATAAAGGACATCTGTATGATCCGAAAATTATAAATTGTCCTAAATAATGAAAAGTTTTAAGTCAACCACAAGAGTTACACAGTAAGTCAATCAAATCCAAATGCCGCAAATTTAATTAAATATCTAGGAACTACAATTATGAAGAACTTAAATTGGAAAGAACACATAGAAAATGTTGCGGGGAAGGCGAACCAAAGACTGTATTTTATCGGCAAAGCACCTAGAAGATGCGCTAAAGAGACTGCCTACACTACGCTTGTCCGTCCTCATTTGGAGTACTGTTGCGTGATGTGGGATCCTTACCAGATAGGATTAACAATGTACACCGAGAAAGTTCAAAGGAGGGCAGCACGTTTTGTATTATCGAGAAACACGGGAGAGAGCGTCATGGACATGATACAGGATTTGGGGTCGGCATCATTAAGACAATGGCGTTTGTCGTTGCGGCGATCTCCTCACGAAACCTGAATCGCAAGAAATCGTATGAAATGTGAGGCAATAAAAGGGTGCTGACAATTAGGTGGATTGATTACATTAGGAATGAGGACGTCCTCAGCAGAATCAACGAGAACAGACATTTGTGGAAAAAACTGAGAAGAAGAAGGGACAGGATGAAAGGACAAGTGTCCAACGCCCATTGTATCACAGGCAGCAGCAGAGCGTAAAAGTTACAGAGGAAGACAAAAATGGATTTTTTTACGTTGTTTTGTGGGGTGGGGGTGGGGCGTCTTTTTCGATGCTTTCGCTACGGCTTCCGCTCCTGTGCCAACCTCTTCGTTTCAGAGTAGCTCACGGACCTACATCATCAAATTGTTATATATTACTACACCACCTACATCATCAAATTGTTATATATTACTCCACTTCGTCTATTTCTTAGTCTCCAGCTTTAAAGTTTGTCGCTATACTCAGTCCTGCTACTCCTAAGCTCTTTCGTTATTCTTGTGTTTACTCTCAATCGATATTGTGCTCATTAGACTGTTCATTCCAAGCCGTAAGTCATATGACTGTTCCACACTTTCGCTGAGGATAGCAGTGTCCTCAGCGAATCTTGTAACAGTTTTCGGTTCACTCTGAATTCCAACCCTATTTCTGAACCTTGTTAGAAAAAAGGAAAAGTTGAGTGTAACTGGCCTTGTGTTATTAGGCTACAAGTTTTTAATTACTTTCCACAAGAAGAATGCGAAGTGCCATGCCAATTTTCTTGCCAACTGAATGTCAAAATTATGTATTTAATGAGCGGTGCAGCCTCGGTAATGAGGCTGTGCGCCTTCTACACTGTAAATGGCAGGGCAATTACTCGGTGGCGGAACCGTAAAACCTCTCTTATTTAATGACCCATCCGCAAACTCCGAAGTGCGTCCGAAAAGTAATCGGCATTCCTGCTGTGCGATGAGCAAGCGACCAAAATCGCAACCTGTTGCAGCAATCTGTATGAGGGGGTTCATCAACGGTATTTTTGTTTGTGGACTTTCCAAATGTTAAAAAAATGTTAACAAAATTATTTCCAATACTATAAAACGTGAGATTGAACTGAAAATCATTTCTTCCGAGAGAGAGACAGCACAGTGGACATACACCGGGCTTGAATTCGGGAAGATAGCTGTTCAAACCACCAATCGGCCACCCAGATTTGGATTTTTGTTAATTACCTTAAATCGCTTATAGCAGAATGTTGAGGTGGTTCATTTGAAAGGATGTGGTCGATTTCCTTCGCCATAGTTCCCGAGTCAAAGTTTCTGCTCCGTCTCTGATTACCTCGTCTTCATTTTTTTCCGTTTTGAACGACATTACAGAGACGTTAATATCGACGAATCACCTGTTTCCCAATTGATCTGAAATTTCAAGTTATACTTTATGCACCTGCGCTTGCGCTAATTAATGATCTTGATCTAAAATAAAAAGAGCGAACGAGCAAGATAGAGAGAGAGAGAGAGAGAGAGAGAGAGAGAGAGAGAGAGAGAGAGAGACAGCAAGAGAGAGAGGGAGACAGAGAGAGAAGCGATTTGGTCACTGACTATCTTTAGAACGGCGTAAAACGGATTCATACAAACTATCAAATCAGATCATACGAATTGGTTTTAGTTAAATGCATATCTAAGCACAAAACCTAAGCTCTTTGTAATACCCGCTTATCTTCCTAGATACGTATCCTCCCAAATACATGTACGTTTTGATGTCGTCCCGCTTTTCACCCACGTGTCTCTGGTGAACTCGCTAAAAAGGGCGTCTCAACTACGAGTGGTAAAACGCTTTTTCTCTGGTGTTTCAGCAGATCGTTAAAATTCATGGTGAAATCTTCATCTGTCATTTATTTTGCACAGTTCGCTGCTACTTCCGGTCAATTACCATTATCAAGCTTGGCTGAGGTTAAAGGCAGGAAAGCTACGTCCTAATTTGAACAAAAGTGATTTGCTCTTTTAAGTCCACCATAGTACATAAAAAATATCGCACAATAATAACTGTATACGATACTTTACGTCAAGAAGCAAGTCCACATCGACGTCTAGTAATACACTGACTGATGTAACTAGGCCAAACACTGAAGGATACAAAAACAATGCTATATCACTGACATGGTATTGTCTTTGATTGTATACTTTACTGTTTGACCTAGTTACATCTGTCGATGTGGAATTGCTTCTTGACGTAAATTATAGTACAAAGTTATTATTGTGTGAGATTTTTTATGTACTAAGGTGGGCTTAAAAGGGCAAATTTCTTTCGTTCAGACTGTAGAATAACTTTCCTGCCTTGCCTGCTAAGCTTCATGACGGTCACTGACCGAAACCAGTAGCGAATTGTGCAAAATAAATGGCAGATGAAGGTTCCACAATCAATTATTTGGTGGCTGAATATCCCCCCTGCAAACGTATATATGTTTCTGCAGATATTTGCAATTTCGTTTTTGCACTGTGTAGCTGGAGTCAGCCAATACTAATACTGCTCGTCCCGTCTTTCATACAACGCCCATTGTCGACGGGAAGCGTTGGTAAGTTTCCCGTTACAAACAAAATGATTTTCAAAGAGGAGTTTTACGTGTCCAATCGATAGGGCGGTCTCTCAATAGTCTAGTGCTACATTTGTTTCATCGCTATCGATTGACAGAACAGTAGAACTTGAAGTATAGCCAGTACTCAGGCAGCTATCGCACTTCCATGGTCCGCTCTGACTGCTACTGCTGGATTACTGTTTATTCTTCGTGTTTTACTGTCCCTGTTAATACATATAGATAAAACGAATAACATGCTAAACTAATTTGGGATCGGGCACGTAAAATTTCGATTCAAAAACAATTTTCTTTTTAATAGGAAACAAACCGACAGTTTCTGTTGATACTGACAAAGTGAAGTCCCCAGAGCGCGATCGACTTTATGAAACCATCTACACTCTGATGCAGGTTAAGATCGCAGGTATCACACACTGCAACCATTCACCCTGGTGGGCCCCTGTTTGCGTGTAACAGAAAAAAAAAACCGGAATTTTGTGTGACACTGAATAGCATTAAAAAAGCTGCTTATTACGGTTTGATTGCATGGTGTAGTGGACAGGACACAAATTTTTCCTTTATTTTTAAATCTGTATCGAAGTGACTTTGATCATCATTTTTATTCAGTTAATTGATTTAACAATTTTTTTAATTCCATCCTTTGTTTTTCATCTGCTCTTAGTTTTCTTCCTATCATTCTTTCCCCTTTTGAAATCCACACTAAATGCAGCAACTTCTGTAATGCTACTGAGTATCAGTCAAAATTCCGAATTCTTTTTTTCGCCAATTACTCACAAACGAGGGCCCACCAGGATGAATGACTGCAGTGCGCGATACATAGGATCTTAAACTACATCACTGTGTAGATAGTTTCAAATAGTCGATCGCACCGCTGAGGACCTCTCCTTGTGAGCGTGTTATGAAACACGTGACGTGCAGTAATTGTTTTGGCCGAGTCCAGCAACACAATGCAAAAATGAAAACGCGAATATCTGACACCCGGTGTATCATCAGCAAAAGATGTGGGGACTGACATTGCAATGTTTCTGGAGCATACGCTATTGTTGACCCTACTTTTTATTTAACAACTAGTTTTTCAAACAATCTGACTTTTTGCGAGTGGGAGTCCTTTGCCTCCTCTAGCGGCCACCCTCTTTACGAACGATTCTGAGGAACGAACACTGACCTCAGATTTTTTTAAAGCCCAACAGTATTGTGCTGAAACGTCGATGACACTTTTGTAATTTGGCCTCTTGGTTTGGACAGTCTCCGAGAGTTCCTTCAAAATCTGAACTCCATAAATGGAAACTTAAAATTTGTTGAGCAATGGAGAAAGAAGATTGTTTGCCGTTTCTAGATGCCTTGGTGCGACTTAATAGTGATGGTACACTTGGACATTCGGTGTTTCGAAAGCCCACTCATACGCACCTGTATTTACAGGTTACTAGTTGCCACCATCCGGCACAAACAATAGGCGTTCTGAAGGTAATCCAGCGACCCCATGCCATCTCGGATGGCAATAACCTACAAACGAAAGTGGAACGCGAATTGTGTTCCTGAACAGCGCTTGTTCGTCTCAACAAGTATAGAGAGCGCTACATACATACAAACAGCAGAACAAGGAAGAAGACCCGGCCCTCAAAACGACTTCTTAACTAACATCTATATATTGGGAATGGTTCCGAAAAAATAGGCAGAATATTGAGAGGACATGAGGTTAAAGTTATTTTTCGTTCTCCTTCAAGAATCTCGGAACTTTGGGAATCCATCAAAGAAGACAGAGCTTTTCAAGTCTGCTGTTTACAGAATTCCATGCAGAATGCATCAAATATACAGCGAAAAGAAAGGACACTGTTCATGATCGCATCGTGGAACATCAACTCCAGGCCATTAAGTACGCTATCGCCGTACGCTGTATTTCTACTGCCCATTTGATGTAATACAATGAACCAAAAACTGTTGCCCATATGTGAAACTTTCGCAGCTCCATGATCGACGAATCAGTGGAAACACGACTGTCAGAGTCTCTTATCAATCGGGACAGTGGTTTCCTTTTAGATTCGCCGTGTTATCCTGCCATAGAAAAACTTCGTAGTCTGCGTATCCGGCGTCGCAGTGCGATATTACTGAGTGAAGAGGACCGATTTGATAACGAAGAGGCGAAGGTTTCACCACGGAGAGCGTCGCTGGTAGCAGATGCGCTCGAGCAGCGCATGCGCAGCACCACCAGTGCACACCACGCATGTGCCGGCGGGGTCTCAAATATGCGAGCTTACTATATTTTGGCCAATATTCACTTGAAAATGGCCAAAAGAGTCCGGCTGTTTGCCCGGAATTTTATGGAACATATACCACATTAACGAGGTGCCAGAGCAAGATAATTTGTAATATATATCACTTTAATCACTATGTCTGTATCACTTCAATCCCCTCCCACAAACCATGGACCTCGACGTTGGTAGAGAGGCTTGCGTGCCTCGGCGATACAAATAGCCGTCTCGCAGGTGCAACCGCAATGGAGCACTGGACTCGCATTCGGGAGGACGACGGTTCAATCCTGTGTCCGGCCATCCTGATTTAGGTTTTTCGTGATTTCCCTAAATCGCTCCAGGCAAATGTCGAGATGGTTCCTTTGAAGGGGCACAGCCGACTTCCTTCCCCGTCCTTCCCTAATCCGATGAGACTGATGATCTCGCTGTCTGGTCTCCTCCCCCAAACAACCCAACCCGCACTGGAGGATTATCTATAGAGACGCCAGAAAAAAATGTGGATGATGGAGATGGTCAGTAGCCTTTTCAGCAGTTGCAGGGGCAACAGTCCAGATGATTTACTGATCTGGCCTTGTAATATCAACCAAAACGGCCTTGCTGCGCTGGTACTACAAACAGCTGATAGCAAGACAAAGCTATAGCCATGACTTCTGCTGAGGGCGTGCAGCTCTACTGCATGGCTGAATGATAATATCATCATGTTTAAAATATTCGGGAGGTAAACTCGGATCTCCAATCGGGGACTACTCAGGAGGATCGTCATCACGAGAAACAAAACCGGCGTTCTTTGGATCAGAGAGTGAAATCTTCGATCCCTTAATCAGGCAGGTAGGTTAGAGAACTGAAAAAGTGAAATGAATAGGTTAAAGTTAGACGTAGTGGGAATTATGAGGTTCGGTGGCAGGAAGAACAGAACTTCTGGTCAGGTGATTACAAGACTATAAATACAATATCAACTACGGGTAATGGAGGAGTAGGTTTAAAAATGAATAAGAAAATAGGAATGTGGGTAAGCTACTATCAAGAGCATAGTGAACACATTATCATAGCCATGATAGACATGGAACTCACACCCACCACATTAATACAAGTTTGTATGCCAACTACCTCCGCAGGTGTTGAAGTGACTGAAGAAATATATATTGAGATAAAAAAAAAGTATTCTGTTAGTTAACGGAGACGAAGATTTAGTGGTTATTGGTCACTGGAATTAGATAATTGTAAGAGGAAGCGATGGGAAAGTAGTAAGTAATAACTGGGGGAAAGGAATGAAAGAAGAAGCCACCTGGTAGAATTTTGCACAGAGCGTAGTTTAATTATAGCTAACATTTGGTTTTTAGAATCTGAAAGGAGGTTGTATAAATGTAATAGACATGGAGAAACATTAAGGTTTCTGACTGATTACATAATGGTAATACAAAAATTTCAGAACCAGATTTTAAATTATAAAACATTTCCAGGTGCAGATGTGGACTCTGACCGCAGTGTATTGGCCAAGAACTGTAGATTAAAACTGAAGAAACTGCAAAAATGTAGCAAATTAGGGAGATGGGACCTGAATAAGCTGGAAGTGCCAAAGGTTGTTGAGAGTTTCAGAGGGAGCATAAGGCAACGATTGACAAGAATAGGGGGAAGGCATCAGAGGATCAAATACTTAAAAAAGACAAAGCCAATAGAAATCCTTGGATAATGCAGGAGGCACTGAATTTTATTGGAGAAAGGGGAAAATATTGTGGGTGGGGGGGTCCACTTGTACGTGGAGCCGGATTTTGTAATATAATTAATGAAGAATGGCCTGAAGCGATTGTCATATGTAGACGAGATCGTATTTTTGACCCCACTGAACCAAAGATGCTGCCTGAGTGGAGGAGTCGATTGTAAGTAGGGACGCGCGGAGCGCACTTGCAGTAGCCGTTGTACGCTGCCATATGTGGAATGTAAGACTTAAAGCTAGTGGCTAGCTGGGAGAATTTACTTGTTGGTCTATGGTCGAATGATATTGATTATACTCACACAGAGCTGGTAAATGTTAGGTCGTAGATATTTCTACAAAAGTGTAAAGTATATTACTAATTTGTGAGGCTGTAAGATTATCAGGAATTGGAGTGATACTGATCGTTAACAAATACTGAACTTTGCCCATGGCAGTTATAGAAGAGTAATGAATTTATACTGTAAGTCAAAGGTAAAGCAACTGGAACAAATTTGTAAGGTAATGAAATTTTGTATATTTAGTTTTAAGTATGCAACTACGCAATGTGGCTTACGTTAATTTTTATAGTGCTGACCGTTGAATGTAGGAACCAAGTGTTTTCCATCAGATTTAATGTATAGGTCGATCAGGTATGCCCGATTTGTAATATTTTTGTGTGTTTTGTAATCCTGATAAAGAAAAGTTAAATTTTGGGATCTATTTTGTCAAACGATGTCAGACTTACTGTCATGTAACAATCCAAATGTTGTTAATTACGACAGTAAGTGAGAATTGTAGGACAGTGGAGAAGTTCACTGACTTTGAAGTTAATGTAAAATGTTTCATACCAGATTTTGTGAAGGAGAAACTTTATTTTAAATGCAATTTTCAAACTGAAGCATTTGGTCTCAGGAAGTCGTCCGCGTCATGTTTATTTGAACCCAATCCATATTTTTTTAAAGAAATCGTTTTTCAGTCAGAGTCAGAAAAAATTTAATGTCCAGAGTCAGAAAAGCGTTAATGTTTGTAACAGCTTCAATGCGGGGAGCATGGCACAGCGCTGAGCCAATATACAGTACTTTTTATTGAACATTTGCAAGGTTATTCATTTATTAGCCAATCTACTGATATTATTTGTATGAAGTTATTTTACGGCCGGCATTGCACTTCGCCGTGCCAAGATTGAATATTTTCTAAGCCGACTGTGGAGAGAACAGAATACCAAGATTACATCCGTTGCTACTCTAGAGCTAAGGAAAATTTATTTGACTGGTTAGTTGCATAGGAAATTTTATCAGTTTATTGCAAGGGCCATGGAACTCGGTACTCACAAGACTGGGTAAATTTCAGACAGATTGATTTCGTTATGAAAATTGTGTACTGGTTTTTCAGATTAAGTCGTTTGCTCGACAACACATCAAGCAGTAAATTTACGTAAGACAGACATTACGCATTCCATATTCATTGATAAACAAAAAAACAAAAACTTTATAAAAAACCGCTCAATATAAAAATGCAGTAAATTGAGGCAGGTGAATGGGAATACAAACGTTTAAAAATGAGATTGACAGGAAGTGCAAAATGGCTAAGCACGAATAGCTAGAGGACAAATGTAATGGTTTAGAAGCATATTTCACTAGGGGAAAGATAGATACGGCCAACAGGGTAATTAAAGAGTGAAGAGAAGTAGTTGTATAAATATCAGCAGACCAGATGGAAAATCAGTCTTAAGCAAAGACGGGAAAGCCGAAAGGTGGAAGGAGTTTATAGAGGGTCTATATGAGGGAGATGTACTTGAAGACAATATTACATAAATGGACGAGAACTTAGATGAAGATGAGACTGGAGACATGATACTGCGAGAAGAATTTGACGGAGTACTGAAAGACCTAAGGCCGAAACAAGGCCTCTGGAGTAGATGACATACCGTCAGAACTACCGGTAGCCTCCCGAGATCCAGTCAAGGCAAAATTCTTCCGTCTGGTATGCAAAATGTATGTGGAGAAATAATTCTTTAATAAGAATATGATAATTCCAGTTCCAAAGAAAGCAGGGCTGACACGTATGAACATTACTTAAGTATCAGTTTAATACGTCATGATTGCAAAACATTAACACGAATTTTTTACAGAAGAGTAGAAAAACTGGTACAAGCCGACCTCGGGGAAGATGACTTTCGATTCCGAAAAAATGGAACACGCGAGGCAGAGCTGACCCTCCGCAGAAGATAGGTTAACGAAAGGCAAACGTACACTAAGATAGGTTAAGAAAGGCAAACGTACACTATGTGATCAAAAGTGTCCGGACTCCCCCAAAAACGTACGTTTTTCATGTTAAGTGCAGTGTGCTGCCACCTACTGCCAGGTACTCCATGTCAGCGACCTCAGTAGTCATTAGACATCGTGAGAGAGCAGAATGGTGCACTCCGCGGAACTCACGTACTTCGAACGTGGTCAGGTGATTGGGTGTCACTTGCGTCATACGCCTGTACGCGAGTTTTCCACACATCCCTAGGTCCACTGTTTCCGACGTGATAGTGAAGTGGAAACGTGAAGGGACACGTATAGCACAAAAGCGTACAGGCCGACATCGTCTGTTGACTGACAGGGACAGCCGGCAGTTGAAGAGGGTCGTAATGTGTAATAGGGAGACTTTTATCCAGACCATCACACGGGAATTCCAAGCTGCATCAGGATCCACTGCAAGTACTATGACACTCAGGCGGGAGGTGATAAACTTTGGATTTCATGGTCGAGAGGCTGCTCATAAGCAACACATCACACCGATAAATGCCAAACGACGCATCGCTTGGTGAAAGGAGCGTAAACCATGGACGAGTGAAGAGTGGGAAAACGTTGTGTGGAGTGACGAATCACGCTACAGAATGTGGCGATCCGATGGCATGGTGTGGGTATGGCGAACACCTAGTGAACGGCATGTGCCAGAATGTGTTGTGCCAACAAAAAAAGTTGTAGGCGGTAGTGTTATGGTGTGGTCGTGTTTTACATGGAGGGGTGTTGCATCCGTTGTTGTTTTGCGTGGCACTATCACAGCACAGGCCTACATTGATGTTTTAAGCGCCTTCTTGCTTCCCACTGTTCAAGAGCAATTTGGGGATGGCGATTGCATCTTTCAACACAATCGAGCACCTGTTCATAATGCACGGCTTGTGGCGGAGTGGGTGCACGACAATAACATTCCTGTAATGGAATGGGCTGCACAGGGTCCTGAGGTGAATCCTATAGAGCACTTTTGGGATGTTTTGGAACGGCGACTTCGTGCCAGGCCTCACCGACCGACATCTATACCTCTCGTCAGTGCAGCAATCCGTGAAGAATGGGCTGTCATTTCCCAAGAAACGTTCCAGCATCTGACTGAACGTTTGCCTGCGAGGGTGGAAACTGTCATAGGGGCTAAGTGTGGGCCAACACCTTACTGAATTCCAGCATTACCGATGGAGGGCCCCAGTAACTTGTAAGTCATTTTCAGCCAGGTGTCCGGATACTTTTGATCACACAGTGTGCGTTTGTAGCATCTGTTGACTTAGAGAAAGCTTTTGACAAATTTTGACTGGAATACTCTCTCTGAAATTCTGAAGATAGCTCGGACAAAATATAGGGAGCGTAAGACTACTTACTGTTTTTGCAGAAACCAGACGGCAGTTACGAGTCGAAAAGCATGAAAGGGAAGCAGTGATTGAGAAGGGAGTGAGACAGGGTTGCAGCCTATCGACAATGTTATACACTGAGGTGTCAAAGAAACTGATACACCTGCCTAATATCGAGCACGCCGAAGTATCGCAACACGACGTGGTATGGGCTCGAGTAATGTCTGAAGTAGTGCTAGAGGGAACTGACACCATGAATCCTGCAGGACTGTCCAGAAATACCTAAGTGTGGCACGTTGTAAGGCATCCCAGGTATGCTCAATAATGTTTCGTGTCTTGGGAGTCTGGTGGCCAGTGGAAGTGTTTAAATTCAGACGAGTTCAAATGGTTCAAATAGCTCAGAGCACTATGGGACTTAACATCTAAGGTCATCAGTCCCCTAGAACTTAGAACTACTTAAACCTAACTAACCTAAGGACGTCACACACATCCATGCCCGAGGCAGGATTCGAACCTGCGACCGTAGCAGTCGCGCGGTTCTGGACTGAAGCGCCTAGAACCGATCGGCCACCGAGGCCGGCTCAGAAGAGCGTTCCTGGAGCACTCTGAAGCAATTCTAGAAATGTGGGAAGTCGCATTGTTCTACTGGAATTGCCCATTGGAATGCACAATGGACATGAATGGATGCACGTGATCAGACAGGATGCATACGCAGTTGTCACGTGTCAGAGTCGTATCTAAACGTATCAGAAGTCATATCATTGCAACTGCACACGCCCCACACCATTACGGAACCTCCACCAGCTTGAACAGTCCCCTGCTAACTTCAGGGTCCATTGATCATGAGGTTGTCTCCTTAGACGTAGATGTCCATCTTTTTGATACTATTTGAAACGAGACTCGTCCGACCAGGGCACTACTGTGTACAGCTCGTACTGATCGGTGCAGTAGGTTAGCCTCGGTAGTGACATAAATTTCGGTTTTTTATCCGAAGTTCCTATTCAGAAAGCTTCTGAGACCTGATACTGATAGGACCTCCTGCCGATTTTTCGACAACTGTACCGAGAAGTTTTGAATTTCGGTATGGTCCTCTCGTTAGGTTCAGTGTGGTTTATTTACACCTCGAATTTGTCATTTTAAACATATTGAGCGGTTTTAGCTTCGGATTTAGTGATTGCGTTACTGAAGAATCACCAGGACGCGTCCGGGTGGAAAGTGAGTTCATAGGAGATTATTTTCATTTGTTAGAAATATGCTTGTATTATTGTTATTCTGAATGATTGTAATATAAAAGAACAGTTTTGGGCAATATTTTCACAAAGTACTTGTTATTTTTACGTAATTAAGAATTCAAAAAGTCATTGAATTTCAAAAGGTCGTCTCTGCTTACGTATATCTCGTGAGTGGCAGCTGAAGGCCGGCAAGTGTGGCCGAGCGGTTCTAGGCGCTTCAGTCTGGAACCGCGCGACCACTACGATCGCAGGTTCGAATCCTGCCTCGGGCATGAATGTGTGTGATGTCCTTAGGTTAGTATGGTTTAAGTAGTTGTAAGTTCTAGGAGACTGATGACCTCAGATGTTAAGTCCCATAGTGCTCAGAGCCATTTTTGTTAGCTGAAATTACTAGTGACTTCGCGTACTCTTTTTCGCGAATGATTTACTTATTAACTATCGAAACGTGTTTAAAACTTTTAAGTAACAGTGCAAAGGAATTTTGTGAAGCTTGACAGAGGAAGCCCTTCAAAATTTCATGTATTTAGGCTTACGCCCGCATCATTCGGCAACGAAGTCACTTGTGTCTCTCTGGACTGGAATTTTACAAAATAAAGCGGCGGCAGTATTCTTCTTTTTCCTCTACGTCTTTGCAACACATGCTGAGAAATCTTTAACTGTCAAAGTCAAGCATTTTTCTGAAATATTCGTTGTAGTTTACATCTCAGAGTGCGCTTTCTCAGTAAGGAGTACCTCCGATTTCGTGACTTCCATACGTTTAAGAACTGAAAGATGAAATTACTGTGCGTGAAACAACTGACAGTGACATTTATACTTTTTCTTCTCACAAATAATTCACCACCTTTTTCGGATCAGACAGGAATCTAAGAGCACAACGTAAATTACTGCGAATGAAACTAGCAGCAATCGTCTTTATACTCTAGCTTGTCACAAGTATTTATCTGCGATCGAATCCTTAACAGTAGTAGACAGATATCGCCACAGTGTTTTCAGACTATACCACCACACACGAAACGTTTTGATACAACAGATGCATGCTATAAATTACAACGAACTTCTATAGCTACACTTCCCACATTACGAAAAGACGATTTTTTATGTTTTGTTTTGATGAACCAAGTCGTTGATGTATCATATAGGGAAGTAGGCTACTTCATCATTAGTATCTCTAGGCGCGAGTTACAACCATATTCTAAGCATCTTCTTATTCTTTGACACTCTCTTAAACAATTTTTCGGGTTCGTGGAGATGTGTTCCGTCTATGCAGCTAATTGGAGGCAGTTTATTCCCATACGCCTTTCGTTTCTTTTATTTGTGAAGCGTCATCACGCATAAAGAGAGCGAAACGCGCATGGCAATAAACAAACTGCCTTCCGTTAGTTGCACAGACAGAACGTACCTCCTTGAGTTCTGAAGCATCTAAGGAACGATGGAAAAAAGAACAAACGACGAATTTTTCGGGTGTTCCTATAGATGTAATTGTACAATGTGGTACTACACTCCATCCCTAACTCATTGTCGGAAACGTAAAAACCAAAATAAGACGTTGATGTGATTGAGAATAAGGCGACATAATGTGACATTTACGACAGTTTCCAGAACACTGTAAATATTCTATCATTTGCATGCATTCATGGAAACACGTGATCAACGAAATTTGAACAGTATTACATACTCTAACGACACTTTTCGGTAGTATGAAGGATGGCATGCCTATGTCGGCTACTAGCCGCTTCGAGTTCATGCCGATGTGGCACTGCAGTGAGCATCCATGGATCTGAGGCAGATTGCTTTGGATTGGTTGGCGCGAGGAGAACTGACAAAAGCTTTCCGATTCACTAAGACCGTTCAGAATCGCTTCCGAAATGCATCCAGAATAATGTTGGGGCTCTCTTTCGAAACTAAGACCATTCGTGCGCTGGCGTACCGAACCGATCGGCAAAATGGCGGAAAGATACAGAATAGAGTCCCATGTAACATGTTTCCAGTCATAAAGCATTGTGTCAAGCAAATATCGATGATGTTTGTTGAATGGTTAACTCGCTGACACTTGTTGATGGCCCAGCACTGAAATCTGCAGCAATTTGAGGAACAGTTTCACTTCTGTCACGATGAACGATTTTCTTCAGTCGTCGTTGGTCCCGTTCTTGCAGGATCTTTTCCCGGTCACAGCGATGTCCGAGATTTGATGTTTTACCGGATTCCTGATATTCACGATACACTCGAGAAATGGTCGTACAGGAAAATCTCCTCTTCATCGCTCCTCGGTGATGCTGTGTCCCACCGCCCGTGTGCCGACTATAACACCGCATTCAGACTCACCTAAATCTTAATATCCTTCCATTGTAGCAGCAGTAACCGAACTAACAACTGCGCCAGACCCTGGTTGTCTTATATAGGCGTTGCCGACCTAAGCGCCGTATTCTGCCTGTTTACATAGCTCTGTATTTGAAAACACATGCCTATACCAGTTTCTTTGGCACTTCAGTGCATTATTGAATATATACATCACGCAAGCAGTAAAGGAAGTAAAACAAAAATGAGGAGTAGGAATTACAGTTCAGAAAGAAGAGGGTTGCCGATGGCATTGTAATTCTGCCATAGACGGCAAAGGACTTGGAGGAGCAGTTGAACGGAATGAACAGCATCTTGGAAAGATAAGAGATGAATATCGGCAAAATCGGAACAACGATAATGGAATGTAGTAGAATCAGATCAGGTTATACTGAGGGAATTAGTTTAGGAGCCGAGACACTTAAAGTAGAAGATGTGTTTTGTTCATTGAGGACCAAAATATCAGATGATGGACGAAGTAGAGTGGATATAAAATGTAGACGTGCAGTGGCAAGTAAAGCGTTTCTGTAGAAAAGAAATTCATTAATATCCAATGTAGCTTTAAGTGTTAGAGAGTCTTTTCTGGAAGTATTTTTATGGAGTGCAGCCGTGTATGGAAGTGAAACACGGACGTTTAACAGTTAAGACAAGAAGAGAGAGAGAGTACAAGCTTTTGAAATGTGGTGCCACAGAAGAATGGTGAAGACTGGATGGGGCGGTACATCACTAATGAGGAAGTACTAAATTGAATGGGAAGAAAAGAAATTTGTGGCATAACTTGACTAAAAGAAGGGATCGGCTGGCAGAACACATTCTGAGACAACAGAGAATCGCGAATTTAGTATTGGTGGGAACTGTGGGGGGGGGGGGGGGGGGGGGGGTAAATGTCTTAGAGGGAGACCAAGAGATGAATACATTGAGCAGATTCAGAACGCTGTAGGTTCCAGTAGTTATTCGGAGACGAACAGGCTTCCACAGGATAAAGTAGCATCGAGAGCTGCATCAAACCAGTCTTCGGAGTGAAGAACACAACAACATCACTTTAATTCTGAAAACTCATTGGTTAGTTAACAACATAATCACCGCTATACAACTTGCTCTTGTTGTATTCATTAGTACTTTTTCTTACACATTTCTATATCGTATACCAAGCTTAAGAGTAACATAGCTTGCTACTAATGTCCGCAGACTAAGACACTAGAGAGAGGGAGTCTCACATTAAAAACAGGAGAGTACCGGGCCAAGACAGCAAGTCAAAGTTTACAGAAGAGAATTGGAATAGAAGTGACGGTGATGCATAGTGCCAGTTGCTACTCGTACGCTCCTGAATTGTTGATACAACAACACTCACTTGTTACTTTGTTGATACAGATGAATATGTTTCTTTGTACTGGATTACGACTATGAAAAGTATCCTACATATATTACGTATTTTAATACTTGCTGGCTCTATCTTCCTCGTGGGCTTCTTGAAAGCTAAACTGTAACAGATAATCACTTCAGGAACAGCAATAATAATAAAATCTCAAATCAAAATAAGGGCAAAAGAGACTCAAACGGCGATAACAGATAAACTTTAATCAGTTAAACGTGGTAAGTGTCTTTCTCAAATTTGTGTAAGTGATTGTACCATTAAAATGTCAGATAAATATATTTTGTAAAGAATAAAAATATCTGAATACAAACGGAATTACTATAACTAAGTACGTTTAAAAAATCTGATGAGTTCGAGTTTTTGTGTAGTGGAAAGGGTTTGTTCAGCACTGCGCAATGCCCCATACAATAGCCACATAGTGCGATTCGTACCCAGGAAAGCTTCGAGTATGCACTTATGATTCGAGTTGAGTTGTACCGACAAAATGGACGAGATTTAATATATCTATCCATTTTACGTCCTTTTGAAAACGAACAGCGGTCAAAGTTTCTCATGAATTTATTGGAATATTTATTTCACAGATGTACATATAATAAAATTATATCAGTGGAAGTATATCATCTCATTTTGACTTCACTCCATAAATTCTATGTGTATATGAAGTATATAAACAGTAAGACATGATCACTACCTTCACTACTTAGAGGAAATGGTGTATGTTAGCGAAGACAGCCTTACTAAAACGTACTCATTAAACGCGTTTTTCCGGAAGTTCTTCACCAAAGAAGATACAATTCCAGAATTCGAATCAACAATTTGGAACCAGATTCCCTCAGTATGAATAAGCAGTGTAAGTCATTTAACGCTTGGAAGCATAACAGAGGTTTTTTGGATCCTGTAACCTTCCATTTTATCAATAAACTGCCGTAAAAATTAGTGATTTTTGTTCATGTTTAGTGTAATCGTTGCAAGTACATTTGACTTTCCTTACCTAGAACAATATTTGTTTCAAGTCAAGTTAATTATTTTTCTACATTAATTACGCACATGTCTAGTGCATGGAAGGGGTTTTGTAGACCCCTTAGCGCACAAGTCACAGTTTCTTTATCTTTGGCCTGAAATACAAATTATGTTGGCGAGTTTACTGACAGCAGTTTGGCCCATCTACAGTCATTGTTGAAAAGTCATAAGTGCTTCAAAAAGCTATCATTTAGTATTCTTTTGAGAAGTAGGTGCATTTCTTTACGCCAAAATTGTTTCGGGTTATCAGAAGTTTAGTTTCATGAACAGAATAATTATGCATGCTACTTTTATCCTTTACTTACAGCGTCGACTCCACACATTATCTGTTCAAACTAAAAGAAAATCATGTGAAGCCAGTATAAGTGATCAGAACTTTGAATCAACAATTTCTGAATGACTTATAGACGAAGCTCTTTTTGATCGGGAACATGACAGTGATTCAGGCTCTGATGGTCCCCATGTTAACGAATCCACGTCTTCTAATACTGAAAGTGAAGAAACATTATGAAAGTGCAGGTTTCTTTATTGATCATGATGATCCTCAGTGGAGTAAAGCGCCACCACCATGCAGCACGATTCGTATATAGAGTATTATGAAAACTGCACCTGATCCAATAACAAATGCGTAATTGTCACTACAGTATAAGTAGGCGTGGGACTATTTTATCTCGCAAAGAATGTTAGAACAGACTGTGCGTTCTACTGATTCATAAGGTAGGCGCACTGATATTATATAGACAAAAAATAATTAAAAAATTGGCAGAATATTAAGTCTGAGGAAATGAACACTTTGATTGGAGTCTGGGCAGATAAAACCAGCTAGTGTTCCTTCTACTACAGTTAAAACGCTAACAAACAGATTTAGAGGAACCTCATGAGCAGAACTTTTGCTCAGAGTCCAGTAAAACTGAAAGTTTATAGTTTAATCTCGGCAAAATTTTAACGTAGTTTATGATAACATATTTCATAACTAAAATACATGTCACAACATCGTAACAATTAATTTCTTATTCATTCCGTCCCATCAAACCCGTCATAATTTGATAATATTATTTTAATAAATGGCTTTTTGTACCTTTTCTGAGGTGTGGGTGTTGCGGAACCCTCTCATGCATTTTTGCGAGTCCAGCTACTCATGCATCCAAGTGTTAATAGAGGCAAGTCTTGCAGGTCCACAGTGTACACCAATTAGATTCTTTTAAGAGTGTCCTCATGAAATAGCTTCATTTTTAGTAGTGATAAACAACCGCTCGCCAGAGGAAATGTATGTACCTAAAGTTGGAAAATTGTGCAGATCACATCAATATACAAGAAAGCAAATAGTTGTAAACCGTTGAATCAAATACCCATATCAATGCCATCGACCTACAGTTGGATTTTGGAACATATACCGTGTTTCAACATTATAAAATACCTCGAAGAAAACGATTTCTTGATCCATAACCAGAACGGATTCAGAAAATATCTTTCTTGTGAAACACAACTGCTTCTTCATTCACGCGAAGTAATGAATGCTGTCTAGTGGGCATCTCAAGTTGATTACTTACTTCTCGAGTTCCAGAAGGCTTTTGACACTGTTCCTCAGAAGTGGTTTCTACCCCAACTACATGCCTGTGGAGTACCGTCTTAGCTTTGCGACTGGATTTGTGATAACCTGTCAGAAAGGTAACAGTTCGTAGTAACTGATGGGAAGTCATGTAGTGAAACCAAAGTGATGTTTGGGGTTCCTCAATGAAGTTTATATGACCACTGCTACTCTTCATCTATACAAACTGTTCGTAGCTAACACTGTCGTTTACCTTCTAGTACAGCCGTTACAAGACGAGAACGAAGTGCAAAATGATTCAGAGAAGCTATCTGAATACTGTGAGTGTTGGTAATTTATCTTGATCAACAAAAATTGTGAGGACCTCCGAAGGTGTACCAAAAGGAATCCGTTCAGTTTCGGTGACACGATTAATCACACAAATCTTAAGACCACAGGTTCAACTAAATACATAGGGATTTCAATTACTAACAAGTTAAATTGATCTTGATAAAAGTAAAAAAACATTGAGGAAAAGAAAAGGCCTCAAAATTTGGAGTGAGGACATAATGAAAGCTGTTAAAGAAAAACAGGATGCACATACAAAATGTTTGACCAACACCACAGCTGGGGAGCAGTAATATTATAAGGACGGAAGAAATGTTGCTAAGTATGTACTAAGAAAAGCACGCCAGAAACAGTGGGACAGGTATTTCTAATATCGACAACGATGTTCACAGGAATGGCCTTGAAACACAATATAAAAAGAATATACAAATAAACAATAATGAAGCAGAACAATGGGTAAATTATTGCAAAGGATTATGAGATGATAATGCAGCACAAGAAACTGAATTGGACAAATACGTAGATGAGATGGGATTAAATGAAATACAGTCTGACGAAATAACATCTGTGTTATCACCACTTAAGAACGGAAAAGCGGCAGCAGGTGATGTTGTTAATGCTGAGTTGCTAAAATATGGAGGAATGATGTTACATCTAGGGCTGCTACATTTCTTAAACGAATGTTGCAAGAACAAGAGTATCCCCAAAGACTGGAAGATCTCCAGAATGATGTTTTAAAAAAATGGGATAAAAGTCTATGCAGTAACTGCAGAAGAATAAGTTTACTGGATTGAACATAGAAGATACATGAAAAAATTTTAAAAACAGGACTTAAAAATTAGTACTGCATGAGAAAGAAATAGGTGTTAGGAAAGGACACTCCAAGGTAGATGATACTTTTTATTTTACAGCAGATAACACAAATAAGCAGAGACTATAGCAAAGAAACACACATTGCCTTAATCGATTTTAAAAAAGCGTCTGATAACGTCAAAAGACAGAAACTTCGGAAGATAATAGCGAATAGCATATATTCGAAACACCTAATGAAACTAACGAAGGAGTACGACAAGGCTGCCGTATGTCCCCAACTTTGTTCAACATTTACATACATGAAGTAATGCACGTATAGAAAACAGAATTTCAAAGCGCTATATACCTGCAGAGGACTCTTTTTAGTAAGGTACTATATGCAGACGATGCAGTGATCCTAGCATATGAAGAAGGAGACCTTGAGAAAGTAATTTACTTTTTGAAACAAATAAATGGGAAGTTTGGTATGGAGATCTCAACAGAAAAAAACTAAGTGGCCTTCGTGGAGAAAAAACACATTAGAGCCAACTTGTGGTAGACCGAAAGATCTTAGGAGTAAGTAAACCACTTTAGTTACTTAGGACGTAAGGTGACATCAACAAAGATATAGAAATTAAGCTTAGTAAATATTAACAGGAACCTTAAAAAGAAAACTGGGAAAGGCATTGAAATTAATTTCTACAAAACGGCTACAGTCTCCACACTGACCTATGGAAGCGAGACCTAGGTGATGAGCAGAAAGCAAGAAAGCCGTATTCAGACATAAGAAATGAAATTCCTAAGACGAAGGGTTGTGCAATAGAAGACAGACTATGGAATCAAGATATTGGAGAAGAACTAACAATGTTTACTCCAAATGAAAAAATTTAAGATCATAGAAGACAATGAAATGGACACCTAGAAAGAATGGAGAGTGAGAACGCACCCATATTGTTACTTCACACACTGCCATGTTACAAGCTGCAATTCGGATCACTCTAGCAGGCAGAGGACTGCAAATATACAGATACTGAGGAATTAAGATCTAGACTGTTAATAACGTTTGTATTATTTAAAAAGCTTTGAAAGTTTTCACATATAAATATTGGAACCATTACTTTTCAGCACGCCTTCTATTCCACGGACAATAATCGGATAATTTACCACAGACAGCAGGGTCTCTGAATGAGGGGACGTAACAGGCAACAGCCTAACAGAGAAAGAAGAAGCAGAACAAAAGTAGGATTTGGGTCGTAAATGAACAGGCACGGGCCGATCTTAGCTAATGTAGTGCACTGGTTAATGTACACGTTAGGAAGGATGCGCTTTACAGTGTACACGGAAATCTCATTCTCCAAAACAGTAACCCGTCACTGGCCAGCTCCCTAGACTGGTATCGGCAAGAGTCTGACCAGCGTCACCGAGTCCCCGATCGGTAGGTGTGCTCCGTAAATCTGGCCGGTCAGCATTCTCTGATAATGGTCCGGCCGGACGCGGCGGGCCATTAGGCGGCAACACGCTGTTAATTATGCCCCGTAATTGGGCCGACACATCAAAGGAGCCGCCCCTCGCTTGCACCGTAAACAATGGGGGAACAGGTAGGCCGCAGTTACGATTCCGTACCGGCGCTTGCAAATTCGGCGTTCGGCTAACATCCACTCCACTGTGATCACCAGGGTAATAATTTTCGTACAGAAAATTGCATGCTTTGTATGCTGTACAACATTCTACAGTACAATGACAAATAATTATACATTTACGCCGCTAAGTTAATGTGATTACCACCTGAAGCTAGAGATGGTAGAAAGCGAACGGTTAAAACATTTACCGTTATTTTAGTTCCGAATAACCGATATTTGTTTAATCTGCATTACAACAGTTTTTTTCATTTTTTACCAATAACAGTTTAAGAAAATCGGCATATCAATTTCCCATAGCAGCAGTCTAAAATTTGTTTTTTTCTTTAATGAAACTATTTTAAAAAACGAATCTTGTTTATTTGTGAAATTTCCAGAGCTTTGAAACCTCGGTTACTGTAGAAAATGGGAAAAGTAATCAGTGCTATTTTAATAACAACTCCGACAGAAACGAGCAACAAACATATGATATACACTGATGAGCCAAAACATTATTACCACCTGCTTAATAGCTTGTTTCACCGTCTTTGGAACGAAATACATGACTGTTTTCGCGTATCACGAATTCGACAGTTTGTTGGTAGGTTTGTGGCGGTATGTCGCTTTAAATGTCTACGCACAGGTCATGTAATTCGCGTAAATAACGGGCCGCTGATTTGCAACGCAGTGTGGCTCCCGATAGAGATCCACAGATGGGATCCATGGGATTTACATCAGGCGAATTTGGTCGCCTGGACATGAACATGAGTGAGCCATGCTGACGCCGGCTTATGCGTTGCTTTAAAACTTGGCTGTTACTCTGCGTTTGGTTTTCCGCGGTTACTGCGGTTATGCCGTGGTTCTTCCTCTTTCTACGTGTGGCAGCAGCGGTGTGTATCGATATTTGCACCGTATACCATCTTTGGTCTGGTGTTTATAGTTCCGGCTAGGCGGTGTGCATATAGTCGGTCGGTTGGAGCGGATCAGCAAGCAACTCTCCGCGCGGCGCAGTCGGCCGAACCCGCTGGCGGTCTCTATGTAGTGTCGAAACGTTGGCGGCTGTTGAGAGTGCTACGAGGTTCGTGGCTCGCCGACCCAGGACATGAAAGTTGAGTGGTGATTTTATTACCGAAGCCACGTCTGTTCACGTTGTCACCTTGATTGGTGGTTCACTGTTGGCGGTACTCCTGGGAGCAACAGCGAGTGTTCGAGTTGGTGCAGATTTAGCCACCGTGTGGTGGATTTAACTATATTTGTCGGTTTGAAATACAAGTGCACCGGCGGAATATTCTGTCTTGTGGCCGTTAGTGTTCCAGTGGTCTCTGACGTAAATTCAGGCAGTATCCTTTCCTCACCTGTTGTCACTGTCCAACATGGTGTGTAGTTATTGTTTGACAGCTTAATGTATTTTTGGTTGTGGGCGGCTATGTCTGTAACGTTTTGGCTCTGGAATTCTCGTATACTGGTCGGTGGTTAGCAAGTCGTCTTGTCGGTGGGTCCCTGACTGTCTCTTTGTTGTGTTGCCGGCGGATCGTGTATAGTTGGACAGACTTCTTGTCTCACCTAAGCGAACGTTAAGATTCAAGGGCAGACCAAGCCCCCTGGAAACTTCTGTTGCCTATACTGCCTTATTGTATTGTTTTAAAGCATCAGCCCTCAGCCGCTTTAAGTTTTAAGGTTTTTACTTATCAAGTATTACATTATTTCAAGATAAAGCTGTGGGCCTTCATAGTTGCATTGTTCTTAAAACGATGGGCCTTCAGCCGCTTTAAAATTTTGGATTCTTACTTATCAAGTCTTACATCACTTGGGCTTAAATACTATATAAGGTTAAAAGCTTTGGGCCTTCTGCCTTGGAAAATTGGTTGCAGTTTTTTTTTAACAAAGGCCTTCAGCCGTTTTGGAGTAAGATTTCTTATTGGTCATAAAGCTTGGGCCTTCTGCCTATTGAAAGGTTATTGTAGTTATGTTGTTTTTAATTTATCGGCCTTCAGCCGCTTTAAAAAAATTATTATAGCAGCTGTATTTAATTCATGTGCCTTCAGCCGTTTTAGAATAAAAGACGTTTTCTGTCGATAGTCAAGCTTAGAAGTTGCGCTGTAATGTTTGGACAACTAAATAAAGTGTTATGTTTGGAGTGTAACTGACAGCCGCTCATTCTGGCCCCCTTCTCCTGTCCTGCGGGTTTAGCAGGGCGTATCAGTGAGTTCACTTTAAATATTTCTGAAACCACTGTAGCACGGTTCTGGCTCGGAGATGCGGACAGTTATACTGCTGAAAGATGACATGGCCGTCGGAGACATCAAGCGCGATGGGATGCATGTGGTTAGCAGCTATCAGCGTGTCCTCGATTACGACCACAGGTCCGTAGCATAATACTGCTCCCACCATAGTGCTTCTGTGGCTCGCTGCACGTTTCGAGCGTTTGTGGGACCTAGTGCAGTTAAAATGTGATTCATCCGAAGAGCTGACGCTTTTCCATTGAACCGCGGTTGAATCCCGATGGTTCCGTGCACACTGCAGTCGTAATTGACGATGTCGTTGGGTCAGCATGTGAACACACAGGAGTGCTCTGCTGCGGAGCTCCATGTTCGAAAATGTACGGTGAACGGTGTGCTCCGAAACACTTGTGCGTGCGCCAGCCTTGTGCTCTTTCGGCGGAGATGCCACAGATCACGATCTGTCCTAATTTGTAGAACAGACAAGCCTCCGAACCTCACGTTCCGTGAAGAGTCGTGGAAGTCCAACCATTTAGTGCCTAGTGGTAGTTTCACTGTCGTCCTGTCTCTATCCGTAGATGCTCACGACAATAGCTCGTGTACATTCGACCAGCTTCGCCGTTTTCGAGATTGTCGTTCACAGGATCTGCGAAATAATAATATTCCCTTTGTCAAGGACGCTTATCGCAATGGACTGCCCATTTGCAACCCATATCGTCTCTAAGGTGGTCCCCCGTCCGTGTCTCTTCCGCTTGAATACTTTTGTAACCTCGTCACATGCTCGCAAGACCAGCAGGCGGCATCCAAAGTCGCGGAGGGCAGTGGTCACAATGTCTTGACTTACCTGTGTAACAATCCTACAGCACTACTCAGGCAATAATGTATCTCCTACTGTGGTGTGGCCTATTAGTCACTGTCGTCCTCTGTAATCGGTTGTACTGCAGAATGGCGTGATCCCTAGTTCGCAAGTATTTTACGAAGTGTGGCGGCAATGAAGGACAATGCTCCGTTTGCAATAAAAGTTTAAAAATGCTAGGAGGCAAAACAAACTTGCTTCATCACGTAAGGAGAAATGTTGACTGAAATAGAAGGTAGGTTCGCATGATAGACCTATAATTTTGTTGACGTGCTATAACTGAACCCCTAAAACTGTTGTTGCTTCACGGTGAAAAATTAATACCATCCAAAAGTGACGATGCAGGGAAGCCGTCAGCTTTTGGCATTTCGCTCTCGCACCTATCTCCGTCACCTTCGCCGTCTCTGCTGGAAACGCTGGCAAGGGAATGGTCCAATAACACAAGTTGAAACCTACCCTGAATTTTTTTTACACGGCAAGAAGACAACAAAAGAAATGCAGCGTCAAACTTTTAGCTGCTAAGAGGCACTGCAACTATTAAAAAAACATAGCTGAAAATTGACAAATTCGTAACGTGCCAGGCTACTGCCTCTGTAGCAACTGCGCATGCGCAACTAGGCATATACACTCCTAGAAATGGAAAAAAGAACACATTGACACCGGTGTGTCAGACCCACCATACTTCCTCCGGACACTGCGAGAGGGCTGTACAAGCAATGATCACACGCACGGCACAGCGGACACACCAGGAACCGCGGTGTTGGCCGTCGAATGGCGCTAGCTGCGCAGCATTTGTGCACCGCCGCCGTCAGTGTCAGCCAGTTTGCCGTGGCATACGGAGCTCCATCGCAGTCTTTAACGCTGGTAGCATGCCGCGACAGCGTGGACGTGAACCGTATGTGCAGTTGACGGACTTTGAGCGAGGGCGTATAGTGGACATGCGGGAGGCCGGGTGGACGTACCGTCGAATTGCTCAACACGTGGGGCGTGAGGTCTCCACAGTACATCGATGTTGTCGCCAGTGGTCGGCGGAAGGTGCACGTGCCCGTCGACCTGGGACTGGACCGCAGCGACGCACGGATGCACGCCAAGACTGTAGGATCCTACGCAGTGCCGTAGGGGACCGCACCGCCACTTCCCAGCAAATTAGGGACACTGTTGCTCCTGGGGTATCGGCGAGGACCATTCGCAACCGTCTCCATGAAGCTGGGCTACGGTCCCGCACACCGTTAGGCCGTCTTCCGCTCACGCCCCGACATCGTGCAGCCCGCCTCCAGTGGTGTCGCGACAGGCGTGAATGGAGGGACGAATGGAGACGTGGCGTCTTCAGCGATGAGAGTCGCTTCTGCCTTGGTGCCAATGATGGTCGTATGCGTGTTTGGCGCCGTGCAGGTGAGCGCCACAATCAGGACTGCATACGACCGAGGCACACAGGGCCAATACCCGGCATCATGGTGTGGGGAGCGATCTCCTACACTGGCCGTACACCACTGGTGATCGTCGAGGGGACACTGAATAGTGCACGGTACATCCAAACCGTCATCGAACCCATCGTTCTACCATTCCTACACCGGCAAGGGAACTTGCTGTTCCAACAGGACAATGCACGTCCGCATGTATCCCGTGCCACCCAACGTGCTCTAGAAGGTGTAAGGCAACTACCCTGGCCAGCAAGATCTCCGGATCTGTCCCCCATTGAGCATGTTTGGGACTGGATGAAGCGTCGTCTCACGCGGTCTGCACGTCCAGCACGAACGCTGGTCCAACTGAGGCGCCAGGTGGAAATGGCATGGCAAGCCGTTCCACAGGACTACATCCAGCATCTCTACGATCGTCTCCATGGGAGAATAGCAGCCTGCATTGCTGCGAAAGGTGGATATACACTGTACTAGTGCCGACATTGTGCATGCTCTGTTGCCTGTGTCTATGTGCCTGTGGTTCTGTCAGTGTGATCATGTGATGTATCTGACCCCAGGAATGTGTCAATAAAGTTTCCCCTTCCTGGGACAATGAATTCACGGTGTTCTTATTTCAGTTTACAGGAGTGTATATACAGGGTGTTTCAAAAATGACCGGTATATTTGAAACGGCAATAAAAACTAAACGAGCAGCGATAGAAATACACCGTTTGTTGGAATATGCTTGGAACAACAGTACATTTTCAGGCGGACAAACTTTCGAAATTACAATAGTTACAATTTTCAACAACAGATGGCGCTGCAAGTGATGTGAAAGATATAGAAGACAACGCAGTCTGTGGGTGCGCCATTCTGTACGTCGTCTGTCTGCTGTAAGCGTGTGCTGTTCACAACGTGCAAGTATGCTGTAGACAACATGGTTTATTCCTTAGAACAGAGGATTTTTCTGGTGTTGGAATTCCACCGCCTAGAACACAGTGTTGCTGCAACAAGACGCAGTTTTCAACGGAGGTTTAATGTAACCAAAGGACCGAAAAGCGATACAATAAAGGATCTGTTTGAAAAATTTCAACGGACTGGGAACGTGACGGATGAACGTGCTGGAAAGGTAGGGCGACCGCGTACGGCAACCACAGAGGGCAACGCGCAGCTAGTGCGGCAGGTGATCCAACAGCGGCCTCGGGTTTCCGTTCGCCGTGTTGCAGCTGCGGTCAAAATGACGCCAACGTCCACGTATCGTCTCATGCGCCAGAGTTTACACCTCTATCCATACAAAATTCAAACGCGGCAACCTCTCAGCACCGCTGCCATTGCTGCACGAGAGACATTCGCTAACGATATAGTGCACAGGATTGATGACGGCGATATGCATGTGGGCAGCATTGGGTTTACTGACGAAGCTTATTTTTACCTGGACAGCTTCGTCAATAAACAGAACTGGCGCATATAGGGAACCGAAAAGCCCCATGTTGCAGTCCCATCGTCCCTGCATCCTCAAAAAGTACTGGTCTGGGCCGCCATTTCTTTCAAAGGAATCATTGGCCCATTTTTCAGATCCGAAACGATTACTGCATCACGCTATCTGGAAATTCTTCGTGAATTTGTGGCGGTACAAACTGCCTTAGACGACACTGCGAACACCTCGTGGTTTATGCAAGATGGTGCCCGGCCACATCGCACGGCCGACGTCTTTAATTTCCTGAATGAAATTTCGATGATCGTGTGATTGCTTTGGGCTATCCGAAACATACAGGAGGCGGCGTGGATTGGCCTCCCTATTCGCCAGACATGAACCCCTGTGACTTCTTTCTGTGGGGACACTTGAAAGACCAGGTGTACCGCCAGAATCCAGAAACAATTGAACAGCTGAAGCAGTACATCTCATCTGCATGTGAAGCCATTCCGCCAGACACGTTGTCAAAGGTTTCGGATAATTTCATTCAGAGACTACGCCATATTATTGCTACGCATGGTGGATATGTGGAAAATATCGTACTATAGAGTTTCCCAGACCGCAGCGCCATCTGTTGTTGAAAATTGTAACTACTGTAATTTCGAAAGTTTGTCTGCCTGAAAATGTACTGTTGTCCCAAGCATATTGCAACAAACGGTGTATTTCTATCGCTGCTCGTTTAGTTTTTATTGCCGTTTCAAATATACCGGTCATTTTTGAAACACCCTGTGTATATATATATATATATATATATATATATATATATATATATATATATACACTCCTGGAAATGGAAAAAAGAACACATTGACACCGGTGTGTCAGACCCACCATACTTCCTCCGGACACTGCGAGAGGGCTGTACAAGCAATGATCACACGCACGGCACAGCGGACACACCAGGAACCGCGGTGTTGGCCGTCGAATGGCGCTAGCTGCGCAGCATTTGTGCACCGCCGCCGTCAGTGTCAGCCAGTTTGCCGTGGCATACGGAGCTCCATCGCAGTCTTTAACGCTGGTAGCATGCCGCGACAGCGTGGACGTGAACCGTATGTGCAGTTGACGGACTTTGAGCGAGGGCGTATAGTGGGCATGCGGGAGGCCGGGTGGACGTACCGCCGAATTGCTCAACACGTGGGGCGTGAGGTCTCCACAGTACATCGATGTTGTCGCCAGTGGTCGGCGGAAGGTGCACGTGCCCGTCGACCTGGGACCGGACCGCAGCGACGCACAGATGCACGCCAAGACCGTAGGATCCTACGCAGTGCCGTAGGGGACCGCACCGCCACTTCCCAGCAAATTAGGGACACTGTTGCTCCTGGGGTATCGGCGAGGACCATTCGCAACCGTCTCCATGAAGCTGGGCTACGGTCCCGCACACCGTTAGGCCGTCTTCCGCTCACGCCCCAACATCGTGCAGCCCGCCTCCAGTGGTGTCGCGACAGGCGTGAATGGAGCGACGAATGGAGACGTGTCGTCTTCAGCGATGAGAGTCGCTTCTGCCTTGGTGCCAATGATGGTCGTATGCGTGTTTGGCGCCGTGCAGGTGAGCGCCACAATCAGGACTGCATACGACCGAGGCACACAGGGCCAACACCCGGCATCATGGTGTGGGGAGCGATCTCCTACACTGGCCGTACACCACTGGTGATCGTCGAGGGGACACTGAATAGTGCACGGTACATCCAAACCGTCATCGAACCCATCGTTCTACCATTCCTAGACCGGCAAGGGAACTTGCTGTTCCAACAGGACAATGCACGTCCGCATGTATCCCGTGCCACCCAACGTGCTCTAGAAGGTGTAAGTCAACTACCCTGGCCAGCAAGATCTCCGGATCTGTCCCCCATTGAGCATGTTTGGGACTGGATGAAGCGTCGTCTCACGCGGTCTGCACGTCCAGCACGAACGCTGGTCCAACTGAGGCGCCAGGTGGAAATGGCATGGCAAGCCGTTCCACAGGACTACATCCAGCATCTCTACGATCGTCTCCATGGGAGAATAGCAGCCTGCATTGCTGCGATAGGAGTGATATACACTGTACTAGTACCGACATTGTGCATGCTCTGTTGCCTGTGTCTATGTGCCTGTGGTTCTGTCAGTGTGATCATGTGATGTATCTGACCCAAGGAATGTGTCAATAAAGTTTCCCCTTCCTGGGACAATGAATTCACGGTGTTCTTATTTCAATTTCCAGGAGTATATATATATATATATATATATATATATATATATATATATATATATATATATACAGGGTGTCCATCCAAAATATCTCTGGAACAATAACGACTTTCACCGGTATCAATGTAGGGCTGGGGCCCATGAATGTACATACGAAGTTGACGCTTGAAACACCCGACATGTGCTGCTAACGCACGTCCTGAGGCTCAGGCGTGAACCCCATGCTGTCCGTAATCGCGATGTGATTGACATGCGTAATCACACTTCCATACTTATCAAGAGGTCCGAAACGAATAATACGGTCTGCTGTGCGATTACGGGAAGTTGTCAGTGGACACAAGGTGCCTGAGTCTACCTAAGTTGTCAAACTGTCTCACCAGAGGAAAATTTGACTTCAGGTGTGGTTGTCAGTGGATATGAAGTCCCTGAGTCTGCCTACACCTTAAATTAACTGATGATGGAAAACAGGTGTGGTTGTCAGTGGATACAAAGTTTCTGAGTCTGCTTACACCGCAAATTAACTGATGTTGGAATTTTAGTGTGGTTGTCAGTGGATATGATGCCCCTGAGTCTGCTGCACTTAAAAAATGTAGACCTGGTTTCTTTTGACCAGAGAGAACTGCGAGCATAAAAATATAAAATATCGGATAAGTATGTCTTGATAAGTATGGAGGTGTGATTACACATGTCATCCCATCGCGATTACGAGCAGCATGGGGTTCACGCCTGAGCCTCAGGACGTGCGTTAGCAGCGCATGTCGGGTGTTTCAAGCGTCAACTTCGCGTCTTAATGTCTCGGGATGTAATGGAAATATTGCGATGCAATCAACGCCATTGTGTATGTGCTTTGTCATGCTATGGGTTGCTGAAGAAAAAATATAGGAGGTCCATTTAAAAAAACATAGGTTTGTGTTAAAAACACATATGCTTTCGTTTTAGAATGTTTCCAAATATGTACATTCATGGGCCCCAGCCCTACATTGATACCGGTGAAAGTCGTTTTCCAATAGCTGTTATTGTTCCAGAGATATTTTGGATGGACGAGATAGCTTGGACACCCTGTATATATATATATATATATATATATATATATATATATATATATATATGCCTAGACACAACCCGATCTTAATGTGTAAAGGATGTTTCAGGTTACCATTCGTTGATAGCTTCTCTGACTCTACAGGCACAATTACTATACTCTCGAATTAACCCGTCAAGTGATATCCATTACAAATCATCAGTTGCTCTTTCCAGTATTGGTAAGTACTGACAATACAGATGAAGCTGAATTAATATTTGTGCTTTTGTAAGGCATGGCTGCTAATAGTGCCTTTTTTTCTTCCAGTTCCATAGTAATTGTGGAATCCAATTAACGTTCTGAGTTTAGAAATCATTAAACATGAATATCGTGGTGTCCATGCGAAATAACCTACTTCTCCCGAGGACGTACATATGTGCCATTTGTTAGATGATATCCTTGACATTCATTCGAATGTATCGACATTTCGTTTGAAAGTGTGGATAAGTTAGAAGAAATAGGAAATAAATGTGACGATTCCATGAAACGTGGTTAGGACGACGTCAGCTGTGCCAGCAACAGTTCTTAAGAAGAAGAAGGCGTTCCAAGCCTAAATATATATATATATATATATATATATATTGAAATGTCCCCTTTGAACAATTTTTACAGAACTGTGCTTAAACTGACACACAATATTTTGTTAGCGCAACGCAATCTGACTTTCAAAATTCCCTACAAAAGAATGGCCCTGACTAACATTAAACTACACCTTTCACAAATCACTTACCTCACAAAAATCTTCGCTGCTCAAGCTACTGCAATACAGCGAGCGCCACTACTGCCAGCTAAATAAAAGATTCAAACTATGGAAGGCACTAACTACTGATAGGGATAGTTAGCAAATGAAAGATATTAATAGAGAACGAACAATGTATTTACCTTGATATCATCATATATAAATATAGCAGTTCATGACAAATTACAAACCTCCGCCATCTCTCTCCCCACATCCACCACTGCTGGCGGCTCACCTCCAACTGCGCAACGCTAGGCGCTGTTCACATACAGCTGCCGCTGCCCAACACTACAATGGCGAGTATTACAACAATGCAAAGCAGCCACAGACTGCACACAGCACAGCCAGTGATTTTCATACAGAGGTGGCGTTACCAATAAAAAAACCTAAACAGCCTACTTACATAAAGAAAACATAAACAGCCTACTTACATAGCCCCCATGCTCCCCACAAAAAATTTTTACAAATGGTGTTGGGCACTGGCCAATACAGATTTGACAAACATTTTTCACAATTACAATAACAAAGAAATCAAATGCACACACTTATTGATACAATGTTGGTCAAAAGCTAAAATTGTCTCACAGTCCATAAAGACAGTCCTAATCGTACATAACAGGAGAATAGCAGTGTTTTTCTCAAAGTCTGAGCAGTAAAACAAAATGCACACGGAAGTAGTGGATTTCCATGCAGTCTTGAAGAAGTAGTGTTGTCCTTCCAATGGAAAGACAGTGCTGACTCTCGACATGCTGACAGATAATGGGCCACAACAGAGCAAACCCACAGCAGAGTCAGTCGTAGTTTGGAAGAATATTGGTAGGTAGGTCATCACAGAGCAGAGCCACTGTAGTCCTGGTAGAGAGTATGGTATTGGTGGGCCACCAGAGGTGCAGACCCACTGCAGACCTTGTAGAAATAATGGCGTTGGTGGGTCATCAAAGATGCAGACCCACTGTAGTCCTTGTAGAAATAATGGCGTTGGTGGGCCACCAAAGATGTAGACCCACTGTAGTCCTTGTAGAGATAATGGTACTGGTGGGTCATCAAAGATGCAGACCCACTGTAGTCCTTGGAGAGATAGCCAGCAGCCATCTGTTGTGACTGTGCAGGTGCACAATCACCGTTGAAGAGTCTTGCGGATAATATAGCAAGACCATAAACCACCACTTGTGCACTCACAAAGTTTTTGAAATTGTCCTTAGAACCAGCAATGCTGTTATCCAGTCCCTTGCTGAATCATTAACACACGTGCAAACACTATCAGTCCCTACTTCTCACATATTGTCCATATACTATGACCAACAGAAACGTGCGCAGTGAAATGTAACTAACAAGTTAATAATATCATGAACTGGTGACAATTACAATTTTATAACATAAGAATACAATAACAAAGGTACAAAACACATCATTAAAAACATAATAATACAGATAACGTTTGTAGTAATAGGGGCTTTACAAAAGAATAGAAATAAACATATACATCAGTGTTACAGGAATTATGACATAAGTAAATACATAAAAGATCAGAATAACTTTTGAAACATCAACTTTACACATGAGCATTAAAACAAAACAGAATTAATAATGTCTAACATCTTTACAAAGTAAATAACATATTATTAACGCAAATTATATTTGAGGATAACAGTATTCCTCATCATAGTTCATGTAGCTGAGTATGAGAAAAATTCTACAACAAAAGTCTGATGAGGTAAACATATAAAGACAGGAAGAACATATATACACAAGGGTACCCAAACACATAGTGGGATAACACAAAAGGAAAGGACAGGGTTTGTTTCATTGCAGTATTTTGCAAACAAAACTTTCTTTGCTTCTTGGAGATCTCCCTCCATTCATCATTATTCCCAAAAGTCCTATCTAAGCCTGCCTTCTATATTTCGTTCACATCCTCTGTCAAAAATAGTTTTTCTCTCTGCTTTCTGTATTCTGTTCACATCCTCTGTCAATAATAGTTTTTCTCCACTGTACAGTATCCTTTTTATTTTGCCAGACCATTTTGTGATAGCTTCTCAATGCATTTCTTATAAATTTTTAATAGTTAGTTTCTTATATAGTCTCCTCTTAAGCTAACTTAAATCTACTGAGCTCAGATACTAAACTAAGGGACGAGGCAATGCAGCAGCACATAACAAATTAACACAAACAGCAATGCAAAAAAAATGGAAAATTGCAAAGCAAGCTACAGTAAATATAAATTACCAAGCAATGCAACATTACAACTAACATGAGCCAATGTACAGTAGCAAGAAAAATAAGTCAGTAGTAAAATTAGCTTAACAGAGTAACACAATTTAAAATTCAGTAGCACTATGCCTGGCAAACAGCAGCAGCAAATATAAAAAATATAAAAAATATAAAACTTATATCTATACATGACAAAGCTCAAGCAGTTAAAATATTACAGTAAAAACAACAATGCAGATAAGGGAAATGTATATTCACATCTTAATATCTATGTAATTAAAGTGGTGCACCACAACAACTGATTGTAAAAAGAAATATTACAATGTACTTGAAAAGAAAATTATGTGTTACTGTTACTAGTTCCTTCTTATTGTTCTTTCCTTTCCAAGTGCTCCTTTTTTAAAGAATGTGGATCATAAAATAATTATTTAATAGATCTGTTGACAGAAAGTGTTCACATTAGCAAATGCATTTTATTTTATAAAAGCAATGCTGCAACACAGCTGGAAACCAGATATCAAGTGAAATAAGCAACTACGAAAAGCAAAGCATAAAAATATCATTCAATAGTCATGTGGCATTTCGTAAGTCAGTAGCTCTCAACTCTCATAGAAAGACACTTGTCATAATCAGGTGTGCAGATGTACGAATATTTCCCATCAATTCATAAGCATTGCAGTAATTAGCACAAAGTACGAGTAATCATATGTTTTCAGGTAATGACCGTGTAATATTTGCGATGCTTTCTACAAAGGAATGTCAATAGCAAGGTTAATGGAAGTAATGAGGGTGTCGCATTTGCAATATTTTCTCTAAAGGAATGCCAATGGCGAGGATAAAGGCCTGCCTTTTTTCTTTTTTTTTTCTACCTGTGCTTCCGGAAAGGCACACCCTAATGGCTTGTTCTCCAGGTGTTTGACACAGCTGCGTGCCCACGACGCATTACGTGCAGGTGGTCACTTAACTTTCTTACGGAAATATTTACGACACCAGTTTCCGCTACAGTGACAGTCTCACATAAAAATATTTCACAGGTCAAGAATTAGCGTTGCAAATCTGTAGAAAGAAAATCCTATGAATATAACGTTGTCCAAAAAATTTTCGCCGGCATTGTGATACATTCACGCATTTACACACATTTCATAACTCTTAAAGTACGATTCTTGGTTTCCAACATCCTTTTTCACAAGTCAAGAGTCCCTACCCACTATTCATTACTCCTTACCTTATTACACATATACGTATCCATCGACACTCGTCAATATTTCGTCATTATAAATATGAAGCATAATCAAATAACTCATATAGCCTCAGCCTATTAATCGTAAACATACCTCAGCAGCATAATACACATACTCGTCGTAAAAATAACATCATAACACCTCAGTCAAATTTCAAAATCGTCGTAGCTTCCTCCAATAATTAAAAAAATTCTCTGCTCATGTCAAAAGTGTCATCTGCCTCAAACGTACTTTAAAAATCATGAATCCATACCAAATACATCATTCAAAGCTCTCATAGTATCACAATGGTTCCGAAAATATATGAACAGTTCACAAAGTACAAACAACATACAATTTTGTAAGTGTGAAGTTATCCAACGGTGTAATTACGTAAACGTCTGTCACTGATGTAGTAAAATAAATGCTTGTCTCTCTCAGGTAAATAATCAGACAGCTGTGTAATTTGTGTGTTAGAGAAATATGGTACCGATGTGTAAAGTTGTATAAGCAAATACCATATTAGCTAGGGTTTCTTGTGGTTGCCACACACATGGTACACAAAGTAGGCTTATACCCCCCTGAGGATTAATGTAATTATACCCTCAGGTGTTACAGATTACAGCAATGGAATGAAATGTATCACGGAAAACTTTCTTTGTAATTCAAAAATCTTTAAAAATAAATGTTTTAAGTACAACATTAATCACTGAAATGCGTGTCCTGCAGCGCTAAATGTGCATCTTGTTGTAAGATAATCTCTGTGGAAGTGTCGTAGTTATCGTCCTCCAAAAGCTAAGTTCTGCAGAAGCCAATGTACTTACCTCATGATAAACAAAAGTGAAATGCTTTGCATATAGATATCTTAGTTATTACGCTTATTGTTGTGATGAAGAAATTACTGTGCTGTAACGTATTGTTGTGCTACGGAAAAGGCTGTCTCATTGTAGCTATATCACAAAAGTTACTACTAAAACATGTTTTACTTTCCAGAATAATACAGAAAAACTGTGCAGATATAAAACAGATACTCCGCAAAAGCAACAATGTAAATTGTCACACATTAGTAATGTCGTGATATAAATCGTGTAGCTGTCCCATAAACTAACCACTGTGTCATCTGGTATCTCACAGAAAGTACTTTAAATACAGAATGTATTTTCAGGTAACCAAAATGTTGCATTAAAATCTCATTAGCAGTACTGGTAAATGTTCTAAGTATGTAAGCCTGATAGTCGTTACGTAATCGTGCAGCTAACAAGCAAGAATGTACAAATACAACACTGTGTCGTCTGTTCACTATAACAATGCATTCGTAATTTCTGTTTAAAAATGTTCCCTAGGTTCTAGACTGGATATTTAACTTCAAACATTGTTGTATGTTAGCAGTTTCTTAAGTCTAACACAGCATACTAGTAATGTAAAGTGAAAAGTTATATGGCAAAGACAAAGTTAAAAAGCAGATTATCTTTCAATAAACGGTTTTACATGTGAAATGTGGTGTAAACCTTTACTCTTCCTAGTACGCAGAGTTTCAACTTCAACGCAATTATCATGTGGTATACGTCGGTAAAGAATACTGGAATTTTTTTCTCAAGGTTAGCGTCTATGTTATTTTTCTCTGAGCCAGCCGGCGCACGCGGATGCCTGCGGTGCGAGTCATTGTCCTGTTCCTTTGTTGGCGCGCATCGTTATTGGGATTAGGAGACCTAACTTCTACAAATTCACCGTGACGAGAGGGCCCTGCCCTGTTTAAGTCCCGCCAGTTCTGATGCAATTCAGGTCTGTCGTTACGATCACATCGTCTGTCGTCATGTCGGTAGTTCCTGTAGTTTCTTTCTTGTCGGTTAAGTGGTGGAGAATTTCTCCCTGAATCGTAACTGCGCGCTGGACCGTTGCTTCTAAAGTTATTCTGTCTCCCGTAATAATAATTATTTTGGTTCCCATATTGTCTGTTTCTCTGATTGTCTCTGTGATGGTCACTACCGCGGAGAGGTGATCTTTCCCTGTAATTATTACTACTCTGCCAACGGTTGTCGTACGGGTGGTGTCTGTTTTGGTCACGATATGTGTTGTGAGAATAGCTTTGTCGTGTCCAGTTATTATTTCTTTCATCGCGGAATTGCGACGGATGTGATCTGTAATTGTTGTGCTCCTGCGTTCCGCGATTGTCAGTGTCAATTTCCAGTTCTTGTAACAGTCCCTGAAGTGCTTCAATGTCGTCTTTGCAACGTCCTGCCAAAATAATATGTCGTAAATGTTCAGGCAGTTTGATGAAGCAAATGCGGATGAGTTCTGAGGGGCTGTATGGGTTTGAAAGATACTGATTCTTATGCAACATGTCTTCAAAATATTTCACAAGACTGGAAAATTCAGATTGTTCGAAACGTTTCATCATTATGATGCTATGTTTTACTCGATCTTGTGTGGCTTGAGACCAATATGCTGAGAGGAAGGCATGGTAAAACTCTCCTTCACTGTGGCAATCGTGAATTACCGATCGCATTCTTACAGCTGGTTCATTCTCCAAGTAGCCACACATAAATTCTAATCTGTGCTCTAATGACCAGTTGGGAGGAAAACAATGAGAGAATTGATGGAGCCATGCTTGTGGATGAATGTCGTTGCCAGAATTCTTAAATGTTTTGAATTTACGTGTAGTAATGAACAGCTTATAGTCAAAGTCATCATGTCGGCGAGTCGCATATCGGCCATTGTTACGTCGTTTCGGCGGTTCCATTTCAAAATTCGGTGCACCTTGCCAATTTCTTTCATAACTTCCGAAATGCCCTGTGTTATCATTTTGTGGCTGTTCCGTATTTCTGTGTCCCTCTTCCCGTATTGGGGCGCTAGTATCCTCTGAAATACGTAATTCTTGTATTACCTGTGTCAGCTGATCTTGTACTTCTCGGATTTCTCTTTTGTACTGTGTATTGATTTGATTTTGATTCTGTTTGAATTTTCTAATTTGTTCATACTCTTCTGTCAGTGAAGGCTACAGGTCTTGTGTCATTCAGATCATCATCTACCTTTGTAGATAAGTTAGTGACCTTATCCGAAAGTTCGGCTACTTTCTCCGATAGTGAAGACATTTCCTCAGCGTGTTTTTCTGAGTCAAGTTTCAGAGTGTCCATTTGTGTTGAAATCGTATCTACTGTGTCCTTTAAGTTTTCTTGAGTTTTTGCAAGTTGCGTAACCGAATCGGTAGATGCAACTGAGTCAATTTTAGCTTGCAAGTTGTTGTGATTTTCATGAACAATGGTTTGCAGTTCTTTTATGGCTGCTTCGTGATTCTGTAATACATTTTCATGCCGCGAAAAAATGGGTTGAAAATGCTCACAAATTTGTGTTTTTATGTCATTACAGACTTTTTGACATTTCGATTCAATGTTATGTAACTCACTAGTTAAATCTTCACGTGTTTGTTCAAGTGTGGTGTCTAACTTTGAAGATTTTGTCCCATTGCGTCTAACTTTTGCTGTGTTTGTCTCTGATTTTGTTCCATTGTGTCTAACTTTTCAAGCTTTTGTCCCATTTGTTGCATTAATTGTAATAACAATGCACTGGTGTCTGAAACATGTTCCTCAGTGCTTTTCGGCAGTGAATTTGCACCGGCAACATTCACATTTTGACAAGCGGAAAATGTGTCTTGACTCATTTGAGAAAACGGTGAGAACCCAAAACCTGAGTCTGTAGTATTTGCAATATTGTGTTCTGTCATTCCCGATTCCTGAGGCGAGCTGTTGCCGACCAATCGATCGATAACGCTTCCCTGTTCACTACCTGTTTCACTGTCTACACCATTGTTTGCCGCCCGCTCCATTTCCCTATGCGCAATTACCAAATTACTACTTTGAACATTAGTTAATTCATTACCCAGTGGTGCTGGCAAGCTACGCTCGTCGTCACTATCATTTCTCAATTTACTTTGGAGCCTAGTGTTACGTTTTTCACACGCCATAATTGTCACAATATTTCACACGATAACACAGAAAAGCACAATTTGAAGTGCAAAAATAGGAGAACACATTAACATAGCACTGAAAATAATATCTAGTTAATTGCAAGCGTAGCTGCGAAATACTTGGTGCAAATCTATATGCATGCCACAACTGTTTTACTGTACAACAATGAAAGGCTACAACTACAAAGGGGATTCTCTCTACAATTACGCGCTAGCAATAAACAAAAGCTACACTAAATACACAAACTACAAGAAAAAATCAGAAGATTCCAGTGAGGTATCCTAGGCTAAGGGTCGACATATGAAACGTCCCCTATGAACAATTTTTACAGAACTGTGCTTAAACTGACACACAATATTTTGTTAGCGCAACGCAATCTGACTTTCAAAATTCCCTACAAAAGAATGGCCCTGACTAACATTAAACTACACCTTTCACAAATCACTTACCTCACAAAAATCTTCGCTGCTCAAGCTACTGCAATACAGCGAGCGCCACTACTGCCAGCTAAATAAAAGATTCAAACTATGGAAGGCACTAACTACTGATAGGGATAGTTAGCAAATGAAAGATATTAATAGAGAACGAACAATGTATTTACCTTGATATCATCATATATAAATATAGCAGTTCATGACAAATTACAAACCTCCGCCATCTCTCTCCCCACATCCACCACTGCTGGCGGCTCACCTCCAACTGCGCAACGCTAGGCGCTGTTCACATACAGCTGCCGCTGCCCAACACTACAATGGCGAGTATTACAACAATGCAAAGCAGCCACAGACTGCACACAGCACAGCCAGTGATTTTCATACAGAGGTGGCGTTACCAATAAAAAAACCTAAACAGCCTACTTACATAAAGAAAACATAAACAGCCTACTTACATAGCCCCCATGCTCCCCACAAAAAATTTTTACAAATGGTGTTGGGCACTGGCCAATACAGATTTGACAAACATTTTTCACAATTACAATAACAAAGAAATCAAATGCACACACTTATTGATACAATGTTGGTCAAAAGCTAAAATTGTCTCACAGTCCATAAAGACAGTCCTAATCGTACATAACAGGAGAATAGCAGTGTTTTTCTCAAAGTCTGAGCAGTAAAACAAAATGCACACGGAAGTAGTGGATTTCCATGCAGTCTTGAAGAAGTAGTGTTGTCCTTCCAATGGAAAGACAGTGCTGACTCTCGACATGCTGACAGATAATGGGCCACAACAGAGCAAACCCACAGCAGAGTCAGTCGTAGTTTGGAAGAATATTGGTAGGTAGGTCATCACAGAGCAGAGCCACTGTAGTCCTGGTAGAGAGTATGGTATTGGTGGGCCACCAGAGGTGCAGACCCACTGCAGACCTTGTAGAAATAATGGCGTTGGTGGGTCATCAAAGATGCAGACCCACTGTAGTCCTTGTAGAAATAATGGCGTTGGTGGGCCACCAAAGATGTAGACCCACTGTAGTCCTTGTAGAAATAATGGTACTGGTGGGTCATCAAAGATGCAGACCCACTGTAGTCCTTGGAGAGATAGCCAGCAGCCATCTGTTGTGACTGTGCAGGTGCACAATCACCGTTGAAGAGTCTTGCGGATAATATAGCAAGACCATAAACCACCACTTGTGCACTCACAAAGTTTTTGAAATTGTCCTTAGAACCAGCAATGCTGTTATCCAGTCCCTTGCTGAATCATTAACACACGTGCAAACACTATCAGTCCCTACTTCTCACATATTGTCCATATACTATGACCAACAGAAACGTGCGCAGTGAAATGTAACTAACAAGTTAATAATATCATGAACTGGTGACAATTACAATTTTATAACGTAAGAATACAATAACAAAGGTACAAAACACATCATTAAAAACATGATAATACAGATAACGTTTGTAGTAATAGGGGCTTTACAAAAGAATAGAAATAAACATATACATCAGTGTTACAGGAATTATGACATAAGTAAATACATAAAAGATCAGAATAACTTTTGAAACATCAACTTTACACATGAGCATTAAAACAAAACAGAATTAATAATGTCTAACATCTTTACAAAGTAAATAACATATTATTAACGCAAATTATATTTGAGGATAACAGTATTCCTCATCATAGTTCATGTAGCTGAGTATGAGAAAAATTCTACAACAAAAGTCTGATGAGGTAAACATATAAAGACAGGAAGAACATATATACACAAGGGTACCCAAACACATAGTGGGATAACACAAAAGGAAAGGACAGGGTTTGTTTCATTGCAGTATTTTGCAAACAAAACTTTCTTTGCTTCTTGGAGATCTCCCTCCATTCATCATTATTCCCAAAAGTCCTATCTAAGCCTGCCTTCTGTATTTCGTTCACATCCTCTGTCAAAAATAGTTTTTCTCTCTGCTTTCTGTATTCTGTTCACATCCTCTGTCAATAATAGTTTTTCTCCACTGTACAGTATCCTTTTTATTTTGCCAGACCATTTTGTGATAGCTTCTCAATGCATTTCTTATAAATTTATAATAGTTAGTTTCTTATATAGTCTCCTCTTAAGCTAACTTAAATCTACTGAGCTCAGATACTAAACTAAGGGACGAGGCAATGCAGCAGCACATAACAAATTAACACAAACAGCAATGCAAAAAAAATGGAAAATTGCAAAGCAAGCTACAGTAAATATAAATTACCAAGCAATGCAACATTACAACTAACATGAGCCAATGTACAGTAGCAAGAAAAATAAGTCAGTAGTAAAATTAGCTTAACAGAGTAACACAATTTAAAATTCAGTAGCACTATGCCTGGCAAACAGCAGCAGCAAATATAAAAAATATAAAAAATATAAAACTTATATCTATACATGACAAAGCTCAAGCAGTTAAAATATTACAGTAAAAACAACAATGCAGATAAGGGAAATGTATATTCACATCTTAATATCTATGTAATTAAAGTGGTGCACCACAACAACTGATTGTAAAAAGAAATATTACAATGTACTTGAAAAGAAAATTATGTGTTACTGTTACTAGTTCCTTCTTATTGTTCTTTCCTTTCCAAGTGCTCCTTTTTTAAAGAATGTGGATCATAAAATAATTATTTAATAGATCTGTTGACAGAAAGTGTTCACATTAGCAAATGCATTTTATTTTATAAAAGCAATGCTGCAACACAGCTGGAAACCAGATATCAAGTGAAATAAGCAACTACGAAAAGCAAAGCATAAAAATATAATTCAATAGTCATGTGGCATTTCGTAAGTCAGTAGCTCTCAACTCTCATAGAAAGACACTTGTCATAATCAGGTGTGCAGATGTACGAATATTTCCCATCAATTCATAAGCATTGCAGTAATTAGCACAAAGTACGAGTAATCATATGTTTTCAGGTAATGACCGTGTAATATTTGCGATGCTTTCTACAAAGGAATGTCAATAGCAAGGTTAATGGAAGTAATGAGGGTGTCGCATTTGCAATATTTTCTCTAAAGGAATGCCAATGGCGAGGATAAAGGCCTGCCTTTTTTCTTTTTTTTTTCTACCTGTGCTTCCGGAAAGGCACACCCTAATGGCTTGTTCTCCAGGTGTTTGACACAGCTGCGTGCCCACGACGCATTACGTGCAGGTGGTCACTTAACTTTCTTACGGAAATATTTACGACACCAGTTTCCGCTACAGTGACAGTCTCACATAAAAATATTTCACAGGTCAAGAATTAGCGTTGCAAATCTGTAGAAAGAAAATCCTATGAATATAACGTTGTCCAAAAAATTTTCGCCGGCATTGTGATACATTCACGCATTTACACACATTTCATAACTCTTAAAGTACGATTCTTGGTTTCCAACATCCTTTTTCACAAGTCAAGAGTCCCTACCCACTATTCACTACTCCTTACCTTATTACACATATACGTATCCATCGACACTCGTCAATATTTCGTCATTATAAATATGAAGCATAATCAAATAACTCATATAGCCTCAGCCTATTAATCGTAAACATACCTCAGCAGCATAATACACATACTCGTCGTAAAAATAACATCATAACACCTCAGTCAAATTTCAAAATCGTCGTAGCTTCCTCCAATAATTAAAAAAATTCTCTGCTCATGTCAAAAGTGTCATCTGCCTCAAACGTACTTTAAAAATCATGAATCCATACCAAATACATCATTCAAAGCTCTCATAGTATCACAATGGTTCCGAAAATATATGAACAGTTCACAAAGTACAAACAACATACAATTTTGTAAGTGTGAAGTTATCCAACGGTGTAATTACGTAAACGTCTGTCACTGATGTAGTAAAATAAATGCTTGTCTCTCTCAGGTAAATAATCAGACAGCTGTGTAATTTGTGTGTTAGAGAAATATGGTACCGATGTGTAAAGTTGTATAAGCAAATACCATATTAGCTAGGGTTTCTTGTGGTTGCCACACACATGGTACACAAAGTAGGCTTATACCCCCCTGAGGATTAATGTAATTATACCCTCAGGTGTTACAGATTACAGCAATGGAATGAAATGTATCACGGAAAACTTTCTTTGTAATTCAAAAATCTTTAAAAATAAATGTTTTAAGTACAACATTAATCACTGAAATGCGTGTCCTGCAGCGCTAAATGTGCATCTTGTTGTAAGATAATCTCTGTGGAAGTGTCGTAGTTATCGTCCTCCAAAAGCTAAGTTCTGCAGAAGCCAATGTACTTACCTCATGATAAACAAAAGTAAAATGCTTTGCATATAGATATCTTAGTTATTACGCTTATTGTTGTGATGAAGAAATTACTGTGCTGTAACGTATTGTTGTGCTACGGAAAAGGCTGTCTCATTGTAGCTATATCACAAAAGTTACTACTAAAACATGTTTTACTTTCCAGAATAATACAGAAAAACTGTGCAGATATAAAACAGATACTCCGCAAAAGCAACAATGTAAATTGTCACACATTAGTAATGTCGTGATATAAATCGTGTAGCTGTCCCATAAACTAACCACTGTGTCATCTGGTATCTCACAGAAAGTACTTTAAATACAGAATGTATTTTCAGGTAACCAAAATGTTGCATTAAAATCTCATTAGCAGTACTGGTAAATGTTCTAAGTATGTAAGCCTGATAGTCGTTACGTAATCGTGCAGCTAACAAGCAAGAATGTACAAATACAACACTGTGTCGTCTGTTCACTATAACAATGCATTCGTAATTTCTGTTTAAAAATGTTCCCTAGGTTCTAGACTGGATATTTAACTTCAAACATTGTTGTATGTTAGCAGTTTCTTAAGTCTAACACAGCATACTAGTAATGTAAAGTGAAAAGTTATATGGCAAAGACAAAGTTAAAAAGCAGATTATCTTTCAATAAACGGTTTTACATGTGAAATGTGGTGTAAACCTTTACTCTTCCTAGTACGCAGAGTTTCAACTTCAACGTAATTATCATGTGGTATACGTCGGTAAAGAATACTGGAATTTTTTTCTCAAGGTTAGCGTCTATGTTATTTTTCTCTGAGCCAGCCGGCGCACGCGGATGCCTGCGGTGCGAGTCATTGTCCTGTTCCTTTGTTGGCGCGCATCGTTATTGGGATTAGGAGACCTAACTTCTACAAATTCACCGTGACGAGAGGGCCCTGCCCTGTTTAAGTCCCGCCAGTTCTGATGCAATTCAGGTCTGTCGTTACGATCACATCGTCTGTCGTCATGTCGGTAGTTCCTGTAGTTTCTTTCTTGTCGGTTAAGTGGTGGAGAATTTCTCCCTGAATCGTAACTGCGCGCTGGACCGTTGCATCTAAAGTTATTCTGTCTCCCGTAATAATAATTATTTTGGTTCCCATATTGTCTGTTTCTCTGATTGTCTCTGTGATGGTCACTACCGCGGAGAGGTGATCTTTCCCTGTAATTATTACTACTCTGCCAACGGTTGTCGTACGGGTGGTGTCTGTTTTGGTCACGATATGTGTTGTGAGAATAGCTTTGTCGTGTCCAGTTATTATTTCTTTCATCGCGGAATTGCGACGGATGTGATCTGTAATTGTTGTGCTCCTGCGTTCCGCGATTGTCAGTGTCAATTTCCAGTTCTTGTAACAGTCCCTGAAATGCTTCAATGTCGTCTTTGCAACGTCCTGCCAAAATAATATGTCGTAAATGTTCAGGCAGTTTGATGAAGCAAATGCGGATGAGTTCTGAGGGGCTGTATGGGTTTGAAAGATACTGATTCTTATGCAACATGTCTTCAAAATATTTCACAAGACTGGAAAATTCAGATTGTTCGAAACGTTTCATCATTATGATGCTTTGTTTTACTCGATCTTGTGTGGCTTGAGACCAATATGCTGAGAGGAAGGCATGGTAAAACTCTCCTTCACTGTGGCAATCGTGAATTACCGATCGCATTCTTACAGCTGGTTCATTCTCCAAGTAGCCACACATAAATTCTAATCTGTGCTCTAATGACCAGTTGGGAGGAAAACAATGAGAGAATTGATGGAGCCATGCTTGTGGATGAATGTCGTTGCCAGAATTCTTAAATGTTTTGAATTTACGTGTAGTAATGAACAGCTTATAGTCAAAGTCATCATGTCGGCGAGTCGCATATCGGCCATTGTTACGTCGTTTCGGCGGTTCCATTTCAAAATTCGGTGCACCTTGCCAATTTCTTTCATAACTTCCGAAATGCCCTGTGTTATCATTTTGTGGCTGTTCCGTATTTCTGTGTCCCTCTTCCCGTATTGGGGCGCTAGTATCCTCTGAAATACGTAATTCTTGTATTACCTGTGTCAGCTGATCTTGTACTTCTCGGATTTCTCTTTTGTACTGTGTATTGATTTGATTTTGATTCTGTTTGAATTTTCTAATTTGTTCATACTCTTCTGTCAGTGAAGGCTACAGGTCTTGTGTCATTCAGATCATCATCTACCTTTGTAGATAAGTTAGTGACCTTATCCGAAAGTTCGGCTACTTTCTCCGATAGTGAAGACATTTCCTCAGCGTGTTTTTCTGAGTCAAGTTTCAGAGTGTCCATTTGTGTTGAAATCGTATCTACTGTGTCCTTTAAGTTTTCTTGAGTTTTTGCAAGTTGCGTAACCGAATCGGTAGATGCAACTGAGTCAATTTTAGCTTGCAAGGTGTTGTGATTTTCATGAACAATGGTTTGCAGTTCTTTTATGGCTGCTTCGTGATTCTGTAATGCATTTTCATGCCGCGAAAAAATGGGTTGAAAATGCTCACAAATTTGTGTTTTTATGTCATTACAGACTTTTTGACATTTCGATTCAATGTTATGTAACTCACTAGTTAAATCTTCACGTGTTTGTTCAAGTGTGGTGTCTAACTTTGAAGATTTTGTCCCATTGCGTCTAACTGTTGCTGTGTTTGTCTCTGGTGTTGTTCCATTGTGTCTAACTTTTGAAGGTTTTGTTCCACTGTGTCTAACTTTTGCTGTGTTTGTCTCTGATTTTGTTCCATTGTGTCTAACTTTTCAAGCTTTTGTCCCATTTGTTGCATTAATTGTAATAACAATGCACTGGTGTCTGAAACATGTTCCTCAGTGCTTTTCGGCAGTGAATTTGCACCGGCAACATTCACATTTTGACAAGCGGAAAATGTGTCTTGACTCATTTGAGAAAACGGTGAGAACCCAAAACCTGAGTCTGTAGTATTTGCAATATTGTGTTCTGTCATTCCCGATTCCTGAGGCGAGCTGTTGCCGACCAATCGATCGATAACGCTTCCCTGTTCACTACCTGTTTCACTGTCTACACCATTGTTTGCCGCCCGCTCCATTTCCCTATGCGCAATTACCAAATTACTACTTTGAACATTAGTTAATTCATTACCCAGTGGTGCTGGCAAGCTACGCTCGTCGTCACTATCATTTCTCAATTTACTTTGGAGCCTAGTGTTACGTTTTTCACACGCCATAATTGTCACAATATTTCACACGATAACACAGAAAAGCACAATTTGAAGTGCAAAAATAGGAGAACACATTAACATAGCACTGAAAATAATATCTAGTTAATTGCAAGCGTAGCTGCGAAATACTTGGTGCAAATCTATATGCATGCCACAACTGTTTTACTGTACAACAATGAAAGGCTACAACAACAAAGGGGATTCTCTCTACAATTACGCGCTAGCAATAAACAAAAGCTACACTAAATACACAAACTACAAGAAAAAATCAGAAGATTCCAGTGAGGTATCCTAGGCTAAGGGTCGACATATGAAACGTCCCCTATGAACAATTTTTACAGAACTGTGCTTAAACTGACACACAATATTTTGTTAGCGCAACGCAATCTGACTTTCAAAATTCCCTACAAAAGAATGGCCCTGACTAACATTAAACTACACCTTTCACAAATCACTTACCTCACAAAAATCTTCGCTGCTCAAGCTACTGCAATACAGCGAGCGCCACTACTGCCAGCTAAATAAAAGATTCAAACTATGGAAGGCACTAACTACTGATAGGGATAGTTAGCAAATGAAAGATATTAATAGAGAACGAACAATGTATTTACCTTGATATCATCATATATAAATATAGCAGTTCATGACAAATTACAAACCTCCGCCATCTCTCTCCCCACATCCACCACTGCTGGCGGCTCACCTCCAACTGCACAACGCTAGGCGCTGTTCACATCCAGCTGCCGCTGCCCAACACTACAATGGCGAGTATTACAACAATACAAAGCAGCCACAGACTGCACACAGCACAGCCAGTGATTTTCATACAGAGGTGGCGTTACCAATAAAAAAACCTAAACAGCCTACTTACATAAAGAAAACATAAACAGCCTACTTACAATATATATAAAACACGTACTGCAACAGCCTTCAGCGACAAAGAAACGCCAGTGAAATATTTACTAAACGAAGGAGGGAAAACATGCTTAAAGTTACAAAATGTGCAAAGGCGTTTCCGTTTCGTAAAATCGGAGCGTGAACTGTACAAATGGAAGAATGAAATACATGAAGTAAGAAATATGCGCCAAACGGAAACCCGAAACCATCTGAATGAAAAACTGTCCGAAAGATTTAGAACTGCTCGCGAGATGCTGTGGAGCGTTACCGATGGAGATCTACGAGACTGGACCCTCCGAATTGCATCTCACATGAACATTGCTAATTTCCAGGCATCGTCGACCTGGCTACGCAGGTTCAACAAATCGTACAGAATAGGAAGTCCCAAAATTACTAAGTTTACGTCACGTAAGCGTGTAGAGCAGCTGCCAGTGACGACACTGCTATAGAGAAATTCGTATCTGACGTAAAGACGAAACTTGCTGTTATCCCTGAAACTGCTATTTATAACGCTGATAAGTCAAGTTTCGTGAAAGAACTCCGAGCACGCCGCGCTTTATCATTTCGGAATGAAAAAAAGATGGAGTCTGTTGCCCAATCAACGAATGCAATGACACATTCATATACAGCAATGAGAGTAATAAGTATGCGTGGGTTGCTGTTTCCGCAGCTATACAGGATGCTCCATTGATAGTGACTGGGCCAAATATCTCACGAAATAAGCATGAAACGAAAAAACTACAAAGAACGAAATTTATCTAGCTCGAAGGAGGAAACCAGATAGCGCTATGATTGGCCCGCTAGATGGCGCTGCCATAGGTCAAACGGATATCAACTGCGTTTTTTTAAAATAGGAACCCCCAATTTTTATTACATATTTGTGTAGTACGTAAAGAAATATGAATGTTTTAGTTGGACCACTTTTTTTTGCTTTGTGATAGATGGCGCTGTAATAGTCACTAACATATAAGTACGTGGTATCACCTAACATTTCGCCGGTGTGAACGGAATTTGCTTCGTGATACATTACCCGTGTTAAAATGGACCGTTTACCAATTGCGGAAAAGATCGATATCGTGTTGATGTATGGCTATTGTGATCAAAATGCCCAATGGGTGTGTGCTATGTATGCTGCTCGGTATCCTGGACTACATCATCCAAGTGTCCGGACTGTTCACGCCGGGTAGTTACTTTATTTAAGGAAACAAGAAGTGTTCAGCCACATGTGAAACGTCAACCACGACCTGCAACAAATGATGATGCCCAAGTAGGTGTTTTGGCTGCTGTCGCGGCTAATCCGCACATCAGTATCAGACAAATTGCGCGAGAATCGGAATCTCAAAAACGTCGGTGTTGAGAATGTTACATCAACATCGATGGCACCCGTACCATATTTCTATGCACCAAGAATTGCATGGCGACGACTTTGAACGTCGTGTACAGTTCTGCCACTGGGCACAAGAGAAATTACGGGATGATGACAGATTTTTTGCACGCGTTCTATTTAGCGACGAAGCGTCATTCACCAACAGCGGTAACGTAAATCGGCATAATATGCACTATTGGACAACGGAAAATCCACGATGGCTGCGACAAGTGGAACATCAGCGACCTTAGCGGGTTAATGTATGGTGTGGCATTATGGGACTGGCCCCCATTTTATCGATGGCAATCTAAATGGTGCAATGTATGCTGATTTCCTACGTAATGTTCTACCGATGTTACTGCAAGATGTTTCACTGCATGACAGAATGGCGATGTACTTCCAGCATGACGGATGCCCGGCACATAGCTCGCGTGCGGTTGAAGCGGTATTGAACAGCATATTTCATGACAGGTGGATTGGTCGTCGAAGCACGTTCATCGGATCTGACGTCCCCGGATTTCTTTCTGCGAAGAAAGTTGAAGGATATTTGGTATCGTGATCCGCTGACAACGCCTGACAACATGCGTCAGCGCATTGTCAATGCATGTGCGAACATTACGGAAGGCGAACTACTCGCTGTTGAGAGGAATATCGTTACACGTATTTCCAAATGCATTGAGGTAGACGGACGTCATTTTGAACCTTTATTGCATTAATGTGGTATTTACAGGTAACACGCTGTAACAGCATGCGTTCTCAGAAATGATAAGTTCACAAAGGTACATGTATCACATTCGAACAACCGAAATAAACTGTTCAAACGTACCTACGTTCTGTATTTTAATTTAAAAAACCTACCTGTTACCAACTGTTCGTCTAAAATTGTGAGCCATATGTTTGTGACTATTACAGCGCCATCTATCACAAAGCGAAAAAAGGGGTCCAACTAAAACATTTGTATTTCTATACGTACTACACGAATATGTAATAAAAAATGGGGGTTCCTATTTAAAAAAAACGCAGTTGATATCCGTTTGACCTATGGCTGCGCCATCTAGCGGGCCAACCATAGCGCCATCTGGTTTTCCCCTTCAAGCTGGAAAAGCTTCGTTCTTTGTAGTTTTTTCATTTGACGCTTATCTCGTGAGATATTTGGCCCGGTCACGATCAATGGACCACCCTGTTATCTTTCTTCAAGAACCGCAAGGCAAATTAGGACCAAAAATAAAAAGTGGACTGTTTAGCTGCACGAACCTTGTAATCGACGTATCAAAATCTGGAAAATTGGATATTTCGTCGAAACGTATTCCTACCAGCTGCAGAAAATAATTCAGTGCTTTGTTGGATTCATGGTCTGGTCATAACGACGCCTCTGTTTTTGTGGAGGACAACGAAAAATCTGTAAATGTACCGTGGATTGCGACTGGAACTACTGTTGCGATTTAATCTCTCGATAAAGAATTGTTTCGACAGTGGAAAGCATTTTTCAGGACATTATCAGGCATCATTTCAGGTTTATCAGCGGAACAGTATTCTTAAGCTCCAGTCATTTGTACATTACCAGTTTTCTTCGCCACGATTTACGAATTTGATCAAGTATGCCTGGTATGCAGCGCAATATGGAGAACAACGGCCGGGACCATTTCTGACTGCATCCCAGTTCTGTCCGTATAAAAGGATTGGTTACTACGAAGTACCTAACTGCATCCATTTTTCCTTTGTCCGATGTGCCTGGTGCAAGAAAAATGTTTGTTTTTGTCGTTCAATAGACACTTCGCATTTTTGTGACTACAGGGAGTAAACGAAGAATTGTTTCACTTATAATCAATGCACAGCAGTCAAATATTATTATAAGGAGTGGCCTACAGGAATTGTTATAGAATTTAGTACTACAAGACACATTTCATTTCAACAAATTACAAGTCCTCGTTGATGGAAGTCGTCTGTGACATCAAACACTGCCGTGATTTTATTTTCTCTGCTAGACACTTTTATCAGAATTACATGTGCAAAAATTGAACTGTCGAATGAAGTTATTCAAAAAATATGTTTGTATAGTTTAAGCTTTGTTTTTAACGGAACAAACAAGCTAAAATGCACAAGCAAAAGAGAATTCTGTCTGGTGTACCCGGTAGCCCTGTTGCAGGTATTTCAATCAATCTTCCCCAGTCACCTTATCGGAAAATGTAGACCTGCAGTTTAATGTGGAATTCGAACCACATGTCTTTCGTGGCCACTCCAACATCTGTGAGAAGTGAATCCTTGCTTACAAATCATAGTGAAAAAGTTGTGATCTGAATGGGATTTGCCGGCCGTTGTGGCCGAGCGGTTCTAGGCGCTTCAGTCCGGAACCGCGCTGCTGCTACAGTCGCAGATTCGACTCCTGCCTGTTTTTTGACATGATGTGATCAACTATGTTGGAACGTCCACCATGACTTATACTAATAAAACAGTTACATACGGAACACTCTGCTTCGTAATCAAAACGACCTTTCTTAATGAAATTCCATTCCTTGGAATAACAGTCACTGAACTTGCAGGCACGTTTCGGCATTGCGTTTCACAGTACTGCAGCAATAATACCACTAATATGAGAAAAAACTATTGCAGTTTGTCTGACAAAACATCAACTACTACACTGTTCTGACAATGAGTGTATGACTAAGTGGCGCGACAATCGGACGGTTTCATAGCTCTGTTGCATTAATACAACTTACTACTTGTTGGCTGAGGGTGATGCTGAGGGGATTAGATTAGGAAATGAGACACTTAAAGTAGTAAATGAGTTTTGCTATTTAGGGAGTAAAATAACTGATGATGGTCGATGTAGAGAGGATATAAAATGTAGACTGGCAATGGCAAGGAAAGCGTTTCTGAAGAAGAGAAATTTGTTAACATCGAGTATAGATTTAAGTGTCAGGAAGTCGTTTCTGAAAGTATTTGTATGGAGTGTAGCCATGTGTGGAAGTGAAACATGGACGATAACCAGTTTGGACAAGAAGAGAATAGAAGCTTTCGAAATGTGGTGCTGCAGAAGAATGCTGAAGATAAGGTGGGTAGATCACGTAACTAATGAGGAGGTATTGAATAGGATTGGGGAGAAGAGAAGTTTGTGGCACAACTTGACTAGAAGAAGGGATCGGTTGGTAGGACATGTTTTGAGGCATCAAGGGATCACAAATTTAGCATTGGAGGGCAGCGTGGAGGGTAAAAATCGTAGAGGGAGACCAAGAGATCAGTACACTAAGCAGATTCAGAAGGATGTAGGTTGCAGTAGGTACTGGGAGATGAAGAAGCTTGCACAGGATAGAGTAGCATGGAGAGCTGCATCAAACCAGTCTCAGGACTGAAGACCACAACAACAACTTGTTGGCCAAAGTACCGCTCAAAGTAAATTATTGCCCGAGTGTATCAATACTGATACTGTGATTACTAGTACGGGATAATGGAGGTTTTAGACAAATAAGCTAAAATATATTAATTTCTTGTGTTGTATTTCCTTTAATATAGTGAAATCCCAAAAATTTGATAGAGTTTCACGAAATGTATTTAAAAACTGAATTCCGGGACTTTTGAGCGTCCCGAAACAAATTTGCGGGCACCGGAACACAGGGATGAAAACCGGGACAATCCCGGTTTTCCGGGACGTTTGGTCACCCTATATTAGACTATTCCGTTGTGAGACCGATTTCTGCCACGGCTCAACCCCATATCCGTCGTGATCTCTTACTCGTTCACGTCTATTTGAGTTTTTCAATTTTCTTTCGGAGCTTACGTTTTATTAATGGATATAACGTCCGCTTCGGTAGCTGAGTGGTAGTTCCGTTTCAGCCGCGCTCGCGAGTGGCCGCTGTTAACTGTTGCGCTGCACTTGAGTGTTTACATCGCTGTACTTGTGCTTCGCCGAGTGCCGTCCGTCCGTTAATCTCCGTGTTCGTTCCTGTTCCTTGTGATCTGATCGCTCTTTCTGGTCTTGCTGCTGCTACTTGGAATTTCGGTTGTTTAACCGAAATTGCTTCGCTGGATTAACCATGGCTACAAACCTCAGGAAGAATACTCTGGTATTTGCTTTTGACAAAGAATCCCGTCCTGTTCAGCCGACATCCCTGGAAATAGATGACTGGATTACACAGGTAATTGGTCTAAATTCTGAAACCGTTCATACCTGGCAACTGGATCAGGAAAAATACTGTGTTTTTGTCAAGTTAATCAGTGCTTCGACTGTTGATAAAGTGTTACGAAAGTGGGGCTATGAAGTAGATTTTGTGCATAGAAATGGTTATAAAAGTAAGGTTTCCATCTATAGAGCGGACATTCATTACAAAACCGTTCGTATCTTGAATCTCCCCATTGAAATTGAAAATGATAAGATTAAGGAAGATTTTTTAAACTACGGAGACGTTAAATCAATTGCAAATGAAAGATGGTCGCCACGCTTTAAACTGCAGTGTTTTAACGGGGTCCGCTGTGTAGAGATGGACGTTAAGACGAATATTCCGTCTCACATAACTGTTTGTGGGTATAAGGCACAAATTGTTTATACAGGTCAGGAAGCTACATGTCATATATGTAACGAAACCGGCCACTTCAGACAGGAATGTCCGCGGCGAACTGTTGTGCTTAAAAGTAATTTGATACAGCGTCAGAAGCTTACCTTAAATGATCTGTTACCAAAGAATAGCCCGGAACAACTGGTTGAGGATGTTAACGCAGCGGGACAAGCTGATGTCTCCCTTCACGATAACAGTCAATTTCCCCCGTTAACAACAAAAGGAAACCCCGTTGCCACTACTCGTGAAACTGAAATGCAACCGAAAAAACGACCTCTGGAGATAACTGATAGTTGTTCAGAGGACGAGCTGTCTTGTCCCACTCCCTCACTTCGCAAGCAAAAACAGTGCGATGAGAAGGCAGAGGAACCTGAAGGCAAAATGCGAATGGAAACTAATGAACAGAAAGATAATACACATACGATACCAGAAAATGAAAGGGGTGTAAGCAGCATTAATTTGCAAGAAACAACAGGTGCAGTAGCCGATTGCAAAGATCAGAATCAATCTGTTAATAAACAAATTCAGGGAGAGGATGCAAAACTGCAGTCTCCATTTGTTTCCCTCGATCAGAAAGTGAGTGAAATTAATAAAGAACGAGGAAGTGGTGGCCAAACTGAAATCACGGTCAACACCTCAGGGCAGGCGCCGGCAACCGAAATTGCTAAAGCGTCTGCTGCTGCTCCAGATAAGCCGCGAAGTAAAATACCGACGCAACCAAATGAGAATGTAGCTCGTAACCAAGGGAAGGGAAAATCCAGTAGGGGCGACCCAAGCCCAAAGAATGTTCAGTCCGAAACGGTCGTACACGAATCACTGGAGGAAAAATCAGAAAGTTTACCAGGAAATCAGTCTGCTTGCGGTACAAGAGAAAACATCAGAAGTAGAAAAAAAACGGGACAGTAACTAATAAACTGATTGAAGTGTTATTCCATGTTCAGCCTTCCGAGAAAACTGTTACAGCTTAACTGAACCCTGAACCACAGTAAACTAAATTAGTTCAACAAAACAACTACATAGTGACAGCACAATGACGCAATCTTATTCTGTCACCACTATAAACATAAATAAAATCACGACCGGTTTGAAATTATCGGCCCTTAAGGAATTTTTGTACGAATCTGCGACTGATATTGCCCTGTTACAAGAAGTTCTAATTTCGGATTTGGTAATTCCCGGTTTTGTCAGTTACATAAATGTGTCTCCCGAAACAAATGTTGGAACAGCTATTTTGGTAAGGGAAGGGATTACAGTAAGCGAGGTTGAACGACTGGAATCCGGAAGGGGAATAGGACTAAATATCTATGATGTGACTATCATCAACTTGTACGCCCCTTCAGGAAGTTCTCATCGAGCTGACAGGGCACGTTTCTTCAAAGACGACTTGATATACTTGTTAAGGAAATCACCAAGACAGTTATTACTTGGAGGTGATTTTAATTGTGTTTTAAATCGAAAAGATCAGTTACCTAATTTTAATTTCTCAAGTGAACTAAAACAATTAGTTACTGGTTTAGAATTAAAGGATATATGGGAAATCAAATACCCCTCCATTGTTGAGTTCACCTATGTCACGGCAACATCACGTAGCAGGATTGATAGACTATATATTTCTAAAAATCTTGTAACTTCCGTGACAAAAGTAGAAACCATTCCTACGTACTTTTCAGACCATTCAAGTGTCCTAGCTTGCATAAATCTAACAAGACAGCCGGTTCGCCGATTCAAGAATCAGTGGAATTTGAACACTTCCTTGTTAGTTAATCATGATTTAGAAGATCTGATTAAAGAAACATGGGCAATATGCCTGCGAGCCCGTAGTAGATATGCCACTGCTATTGGCTGGTGGGTTAAAATGGCAAAGCCAAAGTTGAGGAAAGTTCTTATTCAATACAGTGCCCAGAGCGCAAGGGAAATGAAATGCACTATAGAGTATTACTATTCCGTTTTGAGAGATCTATATGATCAAGTCTCCGCAGGTTCCTCACTTCGGATAGCAGACATCAAAAAAGTCAAAGCCAAGTTACTTAATATCAAGAGAAGTCAAATGGAAGGGTTGAAAATAAAATCGAAGACAAATTCGGTGTCAGCAGATGAAACTACTTCCCTATATCATTTAGTGAAGCATACGAAAAACGGGAGAAGGACTTTTATTGAAGAAATTCGAACAAAACACGGCACGATTCTCAGAACCCAGCAGGATATCATGGACGAGATTTATCGCTATTATTGCGAGCTATATTCTGTACATAAAAGTAGTGATGCTTCCTTGGAAGAATTCCTTGACATCCTAGCCCCACAGCTGACAGAAGATGACAACGAAAATTTTCTCGAGGTTGTCAGTGCAGTAGATGTGTATGAGACTCTGTGCTCCTCGCCATCAAAAAAATCCCCAGGACCGGATGGTCTGCCAGCAGAATTTTACATCCGTTACTGGCCAATAGTGGGTGCGAAAATCACCGACATTGTAAATGAGGTTATTCAGGGTAAAATGATTCCGGCTGAGTTTAAGGAGAGTAAAATTGTTCTGGTGCCAAAAAATAATGGAAACAAAGATTTAAATAATTTTCGTCCAATTTCACTGCTGAATTCTGATTATAAATTAATAGCTAGAATAATAAACAAGAGAATTTCATGCCTTACAGATAAAATTATTAGTCAACATCAGAACTGTGCGCAAGGCAGAACCATTTTTCAAAATCTAGCGGAATTCAGGGATATCATTGCAATAACTTCTGTAACAAACATAAAGTGTGCTTTATTGTTTTTAGATTTTTATAAGGCGTTCGATGTAGTAAACCATGAATATCTTCTACAGACATTGAAGAAAATAGGTTTCAACGATAGGGTTATACAGTTGATTAAGAACATAGCAACTGGAATAAATGCTAAAATAGCGGTGAATTGTCAACAATCCAGGCCGATGCAAATACAACGAGGTGTTCCTCAAGGAAGTCCTCTGTCCATGTCGCTCTTCGCAATTTCGCTGGAACCTTTCCTCCGACATGTCCATGCTACATTAAAAGGCTTAACATTATCAGGAAACAAAACAGTTATAAGAGCCTATGCTGACGATATAGGGGTCATTATAAGGAATAATGACGAGGTAACCACGCTAGCAACAGTGATTGATTCGTACTGTAGAGTATCTGGAGCCAATGCAAACGGAAAAAAAAGTAAGATGTTAAATCTCAGAGGTTTTGATAATATCAACGTCGAGTGGGCAGACTTAGTCCGACAACATAAAACACTTGGGATCACCCTGACAGCATGCCCTATGAAAATGACGGCTTTAAATTGGAAAGTTGCAGCAGATAAAGTACAAGGAGCCATTGTAGAGAATTTAACTCGATATATGAACCAAGTTCAAAGAACACAGTATATCAACTCATGCATCCTTGCTAAGGCTTATTATACTGCCCAGCTGTTTCCAATACCGAGAATGATAGCGAGGAGAATAATGTCCAAAATCACAAAATTTTTGTGGAGAGGTGAAGTGTTCAGAGTACCTGCTAAAGTAGCCACTTTAGATCCTAAAAATGGTGGACTAGGATTAACTGATATAGCGGATAAAGCCTCTGCTCTTTTTATTAAAAGGCAAGTTAATGTAATAAGAGACTCGCGAGAAAGCATAACCAGCCAACTTTTCGACATCATTAAACCTCCAAGCCTGCTTCCCCCGATTGACGTGCAGAATATCAACAGTCGCTTACAGCACGTGAGGATTTTCTATGTTGAGTTTAGTTATGTCAGTGTCGAACTCAGGCAGTCCCGACACTTAACATCGAGAGCCATAATGCGAGAACGAAAGAAAAGCGAAGGAAGAAACAAAATAGAACGACAGTTTCCAAACATTGAGTGGACTGAGATTTGGAAAAACATTAGTTCTAATGTGCTCACGTCTAATATAAAAACGTCATGGTACAAGACAGTTAACAACATAGTTAGCACCAATGAAAGACTGCACGCAATCGGACTCGGTGAAACAAATTTATGTCAACAATGTCATCTAGTTGACACAGTAATTCATCGATATACTTGCGGTGGTCACATGAATAGTTGGAAGTGGATCCGGGAGCAAATAGCTCTGATTACAAGAACATCCCCTGAGTATATATCGCTGTCATTGATACACAGGCCTGAAGCACGCTATTTCCCAGAAGCAAAAAATAACGCTGTGTACTGGTTGCTGGGAAATTTTGTTAACTACGTCCTTAACAAATTAGGATCCGATAGCATCATAGAGTTCAAGGTACACATGCTGTGTGAGTTCCACAAAATTAGAAGCTATTCGAATCACAAGAAAAAGTTCGGTAATATGCTAAAAATTGTATTTGAAAGAATAGGCATTGGTTAATATAAAAAAGAAGACTGTGTTGACAGTGATGTATTGTAGTTACCTTAAGGATACTATTTAAGATTTTACAGTAGATTTATGATGTGTGCTTTCTCTACTTCAGAGAGTAGTTTTTTTGAAATTTATAATCTAATGTACAGAACTTATGTGACATTGAGATTGTGTGTCTAATAGTGCCAAACACAAATCATGAAAGGTGCATTATTGGCTTATACTAGAAATTTGGAAATAGACAGTTTTTATAGAAATCTCCTTATCGATTGGTTAAAACCATAAGATACCATCCGATAAATGTAATATTCAATGGCTGGCACATTGCCCTGTTCATTTTTGCAGTGGAAGACTGATTATATAGATCTGATCACTTCAAATACTTAGATTCCATTAATGTCCAGGAAGTGTAGTTGGAAGGCTAGTCAACTTTATTATATATCTCCTTTCCGCTATTCTCAAGTATTTATGTTTAATTTAATTCTTTCTGGTGATTTAGTCAGTAACACAATCTTCTGTTGTCTTTCCTTAATGTCAGCGCAATTGAAATGATCAAACCGCTTTGTTTAAATAACTTCATGTACGTATAACTTAGTATGTATTTGCAATGTGTAACATTGTTTTTTTTAATAAAGGTTTTATAAAAAAAAAAAAAAGTGGTCAGCGTGACAGACTGTCAATCCTAAGGGCCCGGGTTCGATTCCCGGCTGGGTCGGAAATTTTCTCCGCTCAGGGACTGGGTGTTGTGTTGTCCTAATCATCATCATTTCATCCCCATCGACACGCAGGTCGCCGAAGTGGCGTCAAATCGAAAGACCTGCACCAGGCGAACGGTCTGCCCGACGGGAGGCCGTAGCCACACGACATTTCCATTTTTAATGGATATAACAGCAATAAAAGAACAGAAAATCATTTATTTCACAAACAATTTATTTTGAGCCATTTAAATAGATTAAACTGGAGGGAAAAAAATCGGTGTAAGCGAAACCCGATTGTTTGTCAGCGATAACCGCCATCCATACCTGAAACTCAGCAGCAGCTTTCTGACAGTCTTGGAGAATGTGTAACTGTTAAATAACTGCGACGTACAACTTTCACTTATTTTTTAAGTTCGATTTTTTTTCTCTGTTATTCATGTTATTTAGGCGAAGTTCATTCACAAATAAAATTATTACTTTCAACTTGATTATTAATATTCCTGTATTACTTTTAGGAACACAATCTTTGAATCTATTAGGTGCAAGCAACACAATATTTGACGCTAGTAAATACAACGTTAGTGAAGAAAATACCACAAGACCGTCATATTTTCGTAATTCCAACACTGTGTTGGGTTCAGGATCAGCAACTCAGTATATTTGCAATTTATTAATTAAGGTTTCTGCCAGAGTTGCATGTAATTAGGAATAGTTTCGAACTTCCGTTCATTCTCAAACCATTACCTGTATTACAAGTGCATCAACAAAGCTTGAAGTTCAACATTTTCAAACATTATGTGTGCACAGACTACAGCATTGGAATGAATCTTTTGTGACATACCTGCATTTGCATTACTATACGTAATACACTAGCTTTTACATCAGATCAATATAACAAATTTTAATTGACTGCTTTCGTATTTTTTGAGAAACGCCCGCTAAACCCGCTGGGCAGAACAGGTAATCAGGATTGTGGAAGGACCAAATAAGTTTTGGGTCAGTTTTGCCTTCTAATTGTAATTTATTGTAAATTAATAACATTTACAACCAATGCGGCACATAGCCGAACCTTTACCAAATACAACTCGCACGGCTGAAGGCCCCAAACAAGATATCTTAAAAGTCAACAAGACAACAATCCAATGAAGATAGCAAATAAAATAATTAAAAGAACTTATATCACAGCTAGGTGGAGAACCTCTAGGCAAAGCAGATAGAACAAACTAATGCAAGGTGCAATACAAATGGCTGAAGGCCACAATTAAGTTTCGAAACAGTAAAATACATTACCATAATCTTTTAAAGGCAGAAGGCCGCAATGTTTAAGCTTGGAAGATAATTTTAAGAATAAGGTTGAAAGACTGAAAGCCCACAATTAATTTTACAAAATTTTTACGAAAAAAAATAACCATAACCCTTAAATTCTAAGTAGCTGAAAACACATAATCAAACACCGGTGGGAACGACAATAAAGACAACAGCACTCAGAAGCCTCCAGGGAGGTCAGTCTGCCCTCGTTAACTTAGGTGAGATAGGTGGTCAGCCCAACTACATTTGATCCAACTACATTTGATCCGTCGGAATCCAACCAGGGGACAGCCAAGGACCGACCGACACAACGACTTGCTTGCCGTCAATCAGTGCATGAGAACTCAGACACAAAAGGTTACGAACGGGATAATCCACAATGATGTATGTATTAAGCTGTCAAAATTATACAGCATGTTGAACAGCGACAAAAGGTGAGGAAACAACGCTGGCTGAAATTACGTCAGTGGCCAGGGCAGGTAACCAGAGCACTAACGGCCACAAGGCAGAAAATTCCGCTGGTGCACTCGAATTGTAGTCAACCAATATAGTTAATTCCACCGCATGGCGGCTAAATTTCAGCAATAGAAACACTGTGTTGCTCACAGGAAAACCGTTCCAACAGCGAAGTACCGATACGAACCCCAACAACATGAATGGACGTGGCTTGGATAGTTGAAACCACTACTCAACTTTGACGTCCTGTGTCGGTGAACCACGAAGCTCGTAGCGATCAGACAGCTCCACACATGCTCTGACACTCCGCATGGACCGCCAGTGGGCCCAGCCGACTGCACCGCGCGGAGATAACTTCCCTGGTCCGCACCAACCGACCGACTGGCCTCAGAATGCCGACATCATCTAAAATCGTCGTCAGTGGAAATAACGCCAAGTACACACAACCTGACAAACACTCGCACGAAGACCGGAACAATATACAACAGTAACTAAGCACACACGAAGACAAATCGGAAGTCGATGCGCGCGCGCGCTCACACACACACACACACACACACACACACACACACACACACACACACACAGCCGACTCATGAACGATCGGCGAGCCAAAACGCTTCGTCCAGTAGGAGGACCGACCGACGATCCACCAAGACCGCGGCCCAGCTCAAGTGATGCCTGGCGGCAATCGTCGAGCGAGCCATGTCGACGCAGACCTCACTGCTGCTCCAACCCGACTGCACTAGTGCCGCATTGCAACTCCCCGACTGGCAGGTCCGGACAGCGCTCTAGACGCGTTCCAACTGACTGGCCGCCCGAACTCGCGACCCGAACTCCCAATCCGAACTCTTTTACGACATACAACGACCGGGAAGTAATAGCAGTAGAGCAAAGATACTACGAGAGGGGATTATCGATACGCGCTGCTAAGGCCGCTCACGGTCAGGCAAAGCGGCAACTCAGTGACAGTAGTAATTTAAATTAACGGAGCGAGGTGGAAGTACGTTAAAACAGAGTTTAAAATACGTGATTGCGGGAACACGAGCCACGTATGGCTCAGGTAATACAACGGCAGTTATGCATCGCCGAACAAGTTGCAGTAGCCAACGGTTTTCAGAGAAGCTTAGTTACACAAACTCTCCAAAAACACAAAAGCGAAGAAACCCACGTAAGGAAGAAAAACGTTTATTCCACTGAAGTATTACTCGTACAGCTGTGTTACGCAAAAGTTAGCACAACACTTTCCCTTAACGGTACAAAACAGCGTTAGGAACTGCAAGGCAGTAAAGGTTGACACTAAGACACAAAACTGTGGAAAAATGAAAAAATGTAATGCAGCTGGTGTGTATAGATTACAATGTAGAACATGTGGTTTTTATACAGGCCAAATTGGTTGAAATTTTTTAGCTAAATACAAGGAACATATCAGGCCAAACGACAATACTGCTTCAGGCCATCGTTTGCAAACCAAAAAACGTACAGTGTGTGGTATTAACAGTTCTATGTAAATTTTACATGTGATTAGTAAAAGAACGAAGTCAGACATACTTCAAGAATGGGTATAAACGGAAAATTAGGGAGCCGGAAAAATTGATGAACGAACAGTTCGTATTAAAATACAATCGTTTCTTGCTCTTTTTAAAATTGGTTCATGATCCAGTACAGCAGTAGCTTATGGCAGTGTGATAATGCCTGAGACCTTTACCAACACAGCTTATATGTATTTAGCTGTCAGGTTATGATCTCTGAGAGACAGAGCATGTGGCCGCAATACAAAATTGAAAGTGTCTGTCAAATTATAATGTCTAAGCAACTGAAGACGCCTATCAAATTTTGAATGTGTCAAGACAACCATAATATAGTCAAGTAGCTTTTATTGTATTGATCGGAAGTAAAAGCAACAGCACTGCAGTAATCTGTGCACACAAAATGTTTCAAAATATCGTATTTCATATAACCTTGTACATTCTCAAACAGTTAATTCTTTGAGAACGAACGGAAAGCCCGAAACTAATCACTATCAAAAATATTATTTGCAGTGTGACAGAACCTTAAGTAATAAATTACAGTCACATATTCTGTCAGAAATTCTGATTCGTTGATAAAGTTTCGTTTTACGCCGTGGAAACATACAGCCAGCCGCACTTACTGCTCTTGGTTTTCGTTCTTCGTAAGTTTTCAATTGTAGTCTTCCGTTAGCTGGACTTCTCTCGCAGACGGATTGTTCAAATTGGTGATAATAATGGAAACCCAAACTTCACCAGATCAGTTATCGAATTGAAGTAAATTCAAGAAACAATTGCATTTTGTAGACTGCTACGTACTAAAATGCAGCGGGAATAAATTCTCCTTAAGGTGATGCTTCGATACAAGACTTAGTAATTACCAACATCAAAACACTTTACTGTAGGCTACAACTTTCACATAGTATATATTGAAGTAAATGGAGACAAGTGATCCCAGTTTCCTTCACGTTTCTACACTCCATTCTAGTTTAGAGTGACATCGATTCCAGACCAAGCGTTGTGAAATTTTTTCCTGATTGTTATAGTCGTATCTGTGTACATACAGCTCAATCTCTAAAAGTGCTCCTGTTTGATGTTGTTGCGTCAAATACTAAAACTTCACCATTGAACTGTAAGACACATTTCATCGAGAGTTTGTAAGCTGCCACTCTTTTCAGAAATGTAGGCCAGCGCTCATGTAAACTGATTACCACAATTTATGGCCTGAATTTGTGGCATAATAACGCGATCTGATTCTTCATTAGACGTAGGAGATGGCAACACATGATGATTGGGGGGGAACGCGTACATAAACTGCGAACCACAAAGCACAAAATTTTAAAGTTTATTAAATCGTAACTTATAAATCCGATTTGTGCAGTTTTTATCGTTAGTTACCTTTATTTCTCGATAATCTTCGAACACTTAGTATGTGCGGTGAACACAGCGAGTGATTCACAATTACATAGTCTCAATTCTAGGAGATTTCAGAGAAACCGCATCAGCGTCATTTTACCTCGTTTTCTGAAATTCTTTTAGATAACAAGAAATTATAATAGGGAGGGCATATGCCATGTAACGCTTGACCAAATGCAACATAAATATACTATGTGATCAAATGTATCTGGACACCCACAAAAACATACGCTTTTCATATTAGGTGCATTGTGCTGCCAGGTACTCCTTTTCAGCGACCTCAGTAGTCATTAGACATCGTGAAAAGGGCAGAATGGGGCGCTCCGCGGAACTCACGGATTTCGAACGTGGCCTGGTGACTGTGTGTACTTGCGTCATTCGTCAGTACGCGAGATTCCCACACTCCTGAACATCCCTAAGTCCACTGTTTCCGATGTGATAGTGAAGTGGAAACGTGCAGGGACACGTACAGCACAAAAGCGTACAGGCCGACCTCGTCTGTTGACTGACAGAGACCGCCGGCAGTTGAAGAGTGTCGTAATGTAAAAAAATGGAAGTGAGCGTTTGGCGTCATTGGCCGGGAGGCCTCTTGCGGGGCAGGTCTGGCTGCCTTGGTGCAGGTCTTAGTACATTCGACGCCACATTGGGCGACCAGCGCGCCGGATGGGGATGAAATGATGATGAAGACAGCACAACACCCAGCCCCTCGGCGGAGAAAATCTCCGACCCAGCCGGGAATCGAACCCGGCCCGTAGGACGGCAATCCGTCACCTGACCACTCAGCTATCGGGGCTGGACAGGGTCGTCATGTGTAATAGGCAGACCATCACACAGGAATTCGAAACTGCATCAGGATCCACTGAAGTACTATAACACTTAAGCAAGAAGTGAGAAATTTGGATTTCATTATGGTGGGGTTGCTCTTAAGCCACACATCACGCCGGTAAATGCCAAACGACGCCTCGCTTGGCGTAAGGAGCGTAAGCATTGGACGATTGAAGAGTGGAAAAACGTCGTGTGGAGTAACGAATCACGGTACACAATGTGGCTATCCGATGGCAGGGTGTGGGTATGGTGAATGCGCGGAAAACGTCATCTGCCAGCGTATGTAGTGCAAAAAGTAAAATTCGGAGGAGGTGGTGTTATAGTGTGGTCGTGTTTTTCATGAAGGGGGCTTGCACCCCTTGTTGTTTTGCGTGGCACTATCACAGCACAGGCCTAAACTGGTGTTTTAAGCACCATCTTGCTTCCCATTGCTGAAGAACAATTCGAGGATGGCGACTGTATCTTTCAACAAGATCGAGCACCTGTGCATAATGCACGGCCTGTGGCAGAGTCGTTACACGGCAATAAAATTCCTGTAACGGACTGGCCTGCACAGATTCCTGACCTGAATCCTACAGAACATCTTTGGGATGTTTTGGAACGCCGACTTCGTGCCAGGCCTCACCGACCGACATCGATACCTCTCCTCAGTGCAGCACTCCGTGAAGAATGGGCTGCCATTCCCCAAGAAACCCTCCAGCACCTGACTGATGCGAGAGTGGAAGCTGTCATCAAGGCTAAGGGGTGGGCCTACACCATATTGAATTCCGGCACTACCGATAGCGGGTGCCCCGAACTTGTGTCATTTTCAGCCAGGAGAACGGATACTTTTGATGACATAGCGTATAAGAAACACATCACACCACAAAAATACGATTGACCTGTAACATAGACGCAAATTCACATGGCGGAAACTGGTATTTCCAAGGAAAAGGTGTAAGCTAGCGTATTCGAAAGATCGAAATACAACAGTAACTCAATGCAGTTTTCAAGTAGATTATGCACACAGTTTCGTCATGGTGGTGGCGAAAAAACGTCGAGTAGGGGTATCTAACACCCACTCGGAACAGCGAATCAGAGTCATAAAAGAAAACATTAAAAATCATTAGAAAACATAATCGCGAGTGTGACAAGGTGTTTGTGAGTCACTCTGTTCAAGTCACAACAGGAGGAGGTATACTTGGAATAGGCCGGAAGTACGGGAAGATTTCATTTAGATTACATCAATACGCCATCTATGGCGTAATGTTCTGGATCAAAGTACGAAAGTTTTGTTTTCCTGTGTATAGAATCAGCTACATCCTGTCCAACGAACTTGCAGATGACATGATTTACGCTGAGAAAAAATGGCAACAGAAAAAGTACAGAAAATATGCCGCAAACAGCGACAATAATTCTTAAAAACATGCCATAACATACAATCAATAAGATTTGAAGAACTCACTGATTATGGTGATATTTGTCGCCGATACTAGTTTGGGGAACAAATAAGTAAACAAATAACAAGGTGTTTTGCATCAAGGCGGACTCACAATTCCGAAATTGTTGTTTTAGTAAAATTAATGTTCATATGAGAGCATAGTTATGGTAGAAGGACAGCCATAACCAACTACAAAGTTAAATCAAAACGAGGCAGCCACTCAGTAGCAACCTGGCTGGCCTCGATAAAATCCCTCCGTTTGCCAGTGAATGTACGCAACGGGCAATCTTGCGCTACATGTAGCAATGTTGGTTCAGCCGTTTCACAATCACACAAGGGGTTGTTCGTGGTACCCCACTTCTGCATCATGGATTTAGAACTTGCTTGTCCAGTTCTTAAACAGTTTAATTGACGTCATATTTTCCGGGGAAGTTGTATTTCTGGGGGTTGTTGGTTGGGGTCTTCCATGTTGTGGCGGTTAACGTCACAGTTATTCCATTTGGTTTTCCAGGATTTATGGCTGTCTTAGGTAGTTCCTAGGGGCCAGTATTCCGTCTTTCCGTATTGGGGCTCTTGAATTCAGGTGATTTCCAGTGTTGATCTAATACTTGTGCGGCGGCGCGGTTCCTCTCTCTGATTCAACCTGCACCTACCTGTGAACTCGTCGCATCAGATCGCCGATAGGAAAGCCGAGCAGAAACCTACCGAACTGCAACTCGCACCAGGCTGCATACAACGTAACTGTTCTAAGAATCGGGAAAAGATCTTGATTTTGAATGAAAGGTGGAAATACTGCCAAAACTACGGTATATTCTGAAGTATAGAATTATAAGTTCACTGCCAAGCCCGTGCTAATCCTACCACAGTCATGCGCAAACCCTTTCATTCACGTTAGCAAGTTTATGGTAACGTATTTCCCGAAATCTGAACAGTTACTAAGCACAGATTGTTCTTAAATGAAAATGCTCGCCACACTATTAAGTTTATCGGTGTCTAATGCACTCAAGTTTTTGTTCGCCGATGTGCTCAATACGCCACGCGGAATTACTGTCTTTCCTCAAACACAAAATTGCTTAAAAAATCCGTACTTTCTAAAAGAAACACACTGGAAAAAATTTGCCTTCACTTTAAAGCACTTTTGAGGCATGTAGCACAACTAAAACCGGCTAACTATAACTTTCTTCGCAGCTCATACTACACACGACCGTACCATATTGCAAGGCTGGGCTCCGACCCCTTGTAGACTGCTGTAAGCATTCTCTACCTCCAAGACAAAAGACGCGCGAAGAATACTCCGTTCTGATTGGTCAGTTTTCTTTAAGGCCAATTGAAAAATATTATTCTCACGCGTTAGTACACGGGCTTTTCATGACCAACCAATCAAGAAATAACACACTTTCGAATTGTACTTTTTCCCGAAATAAATATTTAACAGTCTGATATTTTATTTATACTTTAATCCATTAACTATTTTCATTTACACTCGAATTAGCTTTCCTTTTACAATAAACTTACTTCACATATTACGATACAAAACTGCCTGTCGTCTGCATTCATACCGTCTTAAAAATTTCTCACGCTAGTTCGTACAGAGTTTGTCAATATAACAATGATCTACTTATTTACTTTAGACCCTATTCACGCATCATTCGCACTACTAAAATCATATACAAAACTGTAGAAACGTAAATAAACAAATAAACAAAAAAGCCTTCAAGAAATAAACAGAACAATTCACAAAATCATTTTCTTGACCTGTTCCTTGAATGTCTCTGTCCGCTAGTGTACTCTGGCGGATGAAAATTAGAACTACGTACTCGACTGAACCCGCTTCAGACCATCTGTCACTGTGCACGCATCAGTCATTCTCCCGACACACAGGCTCTAGATAGGCGCGATATAAAGGCACCCCACGCCTCACCTGATGTATGATCAGCCGTCTTGCCTTGTCTGGGTGACCTATTTTTTGCCATTCTTAGATTGCTGCTTGCTTCTTCGTATATCTGGTGGAGCAGTATTTGACAAGACATACATCAGTGATAGTGTGGTCTACATTAACGTTCCTGTTATTTTCATAGTTTCGTTGAGTTGGACGCCAGTTTCCATCACATGGGTGCTCCAGCTCCTTACAAGAGGCACAGTGCTCTGCCACGGAGTAGACCATTGCTTGTGCTGCAGTGCGAAGTGTAATTACGTCTGCCCCCCCCCCCCCCCCCCCCCTCCCATGTGGTACCTACTATTTTCCGGATGAAGTTATTTCCGGTTTTCGATTTCTGGCTAGTTAGTTTAAGGCAAGTGATCTGTCTAGTGTTGTGCCTAGATATTTGGGATATTTGTTGTGTCTGACTCGATCTCTGCAGTATTTTACATTTAGTTCTCTGTCTGCCATTAGGCTATTTAAACAGTAGGCGTAAGTCTCTGTTTGAATTTGGCCATAGTCTCCATTTTTTGTTGTTCTGGTTTAGTATTTCTAGCTCAGCTGTTAAGTTCTTTCTCCTTCTTCTAGTCACCTGCCTTAAGTAGCTGTAGCCACATCGTCAGCGTAGCAAAACTTACGCGATGTAGTGTCTGGCATGTCACTGATGCAAACATTAAAAAAGAGTGAACTATACTGACCCATAAGGGAGTACATACTTTATTCTTTTTGATTTGCTACTTGGTGACGCCAGATTTATCTTCAAATGTGGAGCTTTCAGCTTTATTTCCAACAGATTTGTTAATTTCAAGCATGGAATCGTGTTGTCAAACTTCAGGATGAGACTATCTGTCCATACCGTATCATAAGCTGTGCTGAGGTCAGCAAAGGCTACTGATGTTCTTAAGCCTTTCTGAAATCTATGCATGCTGTGAGTGCTAATACTTATTCGTAGCAGCTCCTGTGTGATCTAAATCCGGCAGGTGTTCGTCCGTTGTTGAGTGTAACCAACTGTACATCAGCCTTTCCAGCAACTTATAGCAAATGCGCAGCAAGGCTACTGGACGGCAGTTCGCAAGGTTTCCAGGAGATTTTCCTGTTTTAAGGATGACTTGAGGAAGACACATTCTAAATTCTTTCCAGATATCTCCTGCTTTTAATATATCTTTCAATCAGGTTCTTGCAGCTGGTCCCATATTTTTTATAAACTCAGGAGATATGTTATCAGCCCCAGCTGTTTTCCCTAATTTGAGGGAAAGTACAAGGTTTTGAAAACTGTCTACTTTCTCATGAAGTGCTCTTTACGTCTTTGAGCTCTTCCTTGACTGATGTTCCATTTACTTCTCTGAGTACTACATTCCCACATCTCTGTTTTGTGTATGGGGCAATATGGTTTGGTGATATTTTTGGCTTCGGGGCTGGTTTATGAGCAGCTGTCCCCAGACGTCCCTACAGTGACAAACTTTCCGGAATTTAAAGTGTGATGTTCATGTAAGCGTAGGCTTCCGCGGCCGTTGTCTTCTTCAATAAAATTCTTCAGGGTATCAGACCGCATCGTCATAATTTAAAATGCGCCAACGTTTCGGCCAGCGTTGCAGCTAGCCTTCATCAGGGCCTTACGCGTAAGGCCCTGATGAAGGCTAGCTGCAACGCTGGCCGAAACGTTGGCGCATTTTAAATTATGACGATGCGGTCTGATACCCTGAAGAATTTTATTGTGTTGTTCATGTTTCTGATAGTCTTTTCCCATCTTTCATTACTGTGTTCGTTGAATGCCTCCTGCAATTGGCTACCTAATCGCAGGTTACTTGTTTCTGGTATTCTTTGCATAGTTCATTGGTTTTAGAATTCCAGCAGGGTATTTAGTCGGGAAGAACAAACGTGTAAAGAAGTGGGATACGGATGTGCTAAGAAGTGAAGAGATATGCTTGAAGTTCTCTGAGGCTAAAGATACTGAGAAAATTAATAGTTCAGTAGGCAGTTCTGTTGAAGAGGAGTGGATTTCTCTAAAAAGGGAAATCATATAAGGCTGAAAAAAAAAAGCATAGGTACAAAGAAGGTAAATCGAAAAAACCATGGGTAACAGAAGAAATACTTCAGTTGATCGACGAAAGAAGGAAGTACAAATATCTTTAGGGAAGTTCAGGAATGCAGAAACATAAGCCACTTAGGTATAAAAGAAATAGGAAGTCCAAGGAAGCTATGAAAAATTTGAAGAAATCGAAAAAAAAATTATTGTCGGAAGGACTGACTCAGGATATAAAACTTCAAAACATGCTTCGGCGAAAGTAAGAGCAGGGGTGGTAACATATGAGTGCAATGTGAATACCACTGTTAAAAGAAGAGGAGAGGGCGGGCAGGTGGGAAGAGTACGCTGAAGGTCTCTATGAGGGAGAGGGCCTGTCTGATGAAGTAATAGAAGAAGAAACAGAAGTCGATACGGTAAAGATGGGGCATCCAGTATTAACGGAGTACATCTGGAAAGTCCAAAGAAGAGCAGCACGTTTTGTATTATCGTGAAATGGGGGACAGAGTGTCACGGACATGATACAGGATTTGGGCTGGGCACCATTAAAACAAAGGCGTTCTGCGTTTGCGGCGGAATCTTCCGGCGAATTTGCTATTACCAACTTTCTCCTCTGAAAGCGAAAATATTTTATTGATGCCAACCTACATAGGGAGAAATGATTATCATAATAAAATAAGAGGAATCAGAACTCGCGCGGAAGGATATAGGTGTTCGTTTTTCAGCGCGCTGTTCGAGAGCTATTGTAAAGGTGGTTCGATTAACCCTCTGCCAAACACTTAAGTGTGGTTTGCAAAGTATCCATGCAGATGTAGATGTGGATGTGGATGTACGAAGGGCGTTTGAAAAGTTCGTGCAAAGTCCGAGAGGTGGCACCACCGGCGCGTATCGAGGTCATGTTTATTTAGTAGCATCTTAGGAAAGAATGCACACACCAAGTTTCAGCCATATTGGTCTATTTCTTTGTGTTTCGCCTTCATGCGAATCAAGGAAGTCGAGTGATTGTCAAAAAATGGACGAAAAAGAGTTTCGTGTGGTGATTAAATATTACTTTATGAAAGGCAAAACGCTTCAGGAGACTAAAGAGAAGCTTCATAAACATTACGGTGCCTCTGCACCTTCGTTTAGAACAGTTTATAAGTGGTTTCAAAATTTTCGGAGTGTCCATATGGGCACAAGTGATGGCGAACGTTCTGGAGCTCTGAGCACGATGGGCTTAACATCTGAGGTCATCAGTCCCCTAGAACTTAGAACTACTTAAACCTAACTAACCTAAGGACATCACACACATCCATGCCCGAGGCAGGATTCGAACCTGCGACCGTAGCGCTCGCGCGGTTCCAGACTGAAGCGCCTAGAACCGCTCGGACACACCGGCCGGCTTCTTGGAGAAAGGCAACCTATGCTACACGGAGTACTGCACTGAGGAGAGGTATCAATGTCGGTCGGTGAGGCCTGGCAGGAAGTCGGCTTTCCAAAACACCCCAAAGGTGTTGTATAGGAGCCGGCCGCGGTGGTCCAGCGGTTCTAGGCGCGCAGTCCGGAACCGCGGGACTGCTACGGTCGCAGGTTCGAATCCTGCCTCGGGCATGGATATGTGTGATGTCCTTAGGTTAGTTAGGTTTAAGTAGTTCTAAGTTCTAGGGGACTGATGACCTCAGATGTTAAGTCCCATAGTGCTCAGAGCCATTTGAACCATTTGTTCTATAGGATTCAGGTCAGGACTCTGTGCAGGCCAGTCCATTACAGGGATGTCACTGTCGTGTAACCAATCCACAGGCGGTGCATTATGAGCAGGTGCTCGATCGGGTTGGAACATGCAATCGTCATCCCCGAATTGCTCTTCAAGAGTGGGAAGCAAGAAGGTGCTTAAAACATCAATGAACGCCTGTGCTGTGATGTGATGTGCTATGCAAAACACCAAGGAGTGCAAGCCCCAATGAAAAACACGACCACATCATAACACCACCGCCCCCGAATTTTACTGTTGGCACTACACATGCTGGCCGATGACGTTCACCGGACATTCGCCATACCCACACCCTGCGATCGGATCGCCATATTGTGTACCAGGATTCGTCACCCCATAAAACGTTTTTGCACTGTTCAATCGTCCAATGCTTACGCTCCTTACACGAAGCGAGGCGTCGTTTAGTATTTACCGGCGTGATGTGTGGCTTACGAGCAGCCTCTCGACCATAAAATCCAAGTTTTCTCACCTCCCGCCTAACTGTCATAGTACTTGCAGTGGATCCTGATGCAGTTTGGGATTCCTGTGTGATGGTCTGGATAGATGTCTGCATATTACACACTACGACGCTCTTCAACTGTCGGCGGTCTCTGTCAGTCAACAGACGAGGTCAGCCTGTTCGCTTATGTGTTGTACGTGTCCCTTCACGTTTCCACTTCACTACCACATCATGAGTGTGGAAATCTCGCGTACAGACGTACGACACAAGTGACACCGAATCACCTGACCACGTTCGAAATCCGTGAGTTCCGCGGAGCGCCTTATTCTACTCTCTCACGATGTCTAATGGCTACTGAGGGTGCTGATATGGAGCACCTGGCAGTAGGTGGCAGCCCAGTACACCTAATATGAAAAACGTATGTTTTAGGGGGTGTTCGAATGCTTTTAATCACATAGTGCATATGATGTGGCGGACAGGGTGAGCAGCAATCTGTGGTTGTTTGCTGATGACGCTGTGGAGTACATTAAGGTCTCGAAGTTGAGTGACTGTAGGAAGATACAAGACGACTTAGACAAAATTTCTAGTTGGTGTGATGCATGACAGCTAGCTCTAAATCTGGAATAATGTAAGTTAATGCGGATGAGTAGGAAGAACAAACGTGACATGTTCGGTTACAGTATTACTACTATTCTGCTTTACACTGTCAGGTCGTTTAAGTATCCGGTCGTAACGTTGCAAAGCGATATAAAACGGAAGGAGCATGTGATAACTGTGGTAGGGAAGGCGAATGGTCGACTTCAGTTTATTGGGGGAATTTTAGCAAGTGTTGTTTCAGCTGAAAAAAGAGACCGCATAATATGACGCTGGTGCGACCTATTCTTGAGTACTGCTCGAGTGTTTGGGATCCGTGCCAGGTAGGACTGAAGGAAGACGTCGAAGCAATTCAGAGGCGGGCTGCTAGAGTTCTTACTGGTAGGTTCGATCAACACGTAAGTGTTAAGGAGATGCTTCGGGAACTCAAATGGGAATCCATGGAGGGAAGGTGACGTTCTTTTCGAGAAACACTGTTTAGAGAACGAGCATTCGAATCTGACTGCCGAACGATTCTACTACCGCCAAAATACCACGAAGATAAAATACGAGAAATCAGGGCTCATAAGGAGACATATAGGCAGTCGTTCTTCCCTCTCTCTGTTTGCGAGAGGAAACGGAAACGAAATGACAGGTAGTGGTACAGGGTACACACCGCCATTCGCTGTAGGTGGCTTGCAGATGTACATTGTAGCGGGACTTTGAATTTCGCCTCGCTACACTCGTTCCCTCAGATGTAAATTATACCGTCGCAGCTGTATGAGCCCTCGACGGCAGAGAAAACATTTATAAGAAAATGAAGGTACAAAAATTGTAACTATTTTCGTTTTCTACCCGCTATTGTCTCTTGTGAGCGAAAGCTTAATTTAACTTATTCGCTAGTCTTGGTATGATTCAGACGTAAAAACTTATTCGCTAGTCTTGGTCTGATTAAGACGTAAAAATTTATTGATGTGCAGGCATATAGTATTGTGGAAGCTTGTATGAAATTTGGAGGATGGAAGCAGCGGTAAAATACATTGCATTCAACATCAAGATGGTTTTAATTTGTAGACATTAGTAATTCCTGGACGATGAAATTTACTGCAAGATTTTGGACCAGCTACGACTTTTTCATGCAGAAATGAAGGAGGAGATCGTTGGAGAACAAGACCTGAACGCCGCACGAGAGAAGACATATTAACTTGGTAATGAATGTACTCTTATCTGCGCCATTTCCCCCTGTTAATCTCATTTTGTTATTCTCTGTTCTCTTTCAAATAATTTTTGTAGTGGAAATTGGTTAGAAACGCCACAAGGACCACTCCAACAATAGCTTTTCCGAATCACGAAGTCCGATAGCTTTTCTGTAATTCGAAGTCCGATTTGCATTTCATTCTTTCCCTTTTTCACGGTCATTAACGATTTTAAAACCCCCTTTTTATTCACCATTTCTTCCCACATTTTCAACCTTTTCTTTTCTTTTTTTTCTTTTTTATTAACCACTACAACATGTAGATGTAGATGCAGAACCGTGTTCCAAACTTACACTCTAATTGGTCATGGTTGAACTTCCAATCGTTAAATAGCAACACCTTTTACTTAATTAATGAACTTTAATTATATTCATTGCGCAAATAAATATTTAGTGCATAGCAGTTTTCTTTCATCTATTATCATTGGCTATCTCTCACTGTTTGTTATGGTTATTGACAACAGGGTATCTCATTATTTATGGGTAAATAAATGAAACTATATAATTCAGCTTTTGTAATTCCAATCAACCTAACTAATGCACAACGGATATCGTACCCTGAAGCTGTCAACAACCAGCACAGTCAGCGTAGAGGGACGGTAAATGTTTGTAATGTGCACAGTCTGTTTGCTCATAAGCTTAGATTATATTTTAATTTGATCTTATTTACTTTTCGATTAAATGATTTGAATGAAATAGCATCGGTTGCTGGGAACTTACCTTTTTAAGGAATGTGAGGATTTAATTATGTAACAAGGTCAATGCTTAGGTAAACTGGTATACAGACCGTATTTATTTCCCGAAGAAAAGCCTCATAGTGTCAGTTACTCTCATGCTCAACACACAAATAGAGATCTCAATTAGCTTTCGTTGAACAAACCTCGCAGTTTCAGTTACCGTCAATCAAGTAAATAGAATTCTTAATTACTTTTCACATTTCGCGTCTTGCAAATAATTATTCTCAGCTGGGATTTTCTTGATCTCCTATAACTGAATTAAATACGTCACACTGTCCACGGCTCGTGGTCTTGCGGTAGCGTTCTCGCTTCCCTCGCACGAGGTCCCGGGTTCGGTTCCCGGCGGGGTCAGGGATTTTCTGTGCCTCGAGATTACTGAGTGTTGTGTGTCTTTCCTCATCATTCCCCATCCTCATTCACTCGCAAGTCGCTGTAGTGGCGTTAAAGAACATTATTATTCAAAATGGCTCTGAGCACTATGGGACTTAACGTCTGAGGTCTTCAGCCCCCTATAACTTAGAACTACTTAAACCCAACTAATCTAAGGACTTCACACACATCCATGGTCGAGGCAGAATTCGAACCTGCGACCGTAACGGTCGCGCGGTTCCAGACTGAAGCGCCTAGAACCGCTCGGGCACCAGACCCGGCGCTCATTATTATTAACGTCACACTGTTAGGTAGGTAGGTGATGTATGCAACGGAATGAATCTCAGCCCACAACACACGCGATTCAATAACATGCAAAAGACTCTGTATCCAGCTCTGATAAAATAAACATCGAAACATAATGTTAAGCTTAGCAAATGAATACTGATTACCTAATCGAAAAATAACCTAGTTTAGTTACAATGACTCTTGTTAGCACAAATATTGAACTGTGATTTGGCTATGCGACCTGTTACTTTGTTAACTCTAATCAAATTGAATCTACTGTGAACTTTGCAGCGGTGGTCTACTGAAGTGAACTGGTACAAATAATACTCAAAGCTAAGACACATAGAAACAAAGTTAAGTATGAAATTTATTCACGTGGAAACTATCTGAATTCCACATCAGCTCCATATACCATAAAGATTGCAGATCCAACTCATAGTAATTCACCTGTTCAGTGTCCTAAAACTGCACTATGTGCCTCTGCACATCGCACACAATTACGTGGTCACACAAGGAAGACCATGTGGCACTACCGCCCATCACAGTGGAACTACAGATGTTAATTATCTTTTATGCGCAAAATTACTCTCAGTGGATAGCTACCTCCCTTAGGAGTGGTCAAATCATTGAATGGGAGCACACAATTATAATTACTGATGCGTAAGTACTGGCTGCCTAGTTTGGTGAGAAACGTGTGACCATCAAACCAGTACAAGAAGAATCTCTAAAAATTTGAAAATGATACCCGGAATGTATCTAATCTCACTGCAAATCACAAATGGCAATTGCTGCGGTTAATACTTTTGCGCAGATGCATTGAAATCATAATTGAAATAGATATCATACACGAACTGTCACTCGATCTGTAGTCATCCAGAAGAGTTGAAATAAACCCCATTCAACAAGTCGTATTACCCTTTTAAAGGAATTATCAGTAATTGGCGAATGTTAAAGGTGCGGAAAACATTGAAGTTGAACCGTTTCCCGGCACGAACACACAAAGAAAACATCAGTAAAATTTACACATATCAATTAGCCAGTACATGAAGATAAAGCACCTTTGTTACTCTGTGAAATGAAGAACGTTTAGTTAACGATCTACCAGAAAGGGCCTTGCTGTTAACCAGTACCACGTGCTAACGGTCGTAACTTCGAAAATTCAGTAATCTATTGAGACGAAATTAATACAGTTACACGTCTCTCAACGTTTCCCTGTCTATGTTAGCTTAAATACGACATTTCGCCCAGGATCTGCAATGATACAGCACATTTCTTCACCACTTTATCTCACCATACCCCCGACGCCAACGTAGGCACATGTGCTCTGCGGCCTCCTTCTGCACACTGCCTAAGATGGCCTACCCAGGGTCAACGTTCTCCCCGTTTGAACCATTGCGAGGGCAAGACCTACCATTGGCTGACCGCCCGGAGACCAACTAAAGCTATCGACACAATGTGAAACGTCTGCAATTCTCTTTGCACAGCCTTATCCACTTGCCTTAAGGGCTCAAACGGAGCGTACTGAAAGCATCGCTTAAATGCCATACGTGATACACAGCCTTTTACGAGGGCATGAAAACCAACTGGGTACCTGCCTAAATGAATGGGCGCTACCAAACTGCCACCAAGAGGAAAGTTGACTACCTAGTGACAGAGGATGATATAGAGTGCAAGATGTTTAACTTCAATGGCTGGACCACAGCCCTTGCACAGTCTGGATTTCCTCCTTTAACTTCTCTCAGTTTTCACAACATATCCTTCTATCATGCATTCCTCCTGGCCACGATCCCTGTGTTCACGTGTACTGCGCCATCCACCACCACTGTCTTCAAACCTGCATTAATCTGTACCCACAATGTTCTCATCATGGTGTTCCGTTCATCTCCCTACCTACTCTTCCATTCCGTGGTAATAACACAACACGCGCAATTTTCCCTGTCTGCACCAATTAGAGAGGAGAATAGGGGTGGGGGGGGGGAGGGTGGAATTATGCTAGTGTTCCCATTCCCTCCTTGATGCCTCTCTCTCCCTAGATATCAATCTCTGCCTTGTTCCTCTCATCGCCACTTCGTGTTTCTATACGTGTTTAGCCCAGATTTACTCCCCATGCTATAAAAAGTGCACAAAACTATGTACCCACAAACTGTTATTAAAGTTAAACTCGTAGGCAAACATTTGACTAAAAGGAACCTAATTTGAATTGAACTGTAACTGGTCTGAATACTCCTCGTCTTTATATTAAATGGGCAATTGAAAAAGCAATTATCTGGTCCTAATCAAAATATTCACTTACCTCGCGTCTTGACAACATTGTTGCAGATTTCTCGAAAGCACAACAACACACAGCAAACAGGCAACGCCTAAGTTAGATTTGTATTTTTAAATAAAGTTTCCAAACGATAGTCGAACTGTTCCGTACCGCATGGTGCACTGTCGTAATGCGTAATGATAAACCTTGGGAGAGTAACTATTCCTACAGAATTATATTCCAAGACAACGATTTTAGAATAAAGCAAGTATTCAAAAAGACAGAGTAGAACTTTGCGTGATCTTCACACGTGACAATGGTTTGAACAATACTATGCTTAACAAAGTAAACAATGATTTAAGAAGGGTACAATGTTAACAGAGAATTTCTATAAGAACTAAAAGGGTTAATCAGCTGACATGTTAATGCATGACTGAGGGAAGTGGGGGTGTCTTTCTCTCAGCCCTGAGCAAATTAAAGCGGTTAACAAGCTGACAATAATCATTGCGACAAACTAGCTGCGCAGTCCTGCAATTCATCTTTGCTGTCGTTTACAATAAATCGTTCATCTAACAAATACGATTGTACAGTTAGGGGAAGTTTACGAGCGGCTTCTGCAACCAACGTAAAGTAATATGTACGCTAACGTCCCACTTCTGGCACCAATTGTGAAAGATTACGTGGTTCGGGGAAGGGAAGAGAAACTTCTGACACCAATGTTAATGTATAAAATGACAGGGAATGGGGAAGAAGGTTGTTAAATATGCCTCATGGCGGCAGTGTGGAGGAGGTCGATCGGTCAGGATTTGATAGTGGACATCCAGGGCTGCCGTTAAATGACAAAACAGGAAGTTAAATACAATGAAGAGGATATATTTCAATTTACGGTGTACAAAGTGCGCGCCTAGGGTTGGAAATTAGCAGGTTTAGGCCAGTCTAGAAGGTCGAACAATTAACTGAAATGGGCAATGTAAGGGGAAACGGTTCATGGCCGGTCGAGAAAAGCAGAGCCAGAGGCTCCGCCTTCCAAAAGTTTCTGTTTTGCTCGAGGTCTGGATTACAAGAGAGAGAAGCAAATGTGTTCTGCGGAGCGTCCACACACGTGATCGGTATCCCGCGCATGCTATTGGCTACAACCAATGACGTGAATTCGCTAGCAGTTTCAGCAGAGGGCTCAGAACGTCTCCTGTCAGCAGCTTTAACTGGAACGAACTGCCTCGGTTTTGAAAGGCAAGCGACTTGCGTCACGTAGACATGGCGTGAATTACTCTGGGAGAAAACTTGTAAAGATTCCACTGGGCCTTTGAAATAATTTTTAAAAAAATAATTCCCTAAAATATTCCTTGACTGGCTGCCATTTTGTACACAATTACAAGTCAACACAGCACTACCCAACGAGACCACATATTGTTTAACAGTAACATAATTTGCTCTCTCTCTAACGTGTACATCGATAACTCACAAAAATCAAAATGAAATGCCCACCTTCCAAGGCTACAGTCCGGAGAGAATATATGTGTGTGTGTGTGTGTGTGTGTGTGTGTATGTGTGTGTGTGAACGAGTGAGTATTTTAGTCTCCGAGAAAAGACATTGTCCAAAATCTTGCGGCAATTCAAATATTACGAGCGTTTCAACTGACTGGTGAGTGGTCCCTTTTTCTCCTTACGTTATTTTTATGTCACACATGACTTTTCTGTGTCCATAGTCGTATCTGCTAATACAGATAGATAATAACTCAGGAAATATTTTATTTGAAAATAAAGGTGATACTAATTACGTTAGAAACGTGAGTCAGATACGTGTACGTGGTATGAAAAAGGAATAACTGTTATTATATATATATATATATATATATATATATATATATATATATATATATATATATATAAAGTTAATATTATTTGTTGATGGTAGTTCCATCCCATGCCATAATACCTTAAAGGAAGCACTTTTGTTGCTGGGCGGGAAGGTTTGTTCACTTAAATGAAGTCGAGGGTTATACCGTTAGTAGAGTAGCTGCTGGGATGTCCACCACGACGGATAGGCCTTGACGGAGACGTAGCTTGTACCACATCTTAGGGCCGGGAGAACTTTAGACGCATAGACAAACCAGCTTCCCTAACGGAATCAACTCTGAAAAACCACCCTGCTGGTCTAGAAACGGTGAATTACTACTGGGTTACCCTCTGAGCAGCATTCATGATGCTGCCAGGAGAAAGTAAAAATTAGCTGCAGACTTCAGATTAACGTTGGAAGCTGGACGGATAATCTGATAACCGTGGCCACAGAGTTAAAGTACAAACCACTTGGTGTATCGGAAAATGTAAATGTAAGAAACAGGAATGTACGTGGCCTTGTCCATAAAGAATAAGGATTACTAAGAGAAGCTACGAAAGCTAAGCTGGACTTCGTTATCTTGTCGGAGATTAAGAAAAAGAAGATGACGTGAATATGTGATCTGGTAAGTTACACTTTAATTCATAGTGATGCACCAATTGAAAACAGAGCTGAAATAGATGGGAAAATTGTTACAGGGCGTGAGAGACACGAGGCGAGTGGATATAAATTCTGATCATTTCCTAGGAAGAAGAAAAATAACACTCAAAACTAAACGGCGAAAAGCAGCACACACAAAGAGAACTATTAGGTTGGTGCCTAAGTTCACAGCGTTTTTGTTTTGCATGTTGATATTCCGGTTGACATGGGTTTATTTATCGACCGTATTTTTTTATTTGTAGTTCACTGTTGCTCAAAAAAAATGTTCAAATGTGTGTGAAATCTTATGGGACTTAACTGCTAAGGTCATCAGTCCCTAATCACTGTTGCTATTTGAGTTTATATATTGTCATTTTGTCATTTGGAGCTAGTGAGTGGAGCTGTGGACGCTAGAAAATGGAGTGCCAAGTGGAGTAATCAGAACATTTCAGATATATTCTTCTGTTTGAGTTAAATAGAGGGGTGACAGCAGCGGAGGCAGCCAGAAACATTTGCGCCGCGTATGGGGATAGCGCCACTGAGCACATTACGTCAAGAAAACGGTTTTCTCGTTTTAAGGACGATCGTATTGACGTTACTGACTCTTCACTTTCAGGAATAACATTGGGGTTTGATAAACATTATTTAAACGTATTAATCCACGATGATCCACGTCAGTGTACTCGAGTACTGAAAGTGTGATAAACTGTGATCGTTTCACCATCGTGAGACATTTGTATGGAATGGGGAAGGTTCTAAAATCAGGTTGAGCCGTGCGCGGCTCGTGTTCATCCCGTTCATTATTTGTCATCTTCTCTTACGGTACTGCTGCCTCGTTTTCTTATGCCGTTTACTGGCGTCACTAACTTCCTGCCTAACCTGCCTGTGAGTGGCAGCAGCAGCGCTTATCGATAAGTGCACTGTCTACCATCTATGGACCGGCCGATAGTATTTCCGGGTCCTCGTGTGTCTGGAGTTTAGTTGGGAGCTCAGTCGCTGACGGACCAGCAGTGGAGTCAGTCGGGGATGGAGCAGCAGTCGGGGACGGAGCGCCAGTGAGGTGCGGACAGCCAGTGCTCGCCGACCGCTGGCGACACACATGAACTGTCTAACGGAAGGAGATTGGAGCGGGACGACCGTTGATTGGTCGTTCGGTTGGTCGCCTCATCTGGCGATGAGTATTTGGTCTTTTGGCTGTTTCTGGGCCGCGTCAGTTGGTCATCTTGCCGGACGTGGGTCGGTTCCTTCCTTGTGCAGAGATGTTGTGGGCAATGGGCAAGTGTTACCTCTGCACGGTTGGATCCGAGCCAGTGTGGCCGGGTCGCCGTGTCTCCGAGTTCCGAACGGACATGGAGTAGAGTCGGGTTGGAGCTGCAGTCAGCTTCGGACAGCCAAGTCTCGCCCGGCCGTTGCCGACACGCGCAACTTGAGTGAGAACGACCTGGGATGATCGTTCGGTCGGTCGCCTCATCGGACGACGTGTATTTGGTCGCCGAGCGATTGTGGAAACTCTCTGTGTGTCGAAGTGATTCGTCCTTGTTGTTCCACAGTGATTGCTTATACGATTGTTCAAGTTCTTGTGCAAGTGTGTTTGCGTGGAACTGTGTGTAGCTTCTGTGATTTCCACTGAGCATATGAATGCTGTCTGCGGATTTGAGTAGGCGGTTGGTCGGTTGCGACAGAGGGAATTGATTAGGTTGCTGGTTGGTTCTTCAGCCGTCCCTAGCCACCTGATTATTTAGTGTTACGCTTGGCTGCCTGTCTCAGCTAAACTGTTGTTAGAGTTTCCTGCCCAGGTAGTCCCTTGGAACACTTGTGAGCACCACTGTTTGTTGTTCGTGATTGTCATTTTATTTGGTCGCACGTACTGTGTCAGACCTTCAGCCGTGTATTAATATTGTCAGTTTTATGTTTAGTATATGGCCTTCAGCCGAACTTCATAACAACTTAAGATTAGGCCTTCAGCCGTGTTGCCGGCCGAGGTGGCCGAGCGGTTCAGGTTCGAATCCTGCCTCGGGCATGGATGTGTGTGATGTCCTTAGGTTAGTTTGGTTTAAGTAGTTCTAGGTTCTAGGGGACTGATGACCTCAGAAGTTAAGTCCCATAGTGCTGAGAGCCATTTGAACCATTTTTCAGCCGTGTTTCATTTAAAATTCTTCTTGCTCTGTATTTAGGCCTTCAGCCGCGTTTGTTTCAGAATCTGTGACTTTAATATGTAAATCCTTGTCTGTAAGGTTTCTCTTTAATTATCTTGAATTCTTGAAACGGCCTTCAGCCATGTTCTGTAAATGTTTTTGTTAAGGTTGTCTTAATTATTCTTGAGTAATTGTTTGGGCCTTCAGCCGATAAGATACTTCAGGTTTTCTTAAGATGTTTTTTCTTTGGAACTCTGTAAAAGCTTATCTTTAAAGTCTCTATTTTATTATGTTAAGAAATTTTTTTAATTGTCCTTCACCCGAAGAATGAACTTGAATTTTTCTTAATATGGCCTTTAACCAGAATTTGTAAATGCTTGGCTTTTAAAGAATATCCTTAGCTGATCTGAAATATTATTTCGGCCTTTAGCCGAGAAGGTATTATAATTTTGCTTAAGTAAGGCCTTCAGCCGTTACTCTAAATCCTGGTGATTTGAAAGCAATCATTTAACTTATTCTGGAGAAGTTACTTGGGCCCTCAGCCGTGAATGGATGTTTGTTATTTAAAGGGAAAACTGTGCATTGGTTTGAGCAATAAAGTTGTTTGTGTTCTTTTATTACTAACAGTAATTGAGCTTGGCCCCTTTCCACAACCTGATCCGCTGTGTCCTGCGAAACCAGATTTCACAGGTGTATGCTCAAAAAAGCAGAAAAATTGGAGGGGGCCGTATGTGCATCTCTGCTTGTTCATCAATTGGCTCGTGAGCAACACTGAACATTCCTTTTCTATATGGCTACTGGTGACAAGAAATGGTGTTTTAATGCTAACATAAGGAAAACAAATGAATGACTGAGCCCAAACAAAGCAGCAAGTCCCTGTACAAAGACCTGCGAGCATCCACAAAAGATAACGTCACGCATCTGGTGCAGTAGCGACGGTGTGGTGCAGTGCGAATTCCTCCCCGAGCTGGAACCAGCACTGCTGACGTTTATTGCCAACAACTGAGACGTCTTGCAGATGCAGCAGAAGTACAGCGACCAGCAAGGCTGCACCAAGTGATGCGGCTCCACGATAACGGGGTTGGAGCACTTGCAGGGAGTGACATTTGCACGGAGAGACGCTTGCACGGAGCCTGGGGCTCCTGCCGGGCTAACCGGCTTATCACAGGTACAGCCACACTAAGAAGTCTAGCAGTCCAGCACAGCTGCTCGTCCGAGCTGGCTTGCGCTCGCACCACAGCAGTGAGCAACAACATATCGCTTCAGGGTGGCTCACTAACGCGTTTCGTGGCCACTATATTTTTAAGGCTGTTGTATTAATGAGAAGAGACAATGAAATTCAATATCTCTTTCAATATTTTGGTGATGTAAGTAAGGGGGAGGGGAGGGGCGTTAAGTAAGAAACATTATATTTCTTACGACTGTTGCAGCCTTATGATGACTGCCGTTTTAGGACGAAATTTAACTTGACAAATTTATATTTCGTTACCATTTCATTTAAACGTTAAACATAGAAACACAGATTGCCAATGGATGTTACTTAGGCTTTGCACTAGAGGATCAATGTCTGGTACAATTTTTCGATTAATCATAATTCAGGGACAGGCTCGAAGAAGTGGAAGTCTGCCAGAGAGCTTGTGTGGATGGATTTGGTCCCCTTCTTTGCGAAAAAGAACAGCGTGTACATGTAAATTTAACATCGACCTAATCGTAGCTGCAGACTTGAAAAGTCGTGAAAATTTACACTGAGGAAACACAGGTTTCCGTGACTAATTTTGCTATGAAACTAATCACGCAGACGCCACAAAGTAGGTGTATAAATTCTATCTGTAGCCGAGGTTCCACACTGTCAAAATGAACCGAAAATCACTGAACTTGGGCAACAAGCTGAATAGCAGTATGATAACTTGAGCTAACTGCAGATTCATTCACTGAGAATTTGTTTTCATAATGAAAATTATTGAGACGTCATATCGCTTAAAAGCGCTTCTTTTTTCAAGGAATCTATTGTAACGTTAACTGAATTTTTTCGATGTGTTCAAAGTTTTGAGGCATATAAATAGTATACTAAACGTATGAAGACACCGTCATTACACTGATACATTAACTTTGATGTGTCTGACGACTTTGAAGTTCCTAAAGCGAACATGATCTTGGTTTTCATCCATTTCAGAACAACTACTCTCCATTTTAAGGGGAGACTTCACCCTAAAACTTAAATTTAAAAAAGTCTAGTTTCACATCTTTTAGAGCGTTTACTCTTACATCCCAAAATGACTTGGTTCTATTCGAATTAGAAAGTAAGTCTAAGAAATGTTTGAAATATGGATTGCGTAAGGGGCTGTCTCACAGCGAAAGATGCCAAAGTTATTTTTTTTTCTTTCTATCACCATTAAACAGAACCATCTTTACTCCGACCTTGGCTTAAATTCAGACTAGGAAAAGCAAGATGCAAGATTTCCAGGAAAACTGAAACGAAACTATTAGCAGCCAGTCGTTGGAAATCAATTGTTTGGCTCTTGACTGTGTAAAAATAAATTTAGGGAATACACTGAAGTCCTGTTCAGCACGATCAACAACATCCAAGGAAATAGGCGTAGGCTTACAGTCATGTATCCCTGATCGTATTTTTTTCGGAAAATTCAAGAAGCAGCCTCATATAAGGAGGAAGGGTAAACGTTATGGTGCCAGTGAATTGTTATGGGTATATATCTTGCAGTAACATTCATTTTTTGATAAAATCTTAAAATACATTTTATCGTAAATTGGTTTATCTAAGTTCAGTGCCAACTTTTTTATCATAAATATTAACCAGTACAAAATTTTAGCAGGAAGTTGTCTTGATGTGTTTGCATACTTCTGTGCATTAATATTATCGAAATTGTAATTTGTTTACTTTATCATCACATTTATGTACCGATAATTAAAGAAAATTTAAGGCTGAAATTTGAAATAAACACTGAAAACAAGTTATTATTATTTCTTATAAAATGAATACACAGAACAGTTGAACTGTGTCTTGTGGATTTAACTACAAAATCTGGCATGTGAAACTTGTGGTAGAGTACCAAACGTTGCTTTTCAAGAATACCATTAAAAATCGTACTAAAATTACAAAACTCGAAAGTTATGGACTTCAGACCATGGGTACTGCAACATCTCTACATAATAGACATGATTTTAAAATTTGGTTGCTATCCGCAAAGCAGAAGAAAAGTTAAATTCTTGAATGGAGTCTCCCCTTAAGCTCTGCGCCTTATATGCTGTAGGTTCGTATCAAAGGCTACGCCGAACCTATTAGAGTCATTCCTCTGAAGGCAGCACATTGCTTGCTCTTCTCCTGCGCTACCAGCAGACCGTGCTGCGCTACGTAGCGACGTCTGACCGTCCCATTTCACCTCGAGCGCTCACAACCCAGACGGCGAGCGAGAGTGAACGCTCTTGCTTGCGTAGCCGCGTCCTCAACAGGCCAGCTGTGGTCCGCGACATAGTTTATTAGGAATTAGTTTCAGCGTTTGCTGAAAGGCTCCAATACAGCGACCACTACTTTTTAATGATAATTTGTTTTGTCTTTAGCCACTTGACTGAATATCAAGAGCTGAGATGGAAACCCAGTGCTAAGCAAAGAGGGGAAAGCAGAAAGGTGAAAAAAGTATATAAAGGGTCTATACAAGGGCGATGTTCTTGAGGAAAATATTACGGAAATGGAAGAGAATGTAGATGAAGGTGAAATAGGAAATATAATATTGCGTGAAGAGTTTGACAGAGCACTGAAAGACCTAAGTCGAAACAAGGCCCAGGGAGTAGACAACATTCCATTAGAACCACTGACAGCCCTGGGAGAGCCAGGCCTAACAAAGCTCTACCATCTAGTGAGCATGATGTATGAGATAGGTGAAATACCCTCAGACTTGAAGAAGAATACAATAATTCCAATTCCAAAGAAAGCAGGTGTTACCAGATGTGAAAATTACCGAACTATCAGTTTAATAAGCCACGGCTGCAAAATACTAGCATGAATTCTTTACAGACGAATGGAAAAACTGGTAGAAGCCGACCTCGGGGAAAAATTCCGTAGAAATATTGGAACACGTAAGGCAATACTGACCCTACGACTTATCTTAGAAGCTAGATTAAGGAAAGGCAAACCTACATTTGTAGCATTCGTAGACTTAGAGAAAGCTTTTGACAATGTTGATTGTAATACTCCCTTTCAAATTCTGAAGGTGGCAGGGGTAAAATACATGGAGCAAAAGGCTATTTACAATTTGTACAGAAACCAGATGGCAGTTATAAGAGTCCAGGGGCATGAAGAGGTAGCAGTGGTTGGGAAGGGAGTGAGACAGGGTTTGTAGCCTCTCCCCGATGTTATTAAATCTGTATATTGAGCAAGCAGTAAAGGAAACAAAAGAAAAATTCGGAGTAGGAATTAAAATCCACGGAGAAGAAATAAAAACTTTGAGGTTCGCCGATGACGCTGTAATTCTGTCAGACACAGCAAAGGACCTGGTAGAGTAGCTGAATGGAATGGACAGTGTCTTGAAAGGAGGATATAAGATGAACATCAACAAAAGGAAAACGAGGATAATGGAATGTAGTCGAATTAAATCGGGTGATCCTGCGGGAATTACATTTGGAAATGAGACGCTTGAAGTAGTAAATGAGTTTTGCTGTTTGGGGAGCAAAATAAGTGATGATGGTCGAAGTAGAGAGGATATAAAATGTAGACTGGCAATGGCAATGAAAGCGTTTCTGAAGAAGAGAAATTTGTTAACATCGAATATAGATTTAAGTGTCAGGAAGTCGTTACTGAAAGTATTTGTATGGAGTTTAGCCATGTATGGAAGTTAAATAAGGACGATAAATAGTTTGGACAAGGAGAGAATAGAAGCTTTCGAAATGTGGTTCTACAGAAGAATGCTGAAGATTAGATGTGTAGCGGAGGTATTGAACAGAATTGGAGAGAAGAGAAATTTGTGGCACAACTTGACTAGAAGAAGGGATCGGTTGGTAGGGAATATTCTGAGGCATCAAGGGATCACAATTTAGTATTGGAGGGCGGCGTGGAGGGTAAAAATCATAGAGGGAGACCAAGAGATGAATACACTAAATAGAGTCAGAGAGTCAGAAGGATGTAGGTTGCAGTAGGTAGTGGGAGATGAAGAAGCTTGCACCGGATAGAGTAGCATGCAGAGTTGCATCAAACCAGTCTCTGGACTGAAGACCACAACAACAACCAGTTTCATGTTGGTTAGCTCATCTTCTAACGTAGGGGAAAAGTATGGATTTAATTGTATGTCATTTGCCTGCATCTCCGCTGCAAAGATTTTATATTAGGTGCCCGCTCATACAGATTTTGATTCTAAGAACCTCTCAAGGCAAATGCTGTGAATATTTCCTAGAAAAATGTTGGGCTTCGAGATAGTCTCGTTAATCTCCATTACGGAACATTTTACAAATTTCAAGAGACATTTAGCCGACTTTCTGTCGTTCCCAGCAAAATGTGCGAAGAAGTATTGTTTTTCAGTCCCCCATTAAATTTATTTACAATATTTACAAGATTCCTAATTATTATATTAAACTATTACAAAAAATTTATAGAATTTTCAGTAAATCTTGACATTTTCTTCGTCGTTGTAACTTCTGTGCGTAGGCCACACAAGCTGGAAATGATTTTAAGTTTCCTTGAGATGGAATTTCTTTAAAGACTTTGCAACCGTTTCGTCAGTCTTCCTTGCTGACTTTTTTTTTTTCTTTTCCCATTAATGTTTAAACTTAGCCGGTCAAATTGGTGGCCGTGGTACTCAGCATCTTCTCGAAAGTTTTTCACTAATGGGTAAACATTCGGGTGAACTTTTGATATTAACGTATTTATTGTTCGCTTCCATCCTTCTGAGATGTTAGTGCGATGACGCCTTTCACTGCGATTCCACATCTCTCTTGGCATATGCTCGTTCTCGAGCCACTGGTCAACAAAACAGTCATAAAAGTCCTAAAAGCTTTTGGTATGCAGGCGTGCTCTCCTGAAAACACAGCCAACCGTCATCCAACATTTCTAGGGCAACAACTGCTAGAGCAGAACACAGTCTTATGTGACAGCATGTTTCCTCCTTCTCCTTATAGGCTGGAACGAGGCCGCAACACTGAACTTCTTTCTGCAAACATTGATTAAAATGATAATCGCCTTTCAAGGAAACAAACTGTTAGGTGTTTGGACGATGGCAATTTCGAAGTCCATCATCAGAGATGCAGGGTTCCATCCAGCCACGTCGGTTTTAATTTCTCGCTTTTTATTTGGCAGCAGACTTCAAACAACTGGAATTGTGTTTGTTTCCTCCCAAACTATTACGGTCGGCTTGGATTATAAACAACTGTCCAAACTGCTTTTTCGACCTCTTGCGCGTTCCACCCACAAGGAATAATTCGCAGCCGGCCGGAGTGGCCGAGCGGTTCTAGGCGCTACAGTCTGGAACCGCGTGACCGCTACGGTCGCAGGTTCGAATCCTGCCTCGGGCATGGATGTGTGTGATGTCCTTAGGTTAGTTAGGTTTAACTAGTTCTAAGTTCTAGGGGACTGATGACCTCAGAAGTTAAGTCCCATAGTTCTCAGAGCCATTTGAAATACTTTTGAATAATTCGCAGTTTGATAAACACTCTTTTCCTTTTCTCTGGCAAACACCAGTATTCTGTCATTCGGTCCCCTGTTATCATCTGCAAGTAAAAACTGCTACCATCAACCATCAGTAAATTGTTTGCTTGGAAGATTATTCCTCCAGAGTCGCTGAGATCTTGTGTAGTTCCCATATATTTTCACCTAATGCGATGTAACGATTGTTTCTCACTTCTGTGTGATGGTAACGATGTTACTAAGTCATAGCCTCGATTGAAGAACTGCCCCACTTCTTCGACGTAAACTGATAAAACTGTAGCGTCGGTTCCTTTTGCCTATTTCTTTGCGCTGAAAAAATGTTTTCGCACTTCATTTGCTGCTTCATCTGAACAGCCTTGGATCTACGATATTTCCGAACCGGGGCAAAAACTTGATAGGGGCTCCTCCCCCCCCCCCTCCCCCTTCCCATTGAAGTTTTGAGATACCCGTCAAAAATTTAAAAAAAATCGATTTCTCAAAAATATGTTCATTTTAGCACACATCTTTCTGAAGAGTTAGATATATAAAACATATATGTTCGAGAGAAAGGAAGACATGCCATTTGGTCTTAAATGTGCTAAAGTGCAGAGGTACTTCTCTTCGCATACCATTCCTCTATCACATGTATTTCGCTCTGTGTACTGTGCAACTGCCCCTAGTAATGTAGCGATATGGCAAAATGTTTCTGTCAAAATTTCGTTTTCTTGGATGCAATGAGAAGACAATATGTAATCATTACTACATGTTCTGCCTGTTAGTCGTTTATTTCCACTCTGGTAGTATGAATCTATGGACTTCACAAGTAATTATAACGACGCTTATCATTTGCACACCCAGTCAACCACGTAAACAAACAGCAGTTGGCATTCACCGGCTCGGGTTTATTCGGCTTGGCTCGTATAGCCCCGTCCCCTTCTGTCTGCGGGAGGTTTCTTATTTCTAGATGTGACAGGGATTCCCATGGCAGAGACGTCACGTGCATTATGCACGCATTCAAAAACCAACTTATGATTCGTTCAGAATCAACTTAGAATGTGTTCCAAAACATTCATAAATCAGCAGGGATGCGTTTCAAAATAAATATGAGCAGTCGATAGACCAACATGCGCTGGATGCTGGACGCTTTGTGTACAAGTGTTTTTTTCTTCAAGAACATGAATTTTGTGCCCCCTGAAATTGCCGTCCGGGGTAGATGCTCCAGTTTGCCCCCCCCCCTCCCCCCCCCCCCCACCACAACCCCCCCCCACCCCACCCCGTAGATCCGTGCCTGATCTGGAATAAAAACCTGGCTACCTTGCCCTAAAATTGTGTTATTTTTTGTCGTTGATATTCCTTTGCATTTATTCTTTTTAGAGTTTACATAACACCACTTAATCACTTCTTGTTTGTTTGTATAGTCCACTGTATACTGATGCCCGTTGTAAATCAGTAAAGGCTTCTCTCTGGTAATCTTGACGAACTCAGTTATGTCAGGACAGCCGCCCGCGGTGGTCTAGCGGTTCTAGGCGCTCAGTCGGGAACCGCGCGACTGCTACGGTCGCAGGTTCGAATCCTGCCTCGGGCATGGATGTGTGTGATGTCCTTAGGTTAGTTAGGTTTAAGTAGTTCTAAGTTCTAGGGGACCGATGACCACAGATATTAAGTCCCATAGTGCTCAGAGCCATTTGAACCATTTTTTTTATCTCAGGACAACACGGAACAATATTTGCCAGTGAGAAATCAACTGAAGTACTGAACTCTGGGAGGAAGCCACTGACATTACAAACTGGTACGGGGACATGGAATTATGTGTAGGAGATGGGCTTTGGCCTTTTCCAGAATACGTCGTAGGTAGCGGCGGAAAGGCCGTTGTTGTCAAATTCTGGAACACCGTATCCATTATCTACAGTGTCCTGGGCTCTGCAAATGTCGACACATTCCCTGTGTCACAGACTCACGACAGCGCCCGGCCACAGTCTGCTAGACAGAAAAAAAAAATACTATATGGGAGTTGGGTTGCGAAGTCATTCCGCACCCACCTTATTCACCCGATTTTGCGCCCTCAGATTTTCACCTTTTTCGCTCTCTTTCGAACAACCTTCAAGGAACTTCCTTTCCGGATGAAAATGTGCTCCTTACGTATCTCGACGAGTTGTTCGTCTTGAAACCGCATGGCCGCGCGGGATTAGCCGAGCGGTCGGGCGCTGCAGTAATGGACTGTGCGACTGGTCCCGGCGGAGGTTCGAGTCCTCCCTCGGGCACGGGTGTGTGTGTTTCTCCTTAGGATAATTTAGGTTAAGTAGTATGTAAGCTAAGGGACTGATGACCTTAGCAGTTAAGTCCTATAAGATTTCACACACAGTTGAACACTTGAAACCGCATGATTTCTACAGTAGCAGAATCAAAAAGTTACCCTAAGAGTGGCAGACTGTTGTAAATACTGAAGGAGAATACGTTATTGATGACTATAGTGTCTGTATTGTGCATCCGTTGTGTTTATTGAATTTATGGAGAAGCTCTAAGATCTTACACAACAACCCATTACAAAGGAAGCAGCATGGATAATCCATCTTATTGGAAGATACTAGTATCAGAAAATTTTGTCAGTTACGTACACTGCCCTCCATAAGTTTGTAAACAGCAAGTGATTATGGGCCGTGGAAAATACCCATTATAAAATTGCGCTTTATTATTTTTGCAAATGGTTATTAAGCTCAAGCAATGCGTAGGTAAATGCAGCTCTAAAAATTTATATTCCTCAAAACAGTCACCCCTCGTTTTAACCACTGCCTTGCATACTCTCTGTATGTGATGGGTCAGTTTTGCCAGAGTTTCAGTTAGAATTAATCTCCACGCTTGCTGCAGGACCTCACACTACTGGTTCCCACTCATTGATTCCCCCTTTTCGGATCCCCCTGTCCAGCTTACTCCAGCGTAGCTCAATCTGGTTACAATCAGAGGACTGGAGAGGCCAGTCCACGTTTTTCAATATTTTCTGGATCTGTAGAGACTTCACATAGTTCTGACACAAACGGAATATTTGTTTCGGATCGTTGTCTTGCTGCATGACAAGTCCTTTACCGATCAGATGTAAATAATGTGTCTTGGCATGTCGCTACAGAAAGGCACGATAATCCTTTTCATTGTTTTTTCCATCTACTTTCAGCAAATCTCCTACTTTATTTCCTCTAAAAGATCACTATACCACCAAACAACCCCATAAGTGCTACACAGTTTGAACTACGCACTGAGGAATCAAGCTTTCATGGGGTAAGCAGCGTACGAATTGACGGCGTTTTTTCTTGCTGAAATGAGATTTTCACTCTGCATCGGAGTGTGCGCTGATACGAAACTTCCTGGCAGATTAAAACTGTGTGCCGCAGGAGAGCTTCTGTGAAGTTTGGGAGATAGGAGACGAGGTACTGGCAGAACTGAAGGTGTGAGGAGGGGTCGTGAATCGTGCTTGGGTAGCTCGGTTGGTAGAGCACTTGCCCGCGAAAGGCAAAGGTCCCGAGTTAGAGTCTCGGTCCGGCACACAGTTTTAATCTGACAAGAAGTTTCATGACGGCGTTTACTTCCGTAGGTGTTGAACTTAGATTGATCAGTGAATAAGATTATTTCCCAAACCCCTCCTCCCCAATGCTGGTGTGTCCTATCCGACGGAAGCCTTTTCTTCTTGTTAGCAGGATGCAACAATCGTTTTCTTGCTTCTACATAACCCTAGAGATTGTTTTCTGCCAAGCGCTGTCTCACTGTTGACCCACTCACTTGTGTATCTCTTGTTTTTATTTAGGCAGTCAGTTCGCGGACACTTTCTAACCTGTTACCCTTTCTGGTCAGTACCGAACTCTTTTTCTAACTTTCTCATATCATATTTTCGTGGGTGCTCCTGAGCGAGACGATCATCGTGGGAGCCTGTATCTCGATGCTGGTGTATGGTCTTGACAACTCCGCTGGTGGAAATTGCCTTCTTGGTGCAAAAGAATCTGGCACTTTGGGTCGTTTTCAGTCACCTTCGCTGCTTGTACTACCTTCTTTCGCGGCATGTCTTAACAGTCATTCAAACGGAACTTCAACTGAGTTGCACTGTAAACAACATTTTACAGTGCCGTCACCGGCGCCTCTTGGCGTGTTCAGCGCAACTGCTAGGGGAAGTAGCTACATGTACCAATATGTGTGTACATGTACAGTAATTATCCGCACAATTCCGTAAGCGCCATTATCAGTCGTTATTTTGAGGAAGCTATTCTGTATTCTAACCAATAACTAACTTAGATCACTCCCATCTTGCTCATACACTGCGCGGTGTTTCCAAACTTGTGGAGGATAGTGTATACGATTATATGTGGTAAAGGAACTTATCAGTACAAATATCGAATGAGGGTCGCGGAAATTAACGCAACTAACTGAAAGGGTTGCTTTCAAGACCCCAGGGAAAAGAAAGAAATACAAAGACAAAAATAAACTTACTATTTGGAACGAAAAATTAAAATATGCTGTTCGACAGAAAAAAAGAGAAAAAAATACTCCTCAGATATTGGAGACTATAAAACACAAGGAAAAGAAGTAAAGAAATTAGTAAGGGCCACATATAAAGAAAACTGGAAACGATATATATCTAATACAGAAAGAGATGTACACGGACACCAATCTTCTACATTCAGAATAATGGAACACCTAAACAAAGAAGAAAAGGATACGACAAATTTTGATGTTCTAAATAGATAAGGCTGGATGAAGCTCTGCAGAAATCTGTAGTGGGAAGAAAACGTAAAAGAAGAGAATGGCGGAATAGAAGGAAGTAACAGATGCCTTTCGGAAATGATGAAATAAAATTTCAGGAAATTCAAGAAGGCTTAAAAGGCTGTAAAAACTGAAAATCTCCTGGAAAAGACAATATAACTAAAGAACTTTTCAAATATCCTCTAGAAGAAGCCAAGTAAAGGCTTTCAGAACTTTAAAATCAACGATGGCTGCAAAGATAGAAACAAATGGAATGGAAGAATGCTATAGCACTAGCCATTTTAATAGAAAGGATCTAGAACGGACTGTGGAAATGACAGAGATATAAGATTCTTAAATACGGCTAGCAAATATACGCAGAAATAATACTAAATAGAATGAGAAACATCATAAACAACGCATTACTCAGAGAACAAACAGGTCTTCGGAAAGGTAGGTCCTGAATAGATATCATTTTCTTCTTTAAAGTAAATAACAGAAGAAAGAAGAGAATACAATTTAGAAGCCTAAATAGTCTCTATAGACTACAGTAAAGTTTTTGGTAGTGTTCTTAGAGTAAAAGTATGAAATGTTACGGAAAAAAGAGGAATATCATTACATCTGAACGATGCGATGCGGATACAGTGTGACGACGTCACAAACTTTCAGGTCTGACGGAGAATTTGAAGTAAGGGGCCCTAATCCGGAAACGATCGATCCTAAGGTATAAGCGAAGATCTACTCAACTTCCGCCTTAGCCTCAAACTAGGAGCCCCAACTTCCGAACCCTGATGAAGACGCACAAGAATTCCCGCTGAATACTCTCCCCAATACAATTTCTCCTGTCGATAGACTAATAATGGCACACGTAACTTGATGTCAGAGACACCGAAAAGTCTACGGTACTTTAATAATGAATTCAATTTACCTGCACAAATTTTACAAAGTGGTACATCTACAACAATTGTTCAAAATGGCATCCCCCAGCGTTAATGCAGGGATACCACCGTATACCACGGATACTTTTTATATTTAGACGATACAGACAGAGAAAGAAACAAAGGATTCTGAAATTTACTATACGGGAGAGCTCCAAAGGAAGAAACTGTATCAAAACTCTTACGTTTGCTGACGACCAAATACTAGTTCTATACTTACAAACAATTTTATATAAAAAGTATAAAATAACAAATCAACATAATTTAAGCATATCGACAAATAAAACCAAGTCCATGGCATTCCAAGGCTCGCAATCTTTAAGATGTTAATTCACACTAGGAAACAAAACTGTTGCACAAGTTAACACCTTCAGAATCTTGCACTCTGACTATCTCAGTGAAGTCTGTATTGAAAGAAAGATCGAGCGATCAGTGCGACTTATAGCACCATCACAAGAAAGCTCAGCGAAAAAGTAGGAAAAGACACAATGCTAAAATTTTAAAAATTTATGGCAATGCTTTGCGGAATAATGGAAATGAAAACTGAACTATAAACTCTAGAAGAGATAACAGACTCCAAACAGCCCACATTTTTGAGAACAGTCCAGGGAGTAATCCGAAAAGGCAGAAAATGATAATGTTAAGGAATGCAGAAAATAATGAAAAGAACTTATAAAAAGAACGTTCAATGAACTTATTCCAAATTACTGCTATAGTACATTGGCAAACCCAAGAGAAAATGAATGGATCAAGAAGTCACACCATACCAACTGCTGTAATGCTTGAGGGAGAAGAAGCAGAAGAATATGATGATGATAATGATAATGACGATGATGATGATAAAGGCCACTTTTTAATGTTAATATAGTGAAAAATGCTGGATCAGTTCAAAAAACTAAGAACGGTGTCAGGTTGTATGGTAGTTGGAGTAGACCCAGAGATATCCTCAGATGATCTTAAAGTAGAAACCTGGAAGGTTTGCGGTGGATGCAAAATAGGGTCAAACGACTGGTTAACAATTATGCACACATTTTAGGACGTTTCGTTACGTTATCTACAAAGAATGGCTAAAACCGTTAATTGTACTTTTTATTGTTCTTTCTGCCTTTCATATGTTGAATATCTTTGAAGCTGTGTGGATCCACTGATGAAGTTATGGAACAGTAGTAATTATGAACAGAATTTTGGATATTTGCTTAAGAGTCAAATAGTTGGAAACTCTAGTCAATAGTCAGGCCTTTCGTTGTCCATGATATTCCCAAGTTATTAAAATTATCTGAAAGTAATTCTTGTCAACCTGTAAAAATTTTCGTCCTTACATTTGTCAAAAATACTTCTTTAAATGACACAGTAGATAACTGATCCAAAAACATCGTAAAAGTAACCAATTCTGCATACTCATGCTTCTTTTTCTCTTTGTTGCTAGTAACATGTAGAAAAAATGATCAGTCTTCCTAGAGCTCATATAATGATGTGTTATCCACCTGTGGTCTAATGTAATTAAATAATTATTGTTCTTTAGGGTTCTTTACTCATACACTACATGGGCTCTTGTTTCTCTGTTGTAAACATTATATACCATATACACTACCTCTGTTATTAGTATATTTGTGAATGCTTTGGTTTGGGGAATAAATGGGTAACAAGTTATTTTTCAAAATGCACATTGTTCCTTAAAGAGTTGCCTGAGAGACGTTTCAAGCTACACAACATAATTTAGAACTTTCCAGTGATATTTTTCAAGTCCAATTTTAAGATATAAATGCATTAGACAAGCAAATTTTTCTTCACTGTTATCAGCAATCATTTGCAGAGCATAACATGCTGATCATAGTAATTTATAGGGAATAGCATATTGTGCTTTCCAGTTCAAGAACATATCATAAACCAAACCCAATCGCTTCAAGTTTCCGTTTCTGTTACTCATTTTTTCTTTTGAAGTATGGTTGATCATGGCGTCATGTTGTGCTCAATAAAGTTCCGTATGTGGTACATTTTTTGAGGTTAAGAGACGATTAATTTGCGGAAGAAGCAGTCAACAGTCTTTGTACCTCTCGGTTATCTTGTGTTTGACTTATTTCACTACAGTTAATACATGAATCTAAATCAGAAACTAATCCTGCTTGTAGTGTCTGATGCACCAGATCACTAATAAATAACTTGCCGATCAATGGATGCAGTTTATCTGTGGTACAGGTAATTCAATGTGTCCCAAAATTAATTTATGCCCTTAATGTGACTCTTTGAGGCCTATTAAATGAAATACAGTGTATACCTTTAGTGACAAAATCATATTTTCCCCAAAAGAAATTTTATTAGCATTATTGGGCATTTATCGGCATGAACAAAGTTAATCTGGGAAATACCAGATAGCCCTGAAACTTACATGTGTGCGACCTTCTACCAGTCTGTCTCTACTCTTAGAGAGAGGCAGAGATGCTTTCGACATTCTCTCTCACTTCTCTTATGACCTACATTCCTATCGTCACTACCAAAATTTTCCTTTTATGCCTCAAAATAGGCTTCCATCTAACCAAATCTATCTCTTGGTTGTCTTTCCTTTGATATATGTTAGTTTAATTGATTTTTTTCTCAAGAGACTGCTCGTAGTTTGCACTGGTAGACTTATTACTGCATATTGTTAGCAGCCATTAAAGAATACTAAAACAACCTTGTATAATTATACAACTGGATCACATTTTGATAAATCAAAGAATGAGATTGGTATTACGACACATTTTATTAATTAGACAAACTGTATTATTCATGCCATTTTTATTTCTAAGTTTGTACTTTGCAGATTAAGATGATTTATTGTTATTTTCCAACTCAAGAAACTTTTCACCATGTGAGGCTGACTAGATCGTATGACATTAGAAGTACACATTTAGAACGCCATAAAATAGAATGTAAATACAAAGTTTCTTTTTAGGTAGATAATTGAGTGGTATTCAAATAAAAAAAGTTGCTGTTTGAGTAACATGTCTCTTATAATAACAGGACATAAGAAGATGTTGCACTATAAGACTAGAAATTCTTGCACAGTATATTAATGACACTAAACATTTATATAATTCTACAATGTTTGAATTAAACAGTACACTATGAATAATTTATTTGTAATAAGTAGGAGAATAACAAAGGGCAAGAACTGAGATTCTACATTAAATAATATCAACCTAAAATCTCTTTGTAAGCAGATATTTCATTTGTTATTATAATCAAAAAATTGTTGTCTTATAAGAACAAGACATAAGAAGTCATTGCACTGTAAGACTAGAAATTCTTGCGCAGTTCATTGACGAGAGTAAACATATGTATAACTCTACAATATTTGAATTAACTCATATACTATAAATAATTTCATTGTAATAAGTAGGAGGGTAACAAATGGCAAGAACTGATATTCCACGTTAAATAATATATGTAAACCTAACACATAACAAATTATTAATTGGACTAGAATTTATTGACCACATTGTGGCTCCCATTAATAAATATTCATTCTTCGTTCAGGGCAGAGTATTAGTGACATGGCTTGAGTAGTATTAGGGAAAAGAAAGTTAGCGGAAGTAAACCTCCAGTCCATACGCAAGGCAAGACGATAAGCGAAAAGAACCGACGGTTAGTTTGAATAATTTCTATTGGTTGGAAAACGAACCATATTTCAGTCCCATTTTAGAATCCGTTATGCAAATGGTGTTTTTAATAGCTATAATTTAAATGGGGTAATTAGCACTTGCACTAGGGGATCTCAATAGGTCTAGACATGTTCGTTTGTGTAGTGGGGTGACTAGATTCGCGAATTGTGGCTCCTAGCGGCGAGCGGCCGTCACATGCGGTAGCAGAGGTCGCAGCCGCGGTAGAGCGCGTCTATGAGCGCCTGCCGCTGTGTGCGGTCGCGCATGCGCAGTAGCGCCGGAACGTCCACGTAGTCCGCCGGCACCAGCAGGCTGGCCAGCGGCGCCAGGCCGGGGGCGGCGGCAGAGGCGGCGGGGGCGGCGCTGGGGCCGCGGGCCGACTCCGTCTGCGCCGGGGGCGGCGCCGCGCGCTCCGGGGGCGGCAGCTGCGTCAGGCTGGCTTCCAGTTCTGGGACCATGCTGCAACACGAGAAGGACGTCACTGCATTAAAGAGTAACGCTACTGTGGAAGTTAAGAAAACATCATTCTTATCGGCTTATAAAATGCTTTGAACCTTCTACAATATAAGGCAAAAAGTCTAATCCCCGAAGAAGAAAACTTGTTCTATGGGACTCCGAACTATTCCTCTAGCGCCTCGGATGACCCGCAACGGTTTAAGTGTGCCATCTCGAAACACTTTGCAGTGTGTGAGTACAATTAGAAGTATTTCAAAACAGTAATACGTTAGCTTTGCGTCAGCAAGCGTTATCACTTTTACGAAAAAAACAACTCTCACTCTTCTGATCTTCATTTCTCTGTGCAGACTTTTGATAGTCTTGTTGTCGTCGTATAGTAAGTGTACAGTCTTGTTTTTCAAGTATGGATAAGTGGTAAGAAAGTGCACTCCGGCAGAAAAGAGACGTAAACATCATATTCAACGCTGCGTCGAAGTAGTATTTCATCAAAGCTTCCAAAGAACACAGATGAGGCTGAGAGCAGTTAGGCAGGTCAGCCCCTCTGCTATGAAACTGAAAGACTGTGACCAAGATTTTAATGCAAACTACAGTTTGAGCAACAGCATTATGATTTTATTTTTTGCTGTGTCTGTTGTTTCTCAAAACGTGAAAAGTAAAACGCGCAATGCAGATATTACACTGCAAGAGCGAAGTCCTCGAGACTTAGGCTTCACAATAATCATTGCTTTCCAAACGTCCAAGAAGTTGGTACACCATGTAATAAGTTTATACCGAACGCACATGAAATCAAACGTCGAATTGTCCTAGCAATGCGCTTGCTTGGAGCAGAGCTAAACGAAACTGTGAAGTATTTTTCGTTCATGGAGTTGCCGCGACCGATATTTCAATCGGTCTATGATAAACTAGTGGATATGATTTCGCTCGCAACGGCACCATTACAGGCCGCTCCCGGGATAGCAATTTAAATGAGTTTTCGTTTGTTCATGTCTGTAACACATTCAAAACTTCAAATGCATTTTTCTCGGAATATGAGTTTTCAAAACGGCAGTCCAACAATTTTCAATCCTTTTTATTCGAAAATTTAACCACAACTTTGAAGTAACAATTCAATGTGAACTACGTACAAAATTTTCGATTAGTTAATTTAAAAAAATATTTATTATCAAATAACTGTCCTTTTTTGATGAAAATTCAACGACTTTATTCAGTTTCACCAATTACACAAAAACCAATAGTTCTAAAATCCCCTACATGTTCCAATAGCAACACTCAGGTAGATTATACAGTTTTTTCCAGATTCAAATTGACACCAGTTACAATGCGTGCTGCAGATCGCCTCAAATTCAACATGCCTCGGGAGAATTGCTGCAGTGTCCTAATTTTGTAATATATTCTTTGTAATACAACTAAATATATGCTCAATAACGACCCCAAGCATTATTTCTCTATCGCCTTTCCTTCTGCCCAAAGAAATTGTCAAGAGAAAGCTTTTTTTAGGCTGCTGCAGTGTGTTCCCCCCTTAATGGAGTAGAGTTCTGCGCCAGGATACTCGAGTACGACAGTTCCATTGCAGGTCTAGATCTATTTCACTTTTTCTTATTTTCTAATTTTGTTCAGCGCAATAAAGCAGAAGTATACACTGTTTCTTAAAGGATACGTATATTACAATCACAGATATTTTTTAAGGTTGAACACGGAAATTACTGGTTCAAATGGTTCAAATGGCTCTGAGCACTATGGGACTTAACATCTGAGGGCATCAGTCCCCTAGAACTTAGAACTACTTAAACCTAACTAACCTAAGGACATCACACACATCCATGCCCGGGGCAGGATTCGAACCTGCGACCGTAGCAGTCGCGGGGTTCCGGACTGAAGCGCCTAGAACCGCTCGACCACCGCGGCCGGCTAAATTACTAGTCAGACATGTCAGAAATGTTCATGACCGTGACGATCAGCTAAAAACACGAGCGCCATTCCGTAAGTCATGGCAAGTATGGTATATCGTGCCAACACGTGGCATCACCGTAATCGCAGTAAATAAATTCGAAAGCCTGCGGCAAACGTTACCGAAATCAACCGACAGATTGCGTCCGCATGCGAGGACGGCTCGGTACCAGAGCCTGAACATTGAGTGTGAACTTGGCTGAGTTATAAGATGGACCCTCCCACACTGCATGGGAGGCGCTTTGCAAAGACGGCGGATATCTTCATGGCGTTTCGGCGACAGGTGATGAACACTGGTGGGAATGCCAATGGCGTCACTGACATCATCACTGACAACGCTGTGTCGATGCACTGTGGGACTATTTTGAAGGACAGTAGTTGATTCTGATTCATTTTCTGTTCTCGAGCACAATAAATTTACACTTAGTTCCAGTGTGTTTGTTTCGTTCCAACCCTTGCCGTGACCTCCTCGACTGGAACGGCATTCAGATACACACAACCTTACCGGTTCAAAATACGTACATCGTGAAATTCACATGTTGTCATATTATCGTAAGATATACCATAACTGCTATGACTTACGGAAGGACCCTCGTATATTACCTATCATACTGGCGAGCATACCTGTAGATGATGTTATTATCTAATTTGCGTGTTTGCAGGGGAACAACATAGAGTAAGAGAAGGAAGGATACTACGTGGGCGCAGCCAAGTCTACTCACGAGGAGAACGCAGCGAGTAACATAATACGATTTCCCAGAAACTTCGCTCAACGGAAGAGGAGTCAAAATACGCCAACACGTGTCTCAGCTTTCCGTAGATTCTCTACCGTTTCTGAGAAAACGACGGTCGAAGTTTTCGAGGAACTTCATGTGCCTTTTAGGAAGTAAACAGTTCGACCACAAAGTGGTGTTACAGTGGCTAGTGGTTTCATATTCTTGCATCCCGTGTTCCAAAACTTTGTTTTCAATTTATCTACCCATGTCTGTAGAAGATAACGACATGAATTTTTTCAAATATATACTGAAATAACGTTGTCCTTATTCGTTTACTAATTGTGTTTGTGATGAATGAATCAAGAAATAAATAAATAAATGAAAAAAATTATTGGAAAATGTTTTCGGTGAAATCCCTGTCGTATACCTTGATTCATAATCAATCGCAAGCACCGTTTTTCGGTAAAGTCATCCGTTATGCGGAATTATTGCAAACGCGCGAAATTTTCAAAAGCTTTAACAACATTTTTTTCCCGAGTGAGATTCACACGAAGAAGTGTCACTGTGGTAAACCTGCCTTTGGCTTTCGGAATTTCTATCGTTCAGATGTTTCTGCTATCCGTATCATCCAGGGGAATGCACCAAATCTTCTTGAAGAGTAAACAAGGGAATAAAATATAAGAATACATATAAGAATGAAATATAAGAAAATGAGAATTTAAATAGACTGTAACACTTGAAAATACCATACACATACACTACTGGCCATTAAAATTGCTACACCAAGAGGAAATGCAGATGATAAACGGGTATTCATGGACAAATATATTATACTAGAACTGACATGTGATTACATTTTCACGCAAATTTGGGTGCATAGATCATGAGAAATCAGTACCCAGAACAACCACCTTTGGCCGTAATAACGGCCTTGATACGCCTGGGCATTGAGTCAAACAGAGACTGGATAGCGTGTCCAGCAACAGCTGCTCATGCAGCTTCAACACGAGCAGTGACTGGCGTATTGTGACGAGCCAGATGCTCGGCCACCATTGACCAGACGTTTTCAGTTGGTGAGAGATCTGCAGAATGTGCTGGTCAGGGCAGCAGTCGAACATTTTCTGTATCCAGAAAGGCCCGTACAGGACGTGCAACATGCGGTCATGCATTATCCAGCTGAAACGTAGGGTTTCGCAGAGATCGAATGTATGATAGAGCCACGGGTCGTAACACATCTGAAATGTGACGTCCACTGTTCAAAGTGCAGTCAATGTGAACAAGAGGTGACCGAGACGCGTAACCAATGGCTCCCCATACCATCGCGCCGGGTGATACGCCAGTATGGCGATGACGAATACACGCTTCGGATGTGCGTTCACCGCGATGTCGCCAGACAAGGATGCGATCATCATGATGCTGTAAACAGAACCTGGATTCATCCGAAAAAATGACGTTTTGCCATTCGTGCACCCAGGTTCGTCTGAGTACACCATCGCAGGCGCTCCTGTCTGTGATGCAGCGTCAAGGGTAACTGCAGCCACGATCTCCGAGCTGATAGTCCATGCTGCTGCAAACGTCGTCGAACTGTTCGTGCAGATGGTTGTCGTCTTGCAAACGTCCCCATCTGTTGACTCAGGGATCGAGACGTGGCTGTACGATCCGTTACAGCCGTGCGGATAAGACGCCTGTCATCTCGACTGCTAGTGATACGAGGCCATTGGGATCCAGCACGCCGTTCCGTATTACCCTCCTGAACCCACCGATTCCATATTCTGCTAACAGTGATTGGATCTCGACCAACGCGAGCAGCAATGTCGCGATACGATAAACCGCAATCGCGATAGGCTACAATCCGACCTTTATCAAAGTCGGAATCGTGATGGTACGCATTTCTCCTCCTTACACGAGGCATCACAACAACGTTTCACCAGGCAACGCCGGTCAACTGCTGTTTGTGTATGAGAAATCGGTTGGAAACTTTCCTCACGTCAGCACGTTGTAGGTGTCGCCACCGGCGCCAGCCTTGTGTGAATGCTCTGAAAGGCTAGTCATTTGCACATCACAGCATCTTATCCTGTCGGTTAAATTTCGCGTCTGTAGCACGTCGTCTTCGTGGTATAGCAATTTTAATTGCCCATAGTGTATTATATAATAGATGTATGACATATATTTTGAAAACCCAGTTGTAATTCTACATCAAATATATCGTCCTTCTCCCCCTAACTTGATAACAAACGTTCGTGTAGTAATCTTCTACGAATATGGACAGACAAATGAAATTAAAATAAAATTAAAAAAAAAATCGGATTTCGAACACGGGGTGCAAAAGCGAGAGGTCGCGGTGCTAGTCACTGTGCCATCATTTCGGCTGAAATTGGCGTGCGCTAAAAGGCAAGGAAATTACGTCGAAGACTTTGGCCGGCGTTTTCTCAGAAACGGCCGAGTGTCTACGTATAAGACGAGACATGTGTCATTTCTTCTGACTCTTCTTGCACTGAGTTTCTGGGAAATCTGGCCATGGCACTTGCCGTGTTCTCCTTGTCAGCGTTCTGGATTCATCTACCACTGTGCAGTTCCGACCACGTGTGTGAGTGAGACGACTACACAACTGTATGCCGAAAGCTGCACGCGCTGGAACATTGTGGCATACTTTCATAAGTAGGAGTTTATCACGTGTGTTTGCTTTCAACCTGTTATTTTTTTGTCAAAGAAGTAACTTTTATTCTTGATCATATAAGTACTTTATATAGTGCTGATACCGTCAGCAGAACTAAAGAAATCTTGACATACAGGCTTTTAACGTAAGTTCGGCTGTTTATAAATTTATAGATGTTTATAATTTAGACGTTTGTAACTCGAACGATGGTTTGTGGTACAGCTAAGCGCATGGAGTTACCCAGGTTAAAATCTGATAAACCCGAACGTTTTGGAACTTTGCCAATTTAAAAACAAGAAAAAGAAAACGTTCACGCACATACGTTGAACCAAACATAGAAACAACTTTATTGGCTTGTCTGTGGTCTCGAGAATACTGCTCTTGGGTAACACTTTAAAAAATCTAATAAGTTCCTGGACTGGACAAACACATCGTTGAATTGGCTGCTGCACTGTTCGTCTATCAACTCCAGTTGGAAGTACTGAGGTAGATTATCGGCCAAAAGTGAGAACCATCTGTCAGATACATCGAAATCTGTCTTCATTCGTTTGTCTTGGAATCTCTTTGAGGACTTATGATGAAATGTTTCAATTACAAAAATGTCATATCTGGTTCACAAATGATTTCCTTGAATTACGGGAAATGATCCATGTCATTAACACGAAGCTGACTTTTTCAGAGGATTACTTTTTGTTTGATAGGATCAATCTTGTCTGCCATGTCTGTTACAAAAGGATTCTTCCCTTGCAATGAGATATTTAATGAATTCAAATAATTGCTGATGTCGACCTTAGAAGATATTGTCACCACTCTACTTGCCCTTAACCCAGTTCCTCCCCTAATGGCTGCCTCCAGTTCAGTGTCGTCCATCAGAAGACAAGTGCATCACATCGTCTTTGTGGCTGGAGTTGTAATGGCGTTCCAGTAAGTGTTTCTCCAGTTCATACTAGTGCAATGACATATTAAACACTTTGCATCGTTTTTAAACGATACAGTAAGTAAGGTAGTTTCCATTCGGCATTCAATGATGTGGCATCTCTACTTTTTTTTCTTTTTTAGTCAAGTATACCTAATGCAGAATTAAAATATACGACGGACGTTCAGTCAGTAACGCAACACTTTTATTCGTCAAATTTCGGTTGATTAGAAGCGGAATTTGTTGTGGGACATCTTGGAATATTCCCGCTTCAGCCCCCCAGTTTCATGACTTTACGAGAGGTGCCTGTGATCTACGTAGCCTTCAAAATGACGTCTGTAAAGGAGCTACATTCCAAGCAGAGAGCTGTCATTGAGTTTCTTTAGGCAGACAAACAAAGCATGGCAGATATTCATAGGCGATAGCAGAAAGTGTGCGGAGACCTGGCAGTGAACAAAAGCAGGTTGAGTAGTTGTGCGAGGCGTGTAAACCTATCCGACCTCAGGCGCACCAGGCGGCCACATACAGCTGCGGACAGTCTCATACAGGTGAGCGACGGATCACCTCGCTGGACAACTAGACGTCTCTATTGCTAGTGCTGACACATCTGTCCACCAGTTGTGGTACTCAAAAGGCTTGTGCCCGCTGAGTTCCTCTTCGCCTAACAGAAGACCATAAAGAGCAACGAAGGACCATTTGTGCAGACGTTTCTGCACGTTTCGAGGCTGATCGCGATAATTTTTTGTCGAATATTGTCACAGGCGATGAAACATGGATCATCACTTCGAATCGCAAACAAAACGGCAATCCATGGAGAGGCGCCACACCACTTCTCCTGCGAGGAAAAAGTTCTAAGCCACCCCGTCAGCCGGCAAAGTCGTGGCGACGGTCTTCTGAGACTGTGAAGGGGTTACTCTGCTTCATGTCCTCTCTCAAGATGCAACGATCAACTCTGAAGTGTATTGTACTAACCTCAGGAAACTGAAGAAACGACTTGAGCATTTTACTCACCACAAAAATGCAAACGAAATTCTCCATGGCAACACAAGTGTTCGCAGCCGAGACGAGCTCGCGAAACTTCATTGGACTGTTGTTTCTCATCCACCCTACAGCCACCATCTCGCACTCTCCGACTTCCATCCGTTTGGCCCAACGAAGGCTGCACTCCGCGGGAAGTAGTACCTGGATGTTGGGATGGTTACTGATAAAGTAAGACATTGGCTCTGACGTCGACCAGTAGAGTGGTACCATGCGAGCATAAAGGCCCTCCCAGTAGGGTGGCAGAAAGCCGTCGCACTGAACGAAGATTACGTCGAAAAATAGGGTTTTGTAACCAAAACAGCGGGGAATAATATGGTGCATTGGAATCATGAATAAAAACAACCTCTTTTCAGAAAAAAATGTGGTGCGTTATTTACGCTGCTCGTAATTTAAAGCAAGTAGAACAGTCAGCAAAGTGCTCGGCATCTGACAGTAGGACTACCTCGCTCTAGCTGCGTCTAGCTGCAGGCTTCATTTTCCTGTTTCTCCTCACCCCGCAACACCAGTCTCCGCTGCATTCAAGCGCTAGGCAGGAGCGTGAGTAATGTGCTCGCGCCATCGGAGCACTGTTTGGCCAGGCCTGGACTAGAGACGGCGGGGTGGAGTTGGTTTCGTTTCAGTATGGACGAGGGGCTACCGCTGAAGAAATGAGAAGAAATGCTGAGAATGTACCGCAAAGCACGAAAGGGTGTTGTGCGTGGAAGCCGGCCGCTGTGACCGAGCGGTTCTAGGCGCTTCAGTCCGGAACCGCGATGCTGCTACGGTCGCTGGGTCGAATCCTGCCTCGGGCATGGATGTGTGTGATGTCCTTAGCTTGGTAAGGTTTAAGTAGTTCTAAGTTCTAGGGGACTGATGACCTCGGATGTTAAGTCCCATAGTGGTTATAGGCATTTGAACCATTTGTTGTGCGTGGAAGAGAACAGAGTACATGTGTAACAGCAAAATATGTCTTGAAAAGGGGAATCATGAACACGGTTGAGATGTAACTTGTGTATTACCATTAAATAATTACACGTGCGTTGTTGAGATGTGATGTAATTGCTGTAAAACGATTTATAAGACAGAGACCGTATCATGCAACCTAAAATTCATCATCATCATCACTTATCTCCTATTTTAGCAGGTCCTTTGCCTCTCCATTTTCTGCGATCCATTGCTTCCTTCTTAGGGCTGCTGTATGTTGTACCGTCCATCATGTCATCCAGTATCTGGAATCTCTTCCTTCCTAGCTTCCTTTTCCCTTCTACATAACCTTCTAAAAATGTTTTTATCAGTCCGTCATTCTTTCTTAATATATGCTCAATCCAATTTCTTTTTCTTCTCTTTATTACATCTAGTAACTGTCTTTTCTCTTCCACTTTCCTCAGCACCTCTTCATTTTTTACTCTATCCATCCAACTTATTCTTTCCATCCTCCGCCAGAACCATCCAGCCTTTCTCTGTCCTTCTTCCTCACAGTCCATGTTTCAGCGCCATATAGAAGAACACTCCAACAAGACATTTTATGAGTCTCTTCCTGAGTTCTCTGTCCAGACCGCTGCAGAAAATTCTCCTTTTCCTATAAAACGCCTGTTTTGCCATTGCTATCTTTGTTTTAATTTCTGTGGTGCACTTCCAGTCGGTGTCTATCCTGCTTCCAAGATACTTAAAATTTTGCACCTATCCTAGTATTTCTCCATTCAGCATTATTTTTATTTGCTTATTTCCTCCTAGTGCCAATACTTTTGTTTTATTTGTGTTAATTTTAATTCCATATTTTTTTCCGTTAGTTTCAATGGTGTCCACCAAATCTTTTTCCTCTTTGGCTAGAAGGACCATGTCATCAGCAAACCTCAAACGCCCTACTCTTCTTCCTCCACTTTCTACTCCTTTGTCCTCTAATGAGCATTGGTCAATCATATTTTCCAAGTAGAGGTTGAAAAGAGTAGGTGAAAGACAGCATCCTTGTCTTACTCCTTTTCCTAGTCCGATCCAGTCTGTACTTTCTACTCTCAATTTAACTGAGGCTTTTTGATTAAGATATAATGAGTTTACAAGTCTTCTGGTTTTCCAGACCACTCTCTTTTCCCTCATGATAGTCGCCAACTTGTCTCAAGCCACATTGTCAAATGCCTTTTATAGATCGATGAAGCACATATAGAAGTCTCTTCCTTTTTCAACAAATCTTTCTTCCAAGATTCGTAGCAGCCTTGTTGCCCGTATTGCGTCTAAAGCCAAAACTGCTCCTCGCCAAGATTCTCCTCCATTAATTTTTCAAGTCTCTTATTAATTATTCTTAACATCAGTTTGGCTGCATGTGAAATGAGGCTTATTGTCCTGTGTTCGCTGCATTTCTTGGTTCCTTGTTTTTTCGGTAATGGAATCATTACTGTTGTCAGAAAGTCCTCAGGTCATTCGCCACTGTCATATATTTTATTACATAACCTCAATATTTCTCTTATTCCATCTTGCTTAAAGCATTTTAATATTTATCCCGGTATCGTATCTGTACCTACCGCTTTGTCATTTTTCGTTGCAGCTATGGCAGACTTTACTTCTTCCATTATGATGGTTGGTCCTTTCTCGTCATCACTTACACTGTTGTGTGATTCAAGTTCCTGAGTTTCTGGTTTGCTATTTCTGTCATATAGCTCTTTTAGATATTCTTCTTATCTCTGGAGGACATCGTCACGATCTTTGCACACTACCTCTTCGTATTTACTCAAAATTTCCGTAGTAGCACTTCCTGCTCTATTTTGTTCCCATGCCACAGTCTTTACTTTGTTGTAAAGTAAGACGTATTTTCCCCTCCTGTCCAGTTCTGCAACTTCATCACATTCCTCATTTAGCCATTTTTATCTAGCCTGCTCTGTTTCTCTTCGCAGTTCATTATTTAACCTTTGGTACATCTTTCTTGCATCTTAAGTGTTCTTGTTTGTCAATTTTCTTCTCTCCTCCATCTTAGAAATCATTTCTTGTGTGACCCATGTTTTTTTTTTTTTTACTTTTCCCTTTTACATATCCCATATTTTGCTGTCCTGCTTTAATGATTCCTTCTTTCAGCATATTCCAGTACTCGTAGGCATTATCAGGTGGTTCTTTGTCTCATAATGTGTTTAGAAACTCCCGAGACAGCATTTCTGTAATCTTCTCTAGATCCCACTTCTTCACCATGGTCGCCTTCTTCAGTTTTTTCATTCTTGTTTTTATTTCTGCCATAAGTAAGTTGTGGTCGCTATTAATATCTGCATCTGGTAATGTGTGCACCGTCTTGATTCCATTTCTGTATCTTTCTTCTACCAGTATAAAATCGATTTGGTTTCTGTATTTATCCCCTGGAGATTTCCAAGTGTAGGGTCTCCTCTTGTGGTTCTTGAATCATGTGTTTTCCGCTATCAGCTGCCTTTCCCTGCAGTAATCAATTATTAAAATCAGAAAGTAAAAAGAAAACACCTCGGTCCAGAAACTCGGGTGTTGTAATACAAAACTCTACCCACAGCAATAGTTTGACAGCACAGCTACTCAATATTGAATGAAAATACTTGACGTATTGTGAAACAGAACTGTCAGATTGATTTCTATTTTCTACCGAAAATATGGACGTGGCGATAGTTTGGTACAGAAATTTTTTACTGTTGGTGTGTAACGAATCGCACGGTGGCTTCCAAATACACGAATTTCATTTCGCCCTGTATAAGTCAAACAGTTTCTAACTGCAGTTAAAAATATACAATACACGGTATAGATGGGCATGTTCGTAGGCTGTTTCTGTGAAAGTCTAAAGTGTATACAGAAACCCAACCTGACCAGTCACTACATTTGAAGTTTCTTATGAGGAGGTTCGGAGGCATTGATCCACCATTACACATGGCAAGTTCAGCGATTAGTTCAGATACATTGCCCCAGGGAAAACAACAATGCTGAAATATTTACAGTCCTGTGCATCCTCGTTCAGTGGGAATCACACATTCAGTGTTTAAATACTTCACCAAATTTTGAAAAAAGCGGAGGTATTACATTATCAGCTGTATCTTTTTATAGGAAGCCTTGTGATACGTCTTTCTTATATCTTCCTTCTATAAACTGTATTCCGGACAACAAACCGTTCAGAACAATCTTGTGCAAATTTAACATTTAGCTGTCTATTCTGTCCATTTGCTGCGCACGACGTTATCTTAGTATCGATTTTGATTATGTGCATAGTACACGTTTCCACTGCATTTAGCAGAGCCAGTCCCTGAACACTTACGGTGAATAGTGCTATCTCATCGTCAAACATGTCCCCCCAATTTTCGGTCAATGACAAATAAGCCTCATATCGTGATACTATAATTCATTCCCACAATATACAAATTAAATAGACTGGCGGCAAAAATTGCAGCACCAAAAAATGATTAATGTAGAGCAATGAACTTTCGGGAATACATTTGTATAGGTAACATATTTAAATGATTAACAATTTAAGACCACACATTAATGTAAGTGCGAGATACGCAACTGCAAATATGAAGTGCGGATTCATTAATGACGGATGTAACAGGCAGAATATTGAATGCAAGCATGCAAACGTGCATGCCTGGTGCCGGATGTCAGTTTGTGGGATTGAGTTCCATGCCTATTGCACTTGGTCGGTCAACACAGGGATGGTTGACGCTGTTTGTGGATGACGCTGGTGTTATCGTCCCTTATGTGCTCGATTGGAGGAACATCTGGTGATCGAGCAGGCCAAGGCAACATGTCGACACCCTGCAGAGCATGTTGGGCTACAGCGGCGCTACATGAGCAAGCACTGTCCAGTTAGAAAACACCTCCTGCAATGCTGTAAACGACAGCACAACAGACCGAATCGCCAGAATGACGTAGAAGTTGTAGTCATGGTGCGTGGGATAACCACGAAAGTACTGCTACTGTCAGTGAAATCGCACCCCAGGCCATAACTCCAGTCGTAGGGTCAGGGTGTGTAGCAAGCAGACAGGCCGGTTACAGCCCCTCAACTTGCCATCTACTAACCGACACACGGCTATCATTGGCACTGGGGTAGAGCCATATTTCAGCAGAAAAGAAGGCAGACCTCTAGCCTGCCCTTCAATGTGCTCTCTCTTTGCACCATTTAAGTCGCAAATGGAGCGATGGTTTGGGTCCAGTGGAATGCATGCTACAAGTCTGTCCTTGCAGTAACCGATTTGTAACAGTTCGTCGTATCGTTGCGGTGCCAAATGATGCTCAAATTGCTGCTGCAGATGCAGTACGATGCCCCAGAGCCATACGCCGAACTCGATAGCTTTTCCCCTCGATAGTGTCACGTGGCCGTCCGGAGCCTGGTCTTCTTGGGACCGGACATACCGGTGACCATCGCTGCCAGCAGTTATGTAGAGTGACTGCATTCCTGCCAAGTCTTTTTGCAGTATCGCTGAAGGTACATCCATCTTCTCGTAACCCTATTGGAAGACCCCATTTAAACTCAGTAAGGTGCTGATAGTAAATCATGGAAAAGTGCAAATGTGTTTCAAATGTCTGTGAGACGTGTAACTGAATCGGGACGTGGGGACCAGCCCGGTATTCACCTAGAGGGATGTGGAAAACCGCCTAAAAACACATCGAGGCTGGCCGGCACACCGGCACTCGTCGTCAATACAGCGGCGGGTTCGATCCGGGGCCGGCGCGCCTATCCGAGTCCAGGAAGCAGCGCATTAGCGCTCTCGGGTAACCTGGCGGGTCTTACATGCGTTCTTGACTAACTAACATCAATTCACCACGTCCAATCTCAAAGGTACTGTAAGTAACGCTCAGGACCGTTACACCGCGTATTTAAAGCAATCCTGTTTAGTATCCTCACAGTGGTGCCAATAGCGTCAGCCTTATGCGACTGGCGGGAAATTTGAATAATCATCTTTCAGAATTGGAAACACGCCTAGCAACTTTCGTTTATGTCACACAGCTCCTTCTTGGTGTTGCGATTTTTTCTGTCAATGTGTCAGTTGTGACAATGAGCATTCCTGCCTTACACGTTTCCCGATTATGGCATTCCGCCATTTTTATATACGGCCTTCTTCGCATGAAGAAAAGGGATCTCTTTTCACCTCTGCACTTCTTATCGGAAAGTTTGGGAATAAAAACAGATTATTCCGTCCCACATCTACATCTGTATCTACATCCATAGTCCGCAAACCGTGTGAAGGGCACGGTAGAGGGTACGTCCCATTGTACAAGTTATTTGGGCTTTTACCTATTCGCTCAAGTGTGGAGTGCAGGAATAATCATTGCTTAAATGGCTCTCTGCACGCTATGATTAATTTAAACTCGTCAACGCGATCAATATCGGAGCGATACATTGAGAGTTGTAATATTTTCCTAGATTCATCACTTAAAATCTATTTAGAAACTAAGTACGTTTTCACGCGACAGCCTGCGTCTGTCTACAAGCGTCTTACAGTTTAGGTCTTTCACAGTCTTTGTCACACTCTGCCATTGGTCGAACAAACCTGTGAAGAGACGTATTGCCCTTCTTTGTATCTGCTCAATATTTCCTGTCAGTCATATTTGATACACGTCCCACACACTACTGGCCTAGTGTACAGTGGGTGGGACAAGTTCAAAAATGGCTCTGAGCACTATGGGACTTAACTTCTAAGGTCATCAGTCCCCTAGAACTTAGAACTACTTAAACCTAAGGACATCACACACATCCATGCCCGAGGCAGGTTTCGAACCCGCGACCGTAGCGGTCTCGCGGTTCCAGACTGTAGCGCCTAGAACCGCTTGGCCACTCCGACTGACGGTGGGACAAGTGTTTGTGTGCAGTCTCCTTTTCAGCCTGCAGTCGTGATCTCAGACCATTTAAAAATTTAACTAAGAGTCAGATCGAAAAGAGAATTATTTGAGGATGGCGTATGTGCCTTTCCTCCCTACCAAAAAATTCTCGAACTACTCACTACTTGATACCCCAGGCGATCGAACTTTTGATAACTTGCTCAGATATGGTACTGAGTCAAATGCTTTTCGCAAGCATTGCCTCTACCTGACTGCCTTGATCCATGCCCTTGCGTATGTCTGGTGACAAAAATGCGAGTTTTCTCGGAATCTATACTGGCCGGCATGGAGAGGGTCATACCGTTCTTGATACATTACGTTTGAGCTCTAAATATGTTCGAAGGATCTACGATAGATCATAGCTAAGAGAGAGGTTATCGCAGCCGAAAATTCGGCGTAGAACTGATAGGAATTCCGATGCGGCCTGGAGCTTTTCTTTTTTCAATTTTAACGATTTCAGCTGTTTACAACACCACTGATATTAATATGCATTATCTTATGTTTTCAGTGGTACGAGAATTAAATGGGGCGGTATCACTGGGTTTTCCTTTGTAGAGGAACATTTGACAGACATGTTTTACTGATCACCTTCCCACCCATTGCCCTCTGCTTCATTTTACACTTATTATGTAGTACTCTCTGTTCAGATGTTTCTTCACAGTGACTGTATACTATTGAGGATCTCACCCATGAGGAACTGTTCTAATGAGTACATATCTATCCAGTGGATGGTCAACTAAAAATGTTCAAATGTGTGTGAAATCCTATGGGACTTAACTGCTAAGGTCATCAGTCCCTAAGCTTACACACTACTTAACCTAAATTGTCCTAAGGACAAACACACACACACCCATGCCCGAGGGAGGACTCGAACCTCTGCCGGGAGCAGCCGCACAGTCCATGAGGATGGTCAACTGTTATTTTAATCTTTAGGCAAAGTTCCTTTATAAGCTACCGTCCTGAGCTAATAGTTCAAGTTTCTCAATAAGATATGACACTACTGCTTCCTTATATCGTTTACTGAACATTTAAATCTTTCTACGCACGAATACCGAAATCCAATGAGAGGCGCTTGAATTAAGGAATGTTTAGTACCACTGTTACTGTACAGAGGAAGGGAAAGAATCAAATTCAGTGTTAACAAATGGTCTATACATCTCGAATAGCATCAAGCGGACCAAGCTAAGCCTACCTATCCGACAGATCAGCAATAATACTTGCGATGAAAATTTCTTCCGTTTCAATGATTCAAATGGGGCACCTTCGAATCGGTTGCCACTGCATTATTATTCGTTAGCGGCTTTGCGCAAGAGGACGTTACAGAATAACTATTCATGGCGATAAAAGTAGAGAAATTGTGGTTCATGCAACATACTGAAAGTACTACATGAGTTTTGCCATTTGGGCACAAAAATAAATGGCAGTTGTTAAGTAGAGGATATGTAATGCAGACTAGCATTACCACGAAAAGCGTCTATGTAAATTAGAAAATTGTTAACATGGAACATAAATTTAAGTATTTGGGAGTATTTTCTGTAGGTATTTGTCTGGAGTGTAGCTTTGTACGGTAGAGAAACGTGGACGATGATCACTTCATACGAGAATATACAAGAAGCTTCTAAAATGTTGTGATATAGGAGAACGCTTAAGTTCGGAAGGATGGATCCAATAACCAATGATGAGGGCGTGAATCGATTTAGGGGGGAAAGAAATTTGTGGTGCAGCTGCTCTAGATGAAGGGACTGGTTGATGACATACATCCTGAGGCACGTAATTGTCAGTTTGGTAATGAAGTTGGGGGTGTAGGTATAGAAACTGAAGAGAGAGAGAGAGAGAGAGATCAAGTCTAGCTACGCAGAGATGAAGACGATTTCACAGGATAGGCTAGCATGATGAGCTGCAACGCGTGCCTTCGAACTTACGACTACATCAAACGAATTAACCCTAATGCTGCTCTGTCTATTCCAACAACACATTCTCCTAACCAATGCGAGTAAGACGTCTCAGTTTACATTGATGACCTGACAGACGTCCCATAATGGTTCCATAAAAACTAAAATAGCTGATACGTGAGAAGCAGAAAAGATACTGAAATACTTCAGCATTTGATGATAACAGACCTTGGAAAGACTCTTGATTTTCATGATAGTTGCAGTTTTTATACTTTAAGAACCAAACACAATAGTAAAAAAATTGTTTCGGTAAGACAAATAGAGCTTTGCAATACTGGGAATTTAAAAATATCACATTATGAGATGTTACGATGTACGACGAGCGTGATGAGAGTAGAAATGTTACCATTGAAGAATTTCTCTAGTTTTGTTACACTGAACAGTAGCTGATACAGTCACAGTGCGTTTTAATTTGCCATTCATCACGTGCAAAACGAAGTTCGTTTTCTGCAGGGGAGGATTTTTTCACACGGAAAATTACAACTAGGAGTAGTCGAAGGGAAGTGTTGCATTTTATAACCCTTTGACGGGTGTCGGCACCGTTCTCATTCAAACGTTTTATATTCGATATCTCTGAAATAAGGGTTTGTTGTGACATTAATCGAGGTATATGCAATTCTTGCTTGGCAGGAAACTTATTTTGAATTCAGGTTAAATATCCATACAGTTATGTACCAATATATCTAACTGAGGAAAAGAAAAAGATTTATGTATTGCTTAGGAATAAGCACGGAAGGGATACAGTTGAGGACTGTGTACGTGATGCTTGGAATAGTCAAGCGATGATATTTATCCAGCAGTCGAAGTCGAATGGGTGATTAATATAATTATTTTAATCTTCGTGTTGACCGAATAGGATCACGTAACAACAATTACCTCTTGTTTCTTTGCAGTCCTCTATTTTTTCCAGTACTCCTTCATTTTCTCCCCACGTCTTTTACTTTCTTCTGTACATGTTGTTCATGATTTCTTATTTATTCTATTTATTCTGACTTTAATATCTTAATTCAGAACTTTATTCTTAAAAATTGTACCTATAATTTACAACTCTTTCATGTCCTTACTTTCCAGTTACTTTTTTAATCCTGTAATTTATGCTTCTTTTGATTACTTTTTCCAAAAATAGAGGAAAGTTTATTTTATTAGCTGTTCTCATTCAATCAGTAGAGGTGTCCTCACTTCTGATATTTTCTGTATATTTTGGCAGATCTCCTCATCAGTTCTAATTTTCCCCATCACCTGTAATCTGCATTGGACTCGTGACTTTTAAAAATTATTAATCCATGTTTAAGTGTCTATCTTCTGTGCAGTTTATAGTTCATCGTTAATCATTCACGTGCAGGTAAACATTCTGGTCGTAGCACTGCGTAATGTATCAGTGGATAAGTCGTGCATATCGCACTAAACTTGTTATTTGTAGCTGACAGGTGGATATTTTGTTAATGGCAATGGTTTCCAAGGGCCCACTAAGATCTTTTGGTACTAGACACACTGTGCCGAGAACCACTGAGCCGTTTTCACAGGTATACACTAAAGTCGCTGCAGTTCGATTTTCAATTACTCGTATCTGGTAAGTTTTTTCAGTTGTTTCTCCTCGATTCTATCACCTGAGATAGCAAAATTGACGAATTTACGACGACTTGAAAAGGGAAAAACGCGACTGTGAAGTAAATGTTATTATTGTTTTTCTATTTTAGTATTTGTACACTGAGCTGACAAAAATCGTGAGATACCTCCTGATATCGTGTCGAACTTCCATTTGCCCGGGGTAGTGCAGCCACTCCACCTGGCATGGACTCAACAAGTCGTTGCAAGTTCCCAGCAGAAATATTGACCCATGCTGCCTCTATAGCTCAAATGGTTCAAATGGCTCTGAGCACTGTGGGACTTAACATCTGATGTCATCAGTCCCCTAGACCTTAGAACAACTTAAACCAAACTAACCTAAGGACATCACACACATCCATGACCGAGTCAGGATTCAAACCTGCGACCGTAGCGGTCGCGCGGTTCCAGGCTGAAGCGCCTAGAACCGATCGACCACTCCGGCCGGCGCCTCTATAGTCGTCCATAACTGCGAAAGTGTGGCGGTGCAGGATTTTGTGCGCGAAGTGACGTCTCGATTACGTTCTATGGGATTCGTGTCGAGCAGTCTGTGTGGCCATATCATTCACTCGCTCGAATTGTCCAGAGTTGTGGTCCGGTGACATGGGGCATAATGATCCATATCAATAATTTCGTTGAATGTCTGTAGATGATCCCCAAGTAGAACATAACTATTTTCAGTCAACGATCGGTTCAATTTGACTACAGAACCCAGTACATTCCATGTAAACACAGCCCACACCATTATGGAGCCACCACCAGTTTGCACAGTGCCTTGTTGACATGTTGGGTCCATGAGTTCGTGGGTTCTGCGCCACATTCGAACCCTACCATAAGCTTTACCAACTGAAATCGGGACTCTTCTGACCAGGCCACGGTTTCCCAGCCGTCATGGTCTCGAGCCCAGAAGAGGCGCTGCAGGCGATGTCGTGCTGTTAGCAGAGGCACTCGTGTTGGTCGTCTGCTGCTGTAGCCCAGCAACACCAAATTTCGCCGCACTGACCTAACGGATACGTTCGTCATGCGTCCCACATTGGTTTCTGCGGTTATTTCACACAGTGTTGCTTGTTTGTTAGCAGTGGCAACTCTGCACAAATACCGCTGCTCTCGGTCGTTAAGTGAAGGCCGTCGGCCACTGCGTTGTCTGTGGTGAGAGGTATTCTCGGTACATACTTGACACTGTGGATCTCGGAACACTGAATTGCCTACCGATTTCAGAAATGGAGTGGCCCATGCGTCTAGCTCCAGCCACCATTCTGCGTTCAAAGGCTGTTAATTCCCGTCGTGGGGCCGTATAATCAGGACAGAAACATGAATCACCTGAGTACAAATGACAGCACCGCCAATGCACTTCCCTTTTATACCTTGTATCCTACCGTATGTGTACAGAGTGGTCCATTGATCGTGACTGGGACAAATATCTCACTAAATAAGCATCAAACGAAAAAACTACAAAGAACGGAACTTGTCTAGCTTGAAGGGGGAAACCAGATGCCGCTATGGTTGGTTCGCTACATGGCGCTACCAGAGGTCAAACGGCTATCAACTGCTTTTTTTAAATAGGAGCCCCTATTTTTATTACATATTCGCTTAGTACGTAAAGAAATATGAATGTTTTAGTTGGACCACTTTATTCACTTTGTGATAGATGGCGCTGTAATAGTCACAAACGGATAACTACGTGGTATCACGTAACATTCCACCAGTGCGGACGGTATTTGCTTCGTGATACATTAACCGTGTTAAAATGGACAGTCACCAATTGCGGAAAAGGTCGATATCGTGTTGGTGTATGGCTGTTGTGATCAACATGCCCAACGGGCGTGTGCTATGTATGTCGCTCGGTATCCTGGACGACATCATCCAAGGGTCCGGACCGTTCGCCGGATAGTTACGTTGTTTAAGGAAACAGGAAGTGTTCAGCCACATGTGAAACGTCAACCACGACCTGCAATAACTGATGATGCCCAAGTAGGTGTTTTACCTGCTGTCGCGGCTAATCTACACATCAGTAGCACACAAATTGCGCAAGAATCGGGAATCTCAAAAACGTCGGTGTTGAGAATGCTACATCAACATCGATTGCACCCGTACCATATTTGTATGAACCAGGAATTGCATGGCGACGACTTTGAACGTCGTGTACAGTTCTGCCACTGGGCACAAGAGAAATTACGGGACGATGACAGATTTTTTGCACGCGTTCTATTTAGCGACGAAGCGTGAATCACCAACAGCGGTAACGTGAACCGGCATAATATGCACTATTGGGCAACGGAAAATCCACGATGGCTGCGACAAGTGGAACATCAGCGACCTTGGCGGGTTAATGTATGGTGCGGCAATACGGGAGGAAGGATAATTGGTCCCCATTTTATCGATGGCAATCTAAATGGTGCAATGTATGCTGATTTCCTACGTAATGTTCTACCGATGCTACTACAAGATGTTTCACTGGATGACGGAATGGCGATGTACTTCGAACATGATGGATGTCCGGCACATAGCCCGGGTACGGTTGAAGCTGTATTGAATAGCATATTTCATGACAGGTGGACTGGTCGTCGAAGCACCATACCATGGCTCGCACGTTCACCGGATCTGACGCCCCCGGATTTCTTTCTGTGGGGAAAGTTGAAGGATGTTTGCTATCGTGATCCACCGACAACGCCTGACAACATGCGTCAGCGCATTGTCAATGCATGTGCGAACATTACGGAAGGCGAACTACTCGCTATTGAGAGGAATGTCGTTGCACGTATTGCCAAATGCATTGACGTTGACGGACATAATTTTGCGCATTTATTGCATTAATGTGGTATTTACAGGTATTCACGCTGTAACAGCATGCGTTCTCGGAAATGATAAGTCAACAAAGGTACATGTATCACATTGGACCAACCGAAACAAAATGTTCAAACGTACCTGCGTTCTGTATTTTAATTTAAAAACCTACCTGTTACCAACTGTTCGTCTAAAATTGTGAGCCATATGTTTGTGACTATTACAGCGCCATCCAACACAAAGCGAAAACAGTGGTCCAACAAAAAAATTCATATTTCTTTACGTACTACACGAATATGTAATAAAAATGGGGGTTCCTATTTAAAAAAACGCAGTTGATATCCGTTTGACCTACGCCAGCGCGATCTCGCGGGCCAACGATAGCGCCATCTGGTTTCCCCCTTCAAGCTAGACAAGATTCGTTCTTTGTAGTTTTTTCGTTTGACGCTTATTTCGTGAGATATTTGGCCCGGTCCCGATCAATGGACCACCCTGTATATGCGCATATCGCTATCCCAGGACTTTTATCACCTCAGTTTATTACAAACATATCAGAATTTGCCATTGTAAATCTGTGTACTGACTTTTATACATTTCATTATCGCACAGCTGCAATATTTAATAAGAGCTTTCGAAGAGTTCTGTTTTGCACAGGTTGTTGGAAAGCTCCAAACATGGCTCGCAACAAAACAAAGTAAGAGAAAATTCAGTAATTGCTTCCTCCGTTGTATTTGTGCAGTTATTAGGGTGAATAACTACAATGGCTAGCTTTTAATGTTGAAATAAAACAAAATTGCTCGAAACTAACCCGTTTTTTCATTTCTTTAACAACTCTTCCAAACCTTTAGCCAGCTGCGCCCTAAGTCAGTGAAATCCTTTGTCCCTCTGAATTCGATTACTTTTCCTTTGTAATTATAACAAGCAACGCGGCGCAAAGGAGACTGCAAGCGAGACGGGCGTTATACTGAAAAACCTTCATCAAATATTGCGTTTTGCGTTAGCGGGCATTTTATATTTTCATGCGCGCTCTCCGCATTTTCGATGAAATAGTCCTGCCCATCTCGACTGCACGATGTTCATGAGCCGCAACATAAAAAGTATTTTCTCTCCTTTTATTTTTTATTTTTTTAAAAAGAGCGCTTTGTTACGAAGTGCAATCTGTTTCCCCACTCCAGTTGTTGCCCGCCCTGATGAGGTTCGTATTTAGACTGGCGCCGTTGTAGCAGATTACTTTTGTTCTTCTCCCCATTTGATTTTCATCACGCGAAGCTCGCAAACTTTAAAGAGAACGTTGCCGTGAATATAAGGTTAGGTCCTCCCCCGCTCAATAAACAAGGCGTGGGTGGAGGAGGGGAGGGGTTGGGAGCGGCAGTAATGGAGAGAGTGGAGTCGTGCGGGGAAATGGACGCCTGCCACAGCACTCCCTGGGCGCCCATAAAACGGAACTGCGGGAGGAAATGTAGCGGCCAGAACGTTACTGCTACACGCGGAGAGGGTTGCGCGGGGGGTGGAGTAAGATGGATTTAACGAGAAGTGTACCGCCGCGATAAAAGGGGGGAACGGGCCCTCGTAAAGATAAACAGAAAGGAGGGAAACAGCGTACACTGTACTTAAATTTGCCAACTTCGTATAAAAGCAGGGCGGTAGATGCAGTTTGCGCTGAAATGTTGCTGCCCGGAGTTTTGGAACAGTTTTTCTTTTTCTTTTTTTTTTTTAAAAAAAAAGGACGAGGTGCGCTAATACGTGCAAGAGGAGGGCAGACTAGCTCCACGAGACGAAATAATGCCCCGCCCTCGTCAGCATTAATTGCTTTTTACCGCATTTCCTCTTGTAAGCTTCTTCCTTGAAACTGTTCGCTGAAGAATCAAAGTTGAGGAGTAGGATAAGATGACTGATCACTTTTTCTAAGGGGGCGTTCTCGGTGGCACTGTCAAGGGTCGTCAGACGCCGTCGCCAGACGTCGTCCGATAACATTATGTGATCAGCTAAAACATATGTTTTTCATATTAGGTGCATTGTGCTGCCACCTACTGCCAGGTACTCCATAACAGGGACCTCAGTAGTCATTAGACATCGAGACAGAGCAGAACGGGGCAGTCCGCGGAACTCACGGACTTCGAAAGTGGTCAAGTGGTTAGGTGTCAATTGTGTCATACGTCTGTACGCCAGCTTTCCACACTTCTAAATATCCCTAGGTCCACTGTTTCTGATGTGATAGTGAGGTGGAAACGTGAAGGAACACGTACAGCACAAATGCGTACAGGCCGACCTCGTCTGCTGACTGACAGAGACGGTGTGCGGACATTTGCCACGCCGGACATTTGCCACGATTTTACCTGCTCCTAAGGGTTGGGTCCCTTGTCTCCCCCTCCTCCTCATCGCTTACTGAGCTTTTCAGCTGGTTTACTTAACATACAACCAGAACCTCTTTGGATTTTCCGCCATATTTCTGGAGAGAGTTTCGTTGTGGAAACTATTAAATGCATCTCACATTGAAATCCGCACCAAATTTCGAGCATCAGTCCTTCTTCAGTGCTCCTGCAGCGGCTTTCTGTCGTCTTTTGTGTACCGTGGGGGATCAGTTCAAAAATGGTTCAAATGGCTCTGAGCACTATGCGACTTAACTTATAAGGTCATCAGTCGCCTAGGATTGGAGACTGTCTCTTAGAAAGACGTCAACCGAATGTTTAGTTGCTTTTATAAATAGATATATTTCTCGCTTAGCTTTGGTGAATTTCTTTGTTACGGAACTGAGCCTCGCTACGACTGTGTGTTCACTAATCCCTGTATCCTTCGTGATGCTCAGGATTATTTGTGGCTAAAAGGTCAAGTGTGTTTTCGTAACCATATACAGTTTGAATAGCCTCGTGAATAATTTTTTAAAAAGCGTTTAGAACAATTACGGAAGTTGTTTTCTATCTACAATGGGGTCTGAAAATGTATTTTTGTCGACATACGGAAGGTAGATTGAAGTCCCTGCCAACTGTAATTGTATGAGTAGAGTACCTACTTGTGATGAGACTCAAGTTTTCTTTGAACTGTTCAGCAACTGTTTTATCTGAGACCCGAGGTCGGTAAAAGGAGCCAGTTATTAATTTATTCCGGCTGTCGAATATAACCTCTGCCCATACTAACTATCTGGATCAGTGTCCCTTGTGAGCTGCAACAGTCATTACATTATTTTTCCTTACGTTGTGCTTCTTGTTTCTGTTGTAGTGCAGATCATTACAATTACGGCTTTTCCCTCCAAAAGATAGGATGCTTTCTCTGTGACCCTGTAAATACCAGAGCTAAACAATGTAGAGCAACGACGTACGTTACAAGCATATCAGTCTGTATTACTTCATTTCCTTATTTCTAGCCGGCCGGGGTGGCCGAGCGGTTCTAGACGCTACAGTCTGGAACCGCGCGACCGCTACGGTCGCAGGTTCGAATCCTGCCTCGGGCATGGATGTATGTGATGTCCTTAGGTTAGTTAGGTGTAAGTAGTTCTATGTTGTAGGGGACTGATGACCTCAGACGTTAAGTCCCATAGTGCTCAGAGCCATTTGAACCATTCGAACCTTATTTCTAACATTTTGAAATTGTATGTCAACTTTAGATGACACGTCAATCATAGATATTCTTATCTCTATTTAGTAGACGTTTTTTCAGTCATGTTTTGAACGTTGTCCCGCTACACTATATTAACTAATGTTTTGCCGCAAGGGATATCGCATTTTAGAGAGTAAATTAATATGGAGTATGTCGTTCTTCTTTTCACACATTCACATACCCATTTCTTCTTTCCTTATTGTCTTTTGTGCATGCAGTTGTAGTAATTAAAGTAGGTACTAACGTAGTGATCAAAAAGAAATGATTAGCGTACTTTCGCATTCTCTTCACATCGCTCCTTTCTTGTTGCTCCCAAGGCGATGGACTGTTTCTATCGCAATCAGTAAGTGTGAAAGGAAGTTTCCGTACAGACAGAGTGATCTATATTTATACTTGGCAGAACTAATTACATACTGACATTATCGTCGGTATTGCTTTCGTTTCCCAAAAGTTATAAATATTTCGATTTCGGAAAAGAAGCTCTCTATTTGGCCAAGTTGGTGAAGAAGACGGTCCCTTACGTACTGGTTGAATGGAATAAGATGTGGAGACGGCGGTTTGAAAGCGGACAGAGGTAGTACGAGGAAGGGCGTCACTTACCTGAGGGATCGCTACCTTGCGAAGGGGCAAGTGTGATAAATGTCCGGCGTGGCAAATGTCCGGCGCGGCAAATGTCCGGCATTCGACAGAGACCGCCGACAGTTGAAGAGGGTCATAATGTGTAATAGGGAAACATCTATCCAGACTATCACACAGGAATTCCAAGCTGCATCAGGATCCACTGCAAGTGCTATGACAGTTAGGCAGGAGGTGAGAAAACTTGGATTTCATGGTCGAGTGGCTGCTCAACAGCCATACATCACGCCAGTAAATACCAAACGACGCCTCGCTTGGTATAAGGAGCGTAAAAATTGGACGATTGAACAGTGGAAAACGTTGTGTGGAGTGACGAATCACGGTACACAATGTGGCTATCCAATGGCAGGGTGTGGATATGGTGAATGCGCAGAGAAGGTCATCTGCCAGCGTTTTTAATTAACAATAATAATAATTATTATTAATACATTTTCCTGTATATACTTACGAGAGGAATCAGATGTGTAATCATTTGTTGGGATTTCTGTCTATTATAAGATCCATCAGTGTAAACGAAAGACAAGAGATAAATATAGCATTCAAAACAGACAGTTCAATCCAAAGGCACATTTCAAAAATAACAAAAAACACAGATATCTACCAAAAAGCAGGAATATACCAACTACAGTGCAACACATGTGATGGAAGGTATGTAGGACAAACCAGCAGTTGGTAACACTTAGAAAAACAAATGAATCTCTGTATTAAAATGATGACAGTTACAGTGATGTGTAATGAAAACAGTGAACTGATGGTTCAAATGGCTCTGAGCACTATGGGACTTAACATCTGTGGTCATCAGTCCCCTAGAACTTAGAACTACTTAAACCTAACTAACCTAAGGACATCACACACATCCATGCCCGAGGCAGGATTCGAACCTGCGACCGTAGCAGTCTCGCGGTTCCGGACTGAGCGCCTTAACCGCGAGACAGTGAACTGAAAGTGAACTGTAAGATGTCCACCTGGTTGCGAGACGAGGGAAAGCAAGCAGTTTGCTTAGATGCAGTGAATTAAAAGTTACCTGTAAGTACCTTTCCATTTCGTAAAAAAATGTTAAGGAACTGTTTTTAAATCTATAACCTAGATGTGAAACCATAAACCTATGTGTAAAAATGACAAATTATGTAATATTTCAGGACTCCCACTGAAGATGCCTTGTAAAAAAGGCGAAACGCGTCTGGGTGAATAAATTAAAATACAAATTTTATGTGCAGCATGCAAAAGGCATTTTCTTTGAAAAAACTGGTATTTATATACAGCTGCTGCGAAAATGGCCACTACAAGAAACGAAAGGTGCAAATACACATTGTATTTTATATGTTTTTATGACAAATGGATTACATATACAGTTACTGTTGAGTCCTTTTTCCATTTTATACGTCTTTATGACGGTTGGGTTACGTATCCACCTAGTTTTACACACTCCCAAAGGGCGGAACGCGTCATTGATATTAAATAACTTCGGAACCAAAACTGCTTTTATGCTGAAGTAGTTCGGAGCTGGCTTCTGTAACACCCTGCCACAATGGAATCGAAAATTTTTTATGTAAATTTTAGAAAAAAATGTTCTAACCGCATTTGCAAACCACTTCATGGAACAGGATCACCACCCTACTGCCTTAAAAACGCCAATAAGGAATAATAATAATAATAATAATAATATGTAAACAGGTAATACCCACCTACGACAACACAAAAAGATCCGCTACAGCTACAGCAAGCCAAAGTACGCCACCGTTCTCACTTAAACAAATTATTTTTTGGGATTATAATTTACGCGTAAAATTTCCGATAAAGATTTTGTCTACTTTTGGCTTCTCATAAATCTGCGATTTCAATCCATAGATCACAGACTAAATACCGATTACGATATTTTACGTCCTCAGGATGACACAAACTCGCCCTTTCCTGTACTAAACTTAGCTTCTCACAGTCTATACTCCGTGTGACGGAACGTCGATCGATTTGACCGAAGAAAACGAAACTCGTTTGAATTTTACTGATTGTCTTCCAAAGTCTTTACGTTCGGACGATAAGATCGGCTACAATGTGACCGCGTACTTACTAACGTACTGATTTGAAAAGATTGACCCTCAACGGCCGATGTCGGTCGTCGGATGAATCCATCAATATCGATGCCACTGTTACCGCGGCGGTAAGAGCGCACTAGTAGATAACATCACCATACGCATACCACTGACGCTTCACAATGCATGGCACTAAAAACTCGTGCAGTGAAACCACTGCCGCCTGTTGAGTGCGCGTAAACTGATTCTCGTGCACATTTCCTTACGTGTAATAACTTTCGCGTCACTCAAAATTAGCTCTTGTGGAGTAGCTGGTCAGATACATGGTTATTACCCTATTCATTACAGGTGACTAAACGGGCGATATACGTTTGACAGTCACCATGTATGTATGTGTGTATGTATTAAACCGGGGACCTAGAAACGACGGAGAGGCTTCGTCCCGCCGTAGCCATCAGTGGTTCACAACCCCACAACAGGCCACAGCAGTCCACCCACCCCACCGCCGCCCCACACCTAACATAGGGTTATTGTACGGTTCGTACCCCAGCAAACTATCTTTTCCCAGAGGTAACGAAGTTTTTGTAATGGTCACTAGACAACAAAGGGAGAGTAAGGGTTCCACTTTTCTCTAAGCAAATGAAAAAATAGGAAATCTGATGCGGACATGGTCCATAGCCTTCGTTAAGTTTTTAAATGAAGTCATTCCACTTCAGGCTGTTAAAACATTATTTATTGCGATTGCAATTTCGACTCGTGGTCGCTTTCGAGCGTTGTGGAATGTTGTAACCCATCCAGTGATACAGAACTGTGGTATGCCGTGTTGGTGTGAAATTATCCGCTGTTCCATACACCGGATGAGTACACGTTAGAAATGTGGTGAAATAGTGATATATAAACGTAACTTTAAATGTCGTGTAGCAGGCGTGCTAAATGGATCACAAGTTATGATCAAGAGTTTCTGTATAGTATATTTCAGATGGGACCATGCTAGTGGATGTTCGCACTCAGACATATGGACAACATCACAGACACCCGTCCTGTGAAACGCACAGTTGTGATCTATTTACCACTCCTGATACACGATATTTAAACAACAGTTTTTATATCACTACTTCACCCGCTTCCTAACTTGTACTCGCATGGTGTATGGAACAGCGGATAATTTAACACCACCACTCGGAACTTCTCTTAGACAGCGTGTCACAGCTTTATATTATTCAGGGGGTTACAACATCCCACAACTCTTGAAAGTGGCCACTCGTCGAAATTTCAGTCGCAATAAATAATGTTTTAACAGCCTAAAGCGGAATGACTGCACTTAAAAATAAGAAGTTGGCCATATGCGAGTCGGACTCTCGCACCGTACAAACTGAATTATGTGTATATAGACTTAATCCATTCCGGGAATCGACAACCTCGACGTTTTTTGCCTGTTATCAACATTGATACTGGCAAGATATCGGTAATGGGGATCCCAAGACTTTTGAGAATGTTTTAATTTCAAGTTTGAAGTCGGATAACAAATGACAAAAATATTTTTTTTCATATGATATAATATCAGATTAACAATTTTCTGAGTTTCCCCTTTACTTGTACTGTGAAAACTTGCTTCCCGCCAAATTTCATGATTCGAGGTCAACGGGAAGTATCCTATACATTTCATTTTACAAAATGCATTACACTGTGCCGTCTGTGATAATGATATTTATTCTGTTACCGCTTCCGGCCTTACACCATCTTCAAAAGTCGTTGAATAAAAGTCATTATCACGGACGGCACAGTGTAATGCAATTTGCAAAATTCGTACGTGCTATACAAGATGTTCACTATATGTTTTAACGAGGGTGTTTGCGAGTATCGGAATATGTCATATAAATGACCGTATCTTTTGAGTGTATTGACATAGAAGCTTAACGTAATTATACCACCAAGTGACCACAGACCTCAGTGTGTGAGATACATTTCGATTTTATACGTCTACCCGCTCCTGAGGAAAAGGTGTTTTAAAAGATGGACGAATAGAGAGACAGTCGAATAACAAATGATTAAAAAGAATCCAGGTGACATAACTGTAAATTTACAATTTTCGGATTTTTTTCCTTTACTAGTTTTGTGGAACCTCGCTTCTTGCTAAATTTCATGCTTTTAGGCGGATAAGAAGTATCCTATAGGTTTTTATGAATGAGTTTACGAGTGTCATAATATGTTAAATAAATGGCTGTATCTTTTGATTGCACTGACTTAGAATCCAACGTTTATTACACCACAAACTGGTCATAGACTTTGTACGTGATTAAATTTCAGCATGGTATATCTAACCGTTCCTGAGAAAAAGGGTTTTCAACAGATGGATGGACAGACAGACTGTTAACAAATGACAAAAAATGGGTTTTTCGTGAGTTATGATTATAGATTAATAATCATATACAACCGTTCGCTCGACGAATGATCCGTACCCAAAGACTGGCAAGTTGCACAGGTCACACCAATATTCAAGACAGTTAGTAGGAGTAATCCACTAAATTACATGCCCATATCATTAACGTCGATATGCAGCATAATTTTGGAACTCATATGGTGTTCGAACATTATAAAATACCTCGAAGAAAACGGTCTATTGATACAGTCAACACGGATTTAGAAAACATCGTTCTTGTGAAACACAACTAGCACGAAGTGTGGAATGCTACTGACAAGGGATTTCAAATTGATTCCGCATTTCTAGATTTCCAGAAGGCTTTTGACACTGTACCACACAAGTGGCCTGTAGTGAAATTGCGTGCTTATGGAATATCGTCACAGTTATATGACTGGATTCTTGATTTCCTGTCAGAGAGGTCACAGTTCGTAGTGACTGACGGAAAGTCGTCAGGTACAAGAGAAGCGATTTCTGGTGTTCCCTTTGCTGTTCCTGATCTATTTAAACGATTTGCGAGACAATCCGAGCAGTCCTCTTAGGTTGTTTACAGATGACGCTGTCTTTTATCGACTAATAAAGTCATCAGAAGATCAAAACAAATTTTCAAAACGGTTTAGAAAAGATATCTTTGTGGTGAGAAAATTGCCAATTGACCTTAAATAACGAAAAGTGTGAGGTCATCCACAGGAGTGCTAAAAGAAATCCGTTAAACTTCGGTTTCACTATAAATCAGTCAAATATAAAGGTCGTAAATTGAAGTAAATACCTAGGATTTACAATTACGAACAACTTAAATTGGAAGGAACACATAAAAAATGTTGTGGGGAAGGCTAACCAAAGACTGCGTTTCATTCGCAAGACACTTAGAAAATATAACAGATCTACTAAGGAGACTACCTACACTACGCTTGCCCGTCCTCTTTTACAATACTGCTGCGCGGCGTGAGATCCTTACCAACTTGAATTGATGGAGTATATTGAAAAAGTTCAAAGAAGGGCAGCACGTTTCGTATTATCGCGATATAGGGGAGAGACTGTCACTGAAATGATAAAGATTTTGGGTGGATATCATTAAAACAAAAGCGTCTTTCGTTGAGGCGGAATGTTCTCGCGAAATTCCAATCACCAACTTTCTCTTCAGAATGCGAAAATATTTAATGGACGCCGACCTACATAGGGAGAAACGATCACCATGATAAAATAAGGCAAATCAGAGCTCGTACGGAAAGATACAGGTGTTCGTTCTTTCCGCGCACTATACGAAATTACCGAGCGAGGTGGCGCAGTGGCTAGCACACTGGACTCGCATTCGGGAGGACGACGGTTCAATCCCGTCTCCGGCCATCCTGATTTAGGTTTTCCGTGATTTCCCTAAATCGCTTCAGGCAAATGCCGGGATGGTTCCTTTGAAAGGGCACGGCCGACTTCCTTCCCCATCCTTCCCTCATCCGAGCTTGCGCTCCGTCTCTAATGACCTCGTTGTCGACGGGACGTTAAACACTAATCTCCTCCTCCTCCTCCTCCTATACGAAATTGGATGGTTCAAAAAATGGTTCAAATGGCTCTGAGCACTATGGGACTTAACATCTGTGGTCATCAGTCCCCTAGAACTTAGAACTACTTAAACTTAACTAACCTAAGGACATCACACACATCCATGACCGAGGCAGGATTCGAACCTGCGACCGTAGCAGTCCCGCAGTTCCGGACTGAGCGCCTGAACCGCTAGACCACCGCGGCCGGCTACGAAATTGGAACAATATATAATTGCGAAGGTGGTTCGATGGTTCGATGTTTTTACAAAGGATATAGATATGATAGACATTACACTTTACTACATTACGGTTTTTGGCAAGAGATACCTTGTATTATAGTAAAAATATTACTAGTTCAGATTTTACAGTTCAGTAAATGCTGCTAGTTGCAGGAGTGTCTTTATATTGGTAACAAAATTTTTAATATGGGTTGACAGTTATTTAGACGGTAAATATATAAGAGTGGAATATTTAATACGTAATTAAAAACTTTTTGAAAGTTGCAGAATACCGTACTCGTTATATGACAAGAACAACAAGATTTATGCAGGAATGTGAATGTTGTTGTTGGTGTTGTTACTGTTTTTGTTGTGGTCTTCAGTCCAGAGACTGGTTTCATGTAGCTCTCCATGCTAATCTATTCTGTGCAAGCTTCTTCATGTCCGAGTAACTATTGCAACCTATCTGTTTAGTGTATTCAAGCCTTGGTCTCCCTCTATGATTTTCACCCTCCACGCCGCCCTCCAATACTAAATTAATGATCCCTTGATGCCTCACAACATGTCCTACAAACCGATCCGTTTTTGTAGTCGGGTTGTGCCACAAATTCCTCTTCTCCTCACTTCTGTTCAGTACCTCCTCATTAGTTATGTGATCTACCCGTCTAATCTTCAGAATTCTTCTGTAGCACCATGTTTCGAAAGCTTGTATTCTCTTCTTGTCTAAACTATTTATTGTCCATGTTTCATTTCCAGACATGGCTACACGCCACACAAATACTTTCAAAAAGGGCTTCCTGACACTTAAATCTTTAATCTACGTTGGCAAATTTATCTTTTTGAGGAACGCTTTCCTTGACATTGCCAGTCTGTATTTTATATCCTCTCTATTTCGAGCATCTTCAGTTATTTTTCTCCCCAAATAGCAAAACTCATCTACTGCTTTAAGTTACTCATTTCCTAATCTAATTCCCTCAGCATCACCTGATTTAATTCTATTACATTCCATTACCCTCGTTTTGCTTTTGTTGATGTTCATCTTATATCCTCCTTTCAAGACACTGTCCATTCCGTTCAACTGCTCTTCCAGGTCCTTTGCTGTCTCTGACAGAATTACAGCGTCATCGGCGAACCTCAGAGTTTTTATTTCTTCTCCATCGCTTTTAATTCCTACTCCAAATTTTCTTTTGTTTCCTTTACTGCTTGCTCAATATACATAATGAACAACATCGGACATAGGCTACAACCCTGTCTCACTCCCTTCTCAACAAGGTGAGTATGTGTTATCATTGCCGTTTTTGTTGCTTTGGTGCTAGGACATCCTGGAAATTCTGGAAGAAAAGGTTTTGTGTTGATACAGTTTGTACATGTAGGATTTTTGGAGTGATTTTAGTTTGTGGATGTAAATCTCTAGTTGTTCAAGGAGGTCCTTCTGTATTCCTGTGTGCAATGTGTAGCACAGAAAGATTGTCATTGATATCACCAACAGGGTGTTCATGATGAGCAATAAATGATGCTAAACTGGACTTATTTAAATTTTTGAGTCGAAAGGCATCCATATGTTGTTTCTAGCGAGTTGCAAAATTTCTCCCTGTTTGACTTATGTAGAAGCAATACTGTGTATGATTGTGTAGATAGCTTAATAATGTACGTTATAGAAAATGATCTGATATGAATACCACAAGGCAGTGCACTGTAAATATGTGAAACATAACTTTCGGGTTCGTAAACGTTCGACACCGATTGCTAAATTTCCGTCATATCCGGCAGCAGCACCAGCACTGCATCAAGCTACACTTGGTCCACAGCATAATGTTCTTGTAACACCTCCATCTAATGATGAGCCTGCAGTGGCTCTAAAACGTGTTCGCGGTTGAATAAATCGTAAGAAAGCAACTGCCTGTATATTAACACTACTGGCCATTAAAACTGCTACACCAAGATGAAATGCAGATGATAAACGGGTATTCATTGGACAAATATATTATGGTAGATCTGACATACGATTACATTTTCACGCAATTTGGGTGCATGGATCCTGAGAAATCAGTACTCAGAACAACCACCTCTGGCCGTAATAATGGCCTTGATACGCCCGGACATTGAGACAAAAAGAGCTTGGATGGCGCGTACAGGTACAGCTGCCCATGCAGCTTCAACACGATACCACAGTTCATCAAGAGTAGTGACTGGTGTATTGAGACTAGTCAATGTTCGGCCACCATTGACCAAACGTTTTCAGTTGGTGAGAGCTCTGGAGAATGTGGTGACCAGGGCAGCAGTCGAACATTTTCTGTATCCAGAAAGGCCCGTACAGGACCTGCAACATGCGGTCATTCATTATCCTGCTGAAATGTAGGGTTTCGCAAGGATCTAATGAAGGGTAGAGCCACGGGCCGTAACACATCTGAAATGTAACGTCCACTGTTCAAAGTGCCGTCAATGGAAACAAGAGGTGACCGAGACGTGTAACCAATGGCATCCGATACCATCACGCCGGGTGATACGCCAGTATGGCGATGACGAATACACGCTTCCAGTGTGCGATCGCCGCGATGTCGCCAAACACGGATGCGACCATCATGATGCTGTAAACAGGACCTGGATTCATCCGAAAAAATGACGTTTTGCCATTAGTGCACCCAGGTTCGTCGTTGAGTACACCATCGTAGGCGCTCCTGTCTGTGATGCAGCGTCAAGGGTAGCCGCAGCGGTGGTCTCTGAGCTGATAGTCCATGCTGCTGCAAACGCCGTCGAACTGTTCGTGCAGTTTGTTGTTGTCTTGCAAACGTCCCCATCTGTTGACTCAGGGATCGAGACGTGGCTGCACGATCCGTTACAGCCATGCGGATAAGACGCCTGTCATCTCGACTGCTAGTGATATGAGGCCGCTGGGATCCAGCGCGGCGTTCCGTGGTACCCTCCTGAACCCACCGATCCCTTATTCTGCTAACAGTCATTGGATCTCGACCAACGCGAGCAGCAATGTCGCGATACGATAAACCGCCATCGCGATAGGCTACAATCCGACCTTTATCGAAGTCAGAAACGTGATGGTATGCATTTCTCCTCCTTGCACGAGGCATCACAACAACGTTTCACCAGGCAACGCTGGTCAACTGCTGTTTGTGTATGAGAAATCGGTTGGAAACGTTCCTCATGTCAGCACGTTGTAGGTGTCGCCAGCGGCGCCAACCTTGTGTGAATGTTCTGAAAAGCTAATCATTTGCATATCACAGCACCTTCTTCCTGTCGGTTAAATTTAGCGTCTGTAGCACGTCATCTTCGTGGTGTAGCAATTTAAATGGCCAGTAGTGTATTTCTGTGGCGACGAACAGGCGGAAGCCGTTTCCTCAATTTCCTGAGGGTAGCACAACTGCAATACACTTCACAGTTGATCGTTGCTCCACAAGGGAGGACATCTCACAGAATAATCCCCTCACAGTCCCATACGACCGTCACCACGATTTATTGCCTGAGGACGCTGCGTCGATCTTTTTGTTCAGAGACGAGTTGAACTTTTTCTTCAGAGACAAGGTGGTGTGACGCCACTCGATGGATTTTGTTTCCCGTTGCAAGTGAGGAACTCATGTTTCATCATATGTGATGATGTTCGACAAAATATTGTCACAATCAGCCTCGTAATGCGTAAGCAATTCCACGAAAATGATCCTTCGTTGCTATCAGCACAACCAGCAGATAGGTCCAGTTGAACAGAGAGATGTTTGATTGTGATTCGCCGACCACCTGGAATGAGAGTGTCCGCACGTTCCAACATTGCAGGGGTCACAGGTGTGTGTGGCCGGCCGGCACGCGAGAGGTAGGACAGGTTTGGGCACCTTTCTGTGATAGTTACAGACGCCTCGCCATATACAGGAACTACAACTTGTAGCCTGCTGGTAGTTCCAGCGATCTTCGATAGGTTCCCGGCGGATCGCGCGTTCCCACGTAGTGGCGGCCGCACACGTGCGCCACTTTTCGCGAGGGCACGTCTCGGCGGGTCGCGGCTAGTGAGGCGTCAGCGGCGGCCAAAAGAGCAGCGGGTCCAGGCGCCCTCAGTGCGGAGGCGTCGGAGCAGCAGAGATGCGATGTCCCGTCGCAGGGTGCGGGCCGCCATTATGCCACGCGCGGCTCGGCGGCTCGGAAGACGGCCCGAGGCGTCGGCATTGTGCCCCGGGGGGCGCGCGGGAACATGTGTTCCGCCGCACGCTACATCGGCCACACTTTCCGCCGGAATGTGACGCGGGCACAAGAAAGATTCCGCCGACTTTTTTGTCCGGCGCCGGCATGTTACGTCCGTCTCGAGTGCCCCTCGGGAGTGCGCGCATTCTCTGCCGAGCGGCCGGACAGATTTTTCTGCTGTAAAGAAACCTGGCTGTAAGGCGGCCCGTCGAAGACGAAAAGAGCGAGAACAGTATCGTTCGGAGAGGGGGAAATGGCGTGTTAAACTCGTGACGAAGGAGGCTCGCCGCATGAAATTCTGGAAGACGGATTACCCTCGAGTATTATGGCCATTCTGATGCTCGACATTGTCGTCCACAGAAATCATCATCAATTTCTCAAACAACAGTCTTGTGAAAGTGTAATGTACTTCGAATACATAGAAAGAAAGATCCTTTATCATTTAGCTACAATATAGCAGGTCAGCAACAGGAAGCAGTTAATTCCATAAATTATCTGGGAGTAGGCATGAGGAGTGTTTTAAAATGCAGATGCCAGACTGAGATTCATTGGAAGAATCCTAAGGAAGTGCAATCCGAAAATAAAGGAAGTAGGTTACAGTGCAGTTGTTCGCACACTGCTTGAATATTGCTTACCAGTGTAGGATCCGTACCAAAAAATGGTTCAAATGGCTCTGAGCACTATGGGACTTAATATCTGATGTCATCAGTCCCCTAGAACTTAGAACTACTTAAACCTAACTAACCTAAGGACATCACACACATCCATGCCCGAGGCAGGATTCGAACCTGCGACCGTAGCGGTCGCGCGGTAACAGACTGAAGCGCCTTGAACCGCTCGGCCACCCCGGCCAGCGATCCGAACCAGATACGGTTGGTAGAAGAGATAGAGAAGATCCAACGGAGAGCAGCGCGCTTCGTTACAAGATCATTTAGTAATCGCGAAAGCGTTACGGAGATGATAAACTCCAGTGGAAGACTCTGCAGGAGAGACGCTCAGTAGCTCGGTACCGGCTTTTGGTGAAGTTTCGAGAACATACCTTCACCGAGGAGTCAAGCAGTATATTGCTCCCTCATATGTATATCTCGCGAAGATACCATGACGATAAAATCAGAGAGATTGGAGCCCACACAGAGGCATACCGACAATCTTTCTTTCCATGAACAATACGAGACTGGAATAGAAGGGAGAACCGATAGAGGTACTCAAAGTACCCTCCACCACACATCGTCAAGTGGCTTGCGGAGTATGGATGTAGACGCAGATGTGAATGAAACTAAGCTAACGAGCTCCAGAAACCAACACATGTTGGCGCACAAGTTGCTGACAACTTTCGGAAGGCTTTCGATACAGTTCTGCCCAGTCCGCCTAGTGAAACAGGTACGAGTGTTAGCAACATCAGACCAACTGTGAGTTCCCAGCAAATGTCTTTCTTAACAGACAGAAATCTTCAGTTGTAAAAGTAATTTTGGGCGTACTCTAAAGTAGTCTTACAGGACGAGTGCTGCTCGCGACATTTATACGGGCCGAGCGAAAATTTCCTGTTTGAGGAAGTTGCTGCTGAATGCTGGACATTTGCCACGGCGGACATTTGCCACACTTGCCCCTTCGCCAGGTAGCTTGACTAGCGATCCCTCCGGTAAGGGACGCCCTTCCTTGTACTTCTGTCCGCTTTCAAACCGCAGTCTCCACATTTTCCTCGATACAACCAGTACGTAAGGGACCTCCTTCTTCGACATCTTGGCGAAATACAGAACTTCTTTTCCGAAATCGAAATATTTATAACTTTTGGGAAACGAACGCAATACCGACGATTATGTCAGTATGTAATTAGTTCTGCAAGTATAAATATAGATCCCTCTGTCTGTACGGTAGCTTCCTTTCAGGCTTTCTGATTGCGATAGAAACAGTCCATCGACAGGGGAGCAACAAGAAAGGAACGATGTAAAGAGAATGCGAATGTACGCTAAGCATTTCTTTTTGATCACTGCATTTGTGCCTACTTTAATTACTACAACTGCATGCCCAAAAGACATTAAGGAAAGAAGAAATGGGAATGGGAATGTCTGAAAAGAAGAACGACATACTCCATATTAATTTACTCTCTAAAATCCGCGATGTCCCTTGCGGCGAAACATTAGTTAATAAAGAGTAGCGGGACAATGATGACTGAAAATACGTTCACTAAATACAGATAAGAACATCTATGATTGACATGTCGTCTTAAGTCGACGTACAATTTTAAAATGTTAGAAATTAGGAAATGAAGTAATACAGAATGCTATGCTTGTAACGTACGTTGTTGTTCTACATTGTTTAGCTCTGGTATTCACAGGGTCACAGACAAAGCATCCTAGGTTTTGGAGGGAAAAGCCGTAATTGTAATGATCTGCACTACAACAGAAACAAGATGCACAATGTAAGGAAAAATAATGTAATGTCTGTTGCAGCTCACAAGCGACGCTGATGCAGATAGTTCCTGTGACTTAGTATGGGCAGAGGTTATATTCGACAACCGGAATAAATTAATAACTAGCTTCTTTTACCGAACCCGGGTCTCAGATAAAACAGTTGCTGAACAGTTCAAAGAAAACTTGAATCTCATCACAAGTAGGTACTCTACTCATACAATTACAGTTTCAGACCCTATTGTAGATAGAAACCAATTTCCGTAATTATTCTAAACGCTTTTTTAAAAATTGTTTTGAACAATTAGTTCACGAGGCCATTCAAACTGTAAATGGTTACGATAACACACTTGACCTCTTAGCCACAAATAATCTTGAGCATCACGACGGATACAGGGATTAGTGAACACGCAGTCGTAGGGAGGCTCAATTCTGTAACAAAGAAATTCACCAAAACTAAGTGCGAAATGTATCTATTTATAAAAGCAACTAAACATTCGGTCGACGTCTTTCTAAGAGACGGTCTCCAATCCTTCCAAACTATGTAAGTGAAGACCATATGTCCATATGTGGCTTAAGTTCAAAGAAATACCAAATAAATTAATAAGAGACGGAACTGATCCCTCATGGTACACAAAACACGACAGAAAGCTGCTGCAGGAACATCGAAAAAGGCACGTAAAATTTAGACGAACGCAAAGTCTCCACGATTGGAGAAGTTTTTACTGAGGCTGGAAATTTGGTCGGATTTCAATGCGAGATGCTTTTAATAGTTTCCACAACGAAAGTCTCTTTAGAAATGTGGCGGAAAATCCAAAGAGATTCTGGTCCTATGTTAGTAAACCAGCGGAAAGTCTCAGGAAGTACCTTTACTGCGCTATAGCGATGAGGAGGAGGAGGGGGAGACAAGGGACCCAATCCTGAGCAGGCAAAATCCTGGCAAATGTCCACCGTGGCAAATATCGGGCGTGGCAGACGTCCGCACACCGTTGCTGCTGCGCATATGCAGCGAGCGCTACACCGATGCAGTTATACAGCGCGAAAATTGTTTAAACCAACAAAGTCTCGGAGGCTCCACGGAGCACATACACAAATATTTTTCTATAATGTCGTATTTCCCTGTGAGGATTTTTTAAGCCGGTACAGGGAGTTTTCACTGGAAAAAAATTAATTAAGCTCATAAACTCTGGGAGGTTGCATGGGACAGTGAAAAACAATTTCTCTAATGTATTTTCCTGTGATGACAAAAAGTAACACAAACACGTTTTAATTCTTTATTATTCTACCAAGAGACATCAACGTTAACACAACACAGTTACTTCATTGTCTCGAATGAAAAACGGCTCACAGTTGCACTAATTATGTTTATTCTAAACCTTGACCATGGTTTCAGCTATAGTAATATAGCCTTCTTCAGAAGTCGTAAAGAATGATCAAACTAACATCTAGACCAGTAATACAATCTACTATAGATGTAGTGGCGGAGGGCATACGGTGCCATATGTACGAGGGCAGTTCAATAAGTAATGCAACATATTTTTTTCTGAAACAGGGGTTGTTTTATTCAGCATTGAAATACACCTGGTTATTCCCCAATCGTTTAGCTACACAACACTATTTTTCAACGTAATCTCCATTCAATGCTACGGCCTTACGCCACCTTGAAATGAGGGCCTGTATGCCTGCACGGTACCATTCCACTAGTCGATGTCGGAGCCAACGTCGTACTGCATCAATAACTTCTTCATCATCCGCGTAGTGCCTCCCACGGATTGCGTCCTTCATTGGGCCAAACATATGGAAATCCGACGGAGCGAGATCGGGGCTGTAGGGTGCATGAGGAAGAACAGTCCACTGAAGTTTTGTGAGCTCCTCTCGGGTGCGTAGACTTGTGTGAGGTCTTGCGTTGTCATGAAGAAGGAGAAGTTCGTTCAGATTTTTGTGCCTACGAACACGCTGAAGTCGTTTCTTCAATTTCTGAAGAGTAGCACAATACACTTCAGAGTTGATCGTTTGACCATGGGGAAGGACATCGAACAGAATAACCCCTTCAGCGTCCCAGAAGACTGTAACCATGACTTTACCGGCTGAGGGTATAGCTTTAAACTTTTTCTTGGTAGGGGAGTGGGTGTGGCGCCACTCCATTGATTGCCGTTTTGTTTCAGGTTCGAAGTGATGAACCCATGTTTCATCGCCTGTAACAATCTTTGACAAGAAATTGTCACCCTCAGCCACATGACGAGCAAGCAATTCCGCACAGATAGTTCTCCTTTGCTCTTTATGGTGTTCGGTTAGACAACGAGGGACCCAGCGGGAACAAACCTTTGAATATACCAACTGGTGAACAATTGTGACAGCACTACCAACAGAGATATCAAGTTGAGCACTGAGTTGTTTGATGGTGATCCGTCGATCATCTCGAACGAGTGTGTTCGCGCGCTCCGCCATTGCAGGAGTCACAGCTGTGCACGGCCGGCCCGCACGCGGGAGATCAGACAGTCTTGCTTGACCTTGCGGCGATGATGACACACGCTTCGCCCAACGACTCACCGTGCTTTTGTCTACTGCCAGATCACCGTAGACATTCTGCAAGCGCCTATGAATATCTGAGATGCCCTGGTTTTCCGCCAAAAGAAACTCGATCACTGCCCGTTGTTTGCAACGCACATCCGTTACAGACGCCATTTTAACAGCTCCGTACAGCGCTGCCACCTGTCGGAAGTCAATGAAACAATACGAGACGAAGCGGGAATGTTTGAAAATATTCCACAAGAAATTTCCGGTTTTTTCAACCAAAATTGGCCGAGAAAAAAAATGTGTTGCATTACTTATTGAACTGCCCTCGTAGTTTCACTTATGATCGAAACAGGCTTATGTCTGTTGAGGTTATTTTATTTCATTGATCTTGAAGCAGCCACTGGGCTAAGACATTTTTCATTTTTAAAAGCTTGTGTAAGTAATATGTTATCACATGCGTAATTTTACAAGTTTATGTACAGATTGTATTACTGGTCTAGATGCTAGTTTGATCACTTTTTAGGACTTCTGAACAAGGCTATATTATTATAGCTGAAACCATGGTCAAGGTTTAGAATAAACATAATTAGTGCAACTGTGGGCTGTTTTTCATTCGAGACAATTTCGCAACGGTTGCTGGTGTTGCTGCCATGATAAAAATAACAGTTGTTGTTGTTGTCTTCAGTCCTGAGACTGGTTTGATGCTGCTCTACCCTGTGGAAGTTTCTTCATCTCCCAGTACTTACTGCAACCTACATTCTTCTGAATCTGTATACTGTATTCATCTCTTGGTCTTCCTCTATGATTTTTACCCTCCACGCTGCCCTCCAATACTAAATTGGTAATCCCTTAATGCCTCAGAATATGTCGTACCAACCGATCCCTTCTTCTCGTCAATTTGTGCCACAAACTCCTCTTCTCCCCAGTTCTATTCAATACCTCCTCAATAGTTATATGATCCACCCATCTAATCTTCAGCATTCTTCTGTAGCACCACTTTTCGAAAGCTTCTATTCTCTTCTTGTCCAAACTATTTATCGTCCATGTTTCACTTCCATGCACGGCTACGCTCCATACAAATACTTTCGGAAACGACTTCCTGACACTTAAATCTATACTCGATGTTAACAAATTTCTCTTCTTCAGAAACGCTTTCCTTGCCATAGCCAGTGTACATTTTATATCCTCTCTACTTCGACCATCATCAGTTATTTTGCTCCCCAAATACAAAAACTCCTTTACTACTTTAAGTGTCTCATTTCCTAATCTAATACACTCAGCATCACCAGATTTCATTCGACTACATTCCATTATCCTCGTTTTGCTTTTGTTGATGTTCATCTTGTGTCCTCCTTTCAAGAAACTGTACACTCCGTTCAACTACTCTTCCAGGTCCTTTGCTGTCTCTGACAGAATTACAATGCCATCGGCAAGCCTCAAAGTTTTTATTTCTTCTCCATGGATTTTAATCCTACTCCGAATTTTTCTTTTGTTTCCTTTACTGTTTGCTCAATATACAGATCGAATAATATCGGGGATAGGCTACAACCACGTCTCACTCCCTTCCCAACCACTGCTTCCCCTTCATGCCCCTCGACTCTTGTAACTGCCATCAGGTTTCTGTAAAACTGTAAATAGCCTTTAGCTCTCTGTATTTTACCCCTGCCACTCTCAGAATGTAAATGAGAGTACTCGAGTCATTGTTGTCAAAAGCTTTCTCTAAGTCTACAAATGCTAGAAAAGTAGGTTTGCCTTTCTTTAGTCTATTTTCTAAGATAAGTCGTAGGGTCAGTATTGCCTTAAAGAACAGTTACTTCAGTTAAACTAGAGGTTCAAAAATGCCTCCGTTGCAGATATTCATAGGCGATTGCAGGGTATCCACGAAGACCTGGAACAAAAAAAAAAATCACGGTGACGCGGTGGCGAGGCGTCTGTAATTATCACAGAAAGGTGCCCAAACCTGTCCTACCTCTCGCATGCCGGCCGGCCACACACACCTGTGACCCCTGCAATGTTGGAACGTGCGGACACTCTCACTCCAGGTGGTCGGCGAATCACAATCAAACATCTCTCTGCTCAACTGCACGTCTCTGCTGGTTGTGCTGATAGCAACGAAGGATCTTTTTCGTGGAATTGCTTACGCATTACGAGGCTGATTGTGACAATATTTTGTCGAATATCATCACATATGATGAAACATGAGTTCATCACTTGCAACGGGAAACAATAACCATCGAGTGGCGTCACACCACCTTGTCTCTGAAGAAAAAGTTCAACTCGTCTCTGAAGCAAAAGTTCGACGCAGCGTCCTCAGCCAGTAAATCGTGGTGACGGTCGTATGGGACTGTGAGGGGATTATTCTGTGAGATGTCCTCCCTCATGGAGCAACGATCAACTGTGAAGTGTATTGCAGTTGTGCTACCCTCAGGAAATTGAGGAAACGGCTTCCGACTGTTCGTCGCCAAAGAAATACACTACTGGCTATTTAAATTGCTACACCACGAAGATGACGTGCTACAGACACGAAATTTAACCGACAGGAAGAAGATGCTGTGATATGCAAATGATTAGCTTTTCAGAGCATTCACACAAGATTGGCGTCGGTGACAACACCTACATCCTGCTTACATGAGGAACGTTTCCAACCGATTTCTCATACACAAACAGCAGTCGAACGGCGTTGCCTGGTGAAACGTTGTTGTGATGCCTCGTGTAAGGAGGAGAAATGCATAGCATCATGTTTCCGAGTTTGATAAATCTCGGATTGTAGCCTATTGCGATTGCGGTTTATCGTATCGTGACATTGCTGCTCAAGTTGGTCAAGATCCAATGACTGTTAGCAGAATATGGAATCGGTGGGTTCAGGAGGGTAATACGGAACGCTGCTGGATCCCAACGGCCTCGTATCACTGGTAGTCGAGATGACAGGCATCTAATCCGCAAGGCTGTAACGGATCGTGCAGCCACGTCTCGATCCCTCAATCAACAGATGGGGCCGTTTGCAAGACAACTACCATCTGCACGAACAGTTCGAAGACGTTTGCAGCAGCATGGACTATCAGCTCAGAGACCATGGCTGCGGTTACCCTTGACGCCGCATCACAGACAGGAGCGCCTGCGATGGTGCACTCGATGACGAACCCGGGTGCACGAATGGCAAAACGTCATTTTTTCGGATGAATCCAGGTTCTGTTTACAGCATCATGATGGTCGCATCCGTGCTTGGCGACATCGTGGTGAACGCACATTGGAAGCGTGTATTCGTCATCGCCATACTGGCGAATCACCCGGCGTGATGGTATGCGGTGCCATTGGTTACACGTCTCGGTCACCTCTTGTTCGCATTGACGGCACTTTGAACAGTGGACGTTACATTTCAGATGTGTTACGACCCGTGCCTCTACCCTTCATTCGATCCCTGCGAAACCCTACATTTCAGCACGATAATGCATGACCGCATGTTGCAGGTCCTGTACGGGCCTTTCTGGATACAGAAAATGTTCGACTGCTGCCCTGACCAGCACATTCTCCAGATCTCTCACCAACTGAAAACGTCTGGTCAATGGTGGCCGAGCCACTGGCTCGTCACAATACGCCAGTCACTACTCTTGATGAACTGTGGTATCGTGTTGAAGCTGCATGGGCATCTGTACCTGTACACGCCATCCAAGCTGTGTTTGACTCAATGCCCAGGCGTATCAAGGCCGTTTTTACGGCCAGAGGTGGTTGTTCTGGGTACTGATTTCTCAGGATCTATGCTCCCAAATTGCGTGAAAATGTAATCACATGTCAGTTCTAGTATAATATATTTTTCCAATGAATAGCCGTTTATCATCTGCATTTCTTCTTGGTGCAGCAATTTTAATGGCCAATAGTGTAGAAACAAACTTCTCCCTCTCCATGACAACAGAAGGCCTCACACAAGCATATGTATCCGAGAGGAGCTCATAGAAATTCAATGGACTGTCCTTTCTCATCCACCCTACATTCCGGATCTCGCATCTCCCTACTTTCGTCAGTCTGTCCCAATGGAGAACGCACCCCCTGGAAAGCAGTACGTGGATGACGGGGAGTTTACCGATGCAGTAAGAGGTTGGCTCCGCCGTCGACCAGTACAGTGGTACCGTGCTGGCATACGGGCCCTCCCAGTAAGCTAGCGCAAGGCCGCCGCTTTGAACGGAAATTATGCTGGTAAATATGGTTTTGTAGCCAAAAGAGTGGTGATTAATATGGTTATTGGAATGCTGAATAAATACAACCTGGTTATTACTCCTTTAACACCCCTCATACTTACGTCGTTCATGTAATATCTAATAGCTGTAAAACATTGAATGTAAAATAAGAGATCTTTATATCTTTCATGTGTCTGACTTCCGGATTTTGTGCGACTCATTTTGACGACCAATATTTTACAGGTCAGGAAAAATAGACTGATACACACTTTATGGTCCGCCACGAATTCCACTTCATCTCAGTGTTCCACTAATACCCAACCCCCTCAATTATTTATTGGACGTATTCCAATCTCTGCCTTCCCCTACAGCTGTTACCCTGCGTAGTTCCCACGACTGCCTCTGAAGTTATCGCCTGTTATTTTAATGCATGTCCTCTTACCCTGCCCCTTCTTGTCAGTACTGTGCATATGTACCTCTCTCCTCAAATTCTGTGAAATTCCTCATTTCTTATCAGTCCACCTAATTTTCAAAACCCTCTGTAGCACAACATCTGAAACGCTTCGATTCTCTTCTTTTGCGAATTGCCCATAATCCGATATTCACTACCATACAATGCCGTGCCTCCAACGTAAAATTCTCAGTAATTTCTTCCTCAAAAAAGACGTATGTTTGACACTAGTAGACTTCTTTTGCCTGTGGTAGTCCTCTTTTTATATCCTCCTTGCTTCGTTCGTAATGAGTTGTTTTATTTCAAAGGTTTCAGAATAACTCCATTTCGTCTTCTTCGTGGTCTCCAGGTTTAATCTTAAGTTTATCGCCAATCTCATTTCTGCCACTGCTCATTACATTCGTCCTACTTCAGTTTATTCTGAATCCGTAGTGTGTGCTCATTGAACTGATAATTCCATTTAACAAGCCATGCAGGTTGCTACGTGACCATTTTCCCGAAACTATCCCGTAACTCATGCAAAATCTGGAATTAAAAAAAAATCAAATCAGAAGAATTAATCCCGACCAATACATGAAATATGTATCAACATCGCTGATTGCCAGGACGTGACTAATGTAGTTTTAATTTGCTATATTGAATTGCATGTTCACCTAAACAACTAGACTCCATGAAAGCATGTTAAACAGAGCTGTAAGCGAGCGTGCGGACACTGTTGTTCATAGAAGCCGGAGAGGGAAGTGGCCCTCATCCAAATTCACTATAAGGTCGCAAGCTCATGGGCGGGGGTCATCCCCCGGTGGCGAGAGTGGCCGTTCTTTGAGGGGTCGACCTGGGCGCCAGACGCTAAAAGTCACAATGCAGACTATATCTCTAGGTTATGCCGCGACAACAGTGTCTGTTTCTAACGAGCTGTGTGTGGAGGGAGCGTGAGTGCCGTTTTTGGCAGTTTCCTGAAAGGACATGATTGTAAACGGAATGTCAGAAAGCCAGACTTTATCGAAATACGCAGACCGTTAGAGAGACATCTGAGAGTGGGATGCGAAATAGCAAGGTTAAGGATGCTTTTGAAGATTATGGGACATTACCACCGAACTCGGACCGTGCAAAATAAAATGTCTATCGGGATTTTCGAACCAATATCATTGGGTAACATAAAGAATTTAGAAGTGAGAGAGAGAGCCACAGCAGTGGTTATAGAACTCGTTCCCCATCGGTCGTAGACAGAGAAAGAAGGAGAGAAGGACACAGTTTTTCAGTGCCGTGTTTTATGATGATTTTTACTGGTTAAAAGCCTGAAATCAGAGTAAGGAAGGAAGCCAGCAACTTCTTACTGGTCGGCCTTCAGGAACCAGACGGCACAAAATTATTTTCCAGCCATGATTCACGAGTCTTCATGGGATTATCTCTCCGGCCAAGCACCTCCACAGCCAGGTGCCTCTTCAAGCACTTTTCTAATTGACTTGAACTTAGATGCAAGTTGCTAGCATGAAACCAATGACTGGTTTCTATATGCTGAGTCAGTCCTTCCAGTAATCATTTCTTTTTCGATTTCTTCACATTTGTTTTGCAGCCATTTCGCCTTGTCTTCCTCTTTGCAATTCTGTGATTGTCCTTTTTAGAGCAGCTTATTCCTCTTCAACTAAACTGCCTGCTGAGGTATTTCCTATCTCAGCATCTATAGCCTCAAAGAATTTCAAGCGAATCTCTTCATCCTTAGTACCTCGGTATCTTCCTTCTTTGCAAATTCAGTCTTCCCCACTAATCCATTGAACTTCAGCGTACGCTTCATCTATACTAAATTGTGATATGAATCTATATCTGCCCCTAGGTACACTCCAGTATCTGGTTTCGAAATCTGACCACGATGTAATCTAACTCAAACCTTGCCATATCTCCCAGCCTTTTCCAAGTATACCTCCCCCTCTAGTGATTCTTGAACAGAGTACTCGCTATTACTAACTGAAATTTATTACTCAACTAGTCTTTCTCCTCTCTCATCCTTGTCCGAACCAAAGCTCTCCTGTAACCTTTTCTTCTACTCCTTCCACTACAACCTCATTCCAGTCCCCCAAGACTATTACATTCTCATATGTCTTTAGGTAGTGAATTACCCGTTCAATATACTTATATGCTTCCTCTGCCTCGTCATCTTCAGCTTGCGACGTCGGCATATATACGTAAACTATTATGGTCCGCTATGGTTTGCTGTCGATTCTAATGAGAACAATCCTATCATTGAACTGTTCACAGTAACTCACTCTCTGTCCTACCTTCCTGTTCATTATGAATATTGCTCATGTTACATGTCGTCCTGAACGAGGTGACGTCAACAGAAACAAGCGTAACCTCAGGTGTGCCCCAGGGCAGGGCAATAGGTCCGCTGCTTTTTACGATTTACATAAACGATCTGGTTGATGGTACTGATAGCGACATTAGACTGTTTGTCGATGATGCTGTAGTCTACCGGAAAGTAGTATCACACGAAAGTTGTGAACAAATCACTGAGGATTTGCAGAAAATAAATGCATGGTGTAATGACTGGCAGTTATCTCTCAATATTAGTAAGTGTAACCTACTGCGTATAACAAGGCGAAAATCCCCATTAATGTACGAGTACAAAATAAATGGCCAGTCTTTGGAAGCGATAAGTATCTGGGTGTGAGTGTTCGAAATGATCTCAAATGGAATGCTCAGATTACACAAGAAACAGGTAAGGCGAACTCTAGATTGCGGCTTATTGGTAGAATCCTGAAGCGATGCAGTCCTTCAACAAAGGAAATAGCTTGCAATACGTTAGTTCGTCCAGTCTTGGAGTAGTGTTCGTCTGTATGGGACCCTTACCAGTTGGGTCTGATTCAAGAGATTGAGAAGGTCCAAAGAAGAGCGACAGCATTCGTGACTGGTACATTTAGACATAGCGAGAGTTACAAATCTAATAGAAAGTTTGAAGTGGGACACACTTGCCGATAGGCGGCGCCCAATACGGACGGGGCTGCTCTCTAAATTCCGAAATCCGATCTTCACCGAGGATGTAGAGCATATATTATTACCACCAACCTTCAAATCGCGCAATGATCACCATTCACAGATAAGGGAAATAAGAGCTCGTACTGAGGCGTTCAGACAGTCGTTTTTCCCTCACGCTATCCGTGAGTGGAACATAGGGAGGGGGGGGGGGGGGGGGAATATGACTTTGGCGCGGTTTGTGCCCTTCGCCACACACCGCTTGGTGGCTAGAGGAGTATATATGTAGATGTAGGTTGTTTTCGACAGACGTGCTGCCCCATACACATTCTTAATTCTGCGATAGATTATACAGCCAAACGGTTGCATTAGTTTAATGTAGAAAGCTTGACCAGGTTTCGATACCACTAAGAGTACCTGCTTCAAAAGGAAGTCTTATAAATTACATGAAGTTAAAATTGTAGCGTAATGTATTTTTGTGACTTTCTTCTGAAGAAGGTAACTTTAATGGTATCGAAACCTGGTCAAGGTTTTTATGTTTAACTTATGGATCTGGTTGGCTGTATACTTCATATATTGAAAATTTAAAATTTATTTACGGTAGTTGCTGTCATCCATGGTTAAATTGTCTCCGATAGTTGTCTATCGGTGTTTGTCCATCGGTCGCCAAGAAAAGAATAACAGCACGTTGGTCCTGTTTGGACGTGTTTAGTAACAACGTCATGACGTTCACGTTTCCGCATTTACTGCACGCACGCCGGGAAGGCATGAATGCCACACGAACCCCTTGCATACACATCGATGATCATAAACCCGCATCAGAGTCGCGCTACGCTGCATATACACTGCATCATTGCCCTAAAACGGGAAATTTTTCAACGTCCATTATATTTACAGGGTAAACATCACTGAAGTAGCAGCTGAGATAGAATGGTTGAATACACAGTAAAATCACAGGAAAGCAGTGTGGAAGAGTGGGTTCCAAGCCGCCGAGCGTTCAACCAGACACAATTTCCCCGTGATTTACTTAAACCACGTATGGGAAATACCGGTACGATTCCTTGACAATCCTGTTTCAAATCCTAATCTTCTTTTCGTTTTCCTTTTGAAAATGCAGAATACAAAGCTGACGTTCCTAGTTTAAACGATTGTCGCCGGGACTTGTCATCTGTCAAACTTTAAAAATGATGTAATGAGTAACGAAAACGCTACTTTCAAGATAATCGATGGAATTTACCATTTAACATAGTTCTAACAGCGTCTCAATAAAAAGAGAAAGAAACAGACGTTTCGAATTACAGCAGTCTGCATGATATCAGAGGACTGAAAATAATCTTTGTTCCTAACTAAATTTTTTAGACTGATTTCAAAACTGTTCTTAGTTCTCTTCTATCAGGGTGTATTTTTTCACAGTGGAATAAAGTTTATTTTACTTTTAGTTCTAGCAATTTCAGTATGATAGCAATCTTGATACACGAAAATACCTTGATTTTTATGCGAGTGAGACAGATGAGTAAAGCAAAAGCATTTGACTATGGAGGTTTGGCCATATCAGAGACATTTTTTGCATGAGACTAAAAATATCCTGCATGAAGTACTTGTAGATCGCAAAAAATTGCTTCAGTCATTACATATAAAACAGGGTTTGAGGAAACAGTTTGGAAGGGCTCTTCCCTAATATGGATTCTGTCGGAAGTACCTTTCTACGGAATTTGCTTCATCAGTCGAGGAAAACTGAAGGCCATAACATCTATTGGTCCTCGAATTTACAAACTGGTGAAGTAACACGAATTTGAGAACACAAGTTACAGAAAGAGACGCGTGGACTGCCTTGAGGATTGTTACTGAAAAATTTTAAGGCGAGTAAAAACCAGATTACAAGGCCGTTGTTGGTTGGCTATTTTGGGGGAAGGGACCAAACAGCGGAGTCATCGGTCTCATCTGATTAGGAAAGGATGGGGAAGGAAATCAGCTGTGACCTTTCACAGGACCCATCGCGCCGTTTGCCCGAAGCGATTTAGGGAAATCACGGAAGACCTAAATCGGATGGCCAGATTCAGGGATGGACCGTTGTCCGCCCGAATGCAAGCCCAGTGTGCTAACCATTGCATTACTTCTCTCTGTAAACTGCAAGACGATTGTCAAAACCATATCGGAAAATTTCAAGAAGTCCACTTTAAACACTGACTCATTAGTTTTTGATGCAGAAAACAGCTAAAGTTCCAATACTTGGGTCTATGTCTGCCCTGCCGACGGTCACTGAAAAACCTGACTTTGATATAAGCATGTGTACGCACAATCTTAAGATGATTTGCGTGGTAATACGGAGTATACCATTTTTTTCTGTTTGAATGATCTGAAAATGATTTCAGGTAACCAGTCAACAATTGAATAAAAAAATTGTGAATCTTGCTACTTCGGCTGTTTTCTACATTAAACTGGTGAACACGAGTTGCTGTCGTGTTGTTAAGCCAGCTTGGTGGAAATCCAGCCACGTATTGACTATTTCCCTGAGAAACACGGCAATTATTCAGACGAGTAAGGTAAATGCCTCCTCCAGAACATTAAGAAGATGGAGAGGTGCCAGGGAAAATGAAATGAAATTGTGATGTTCGACTGCTGGTTGGTTATTAGAGATGAATATTTTGCAAGAATAAAAAAAAATGAAAGTTTGAAAATTGAATATAAAGCTAAGAGAACTGTTGTAGTATTTTTATGCCTAAAAATGAAAACAATAACTATAAAAATATTCTTTGATTGATATTTAATTTAAATTTTTGTGCTTCAGATACTCTAGTCCTTACAATACGTTATGAAATCTTATTTTATCGAGTGAAAAATTCTGAAATTCTGACGTAACAGAACCAAATGAAAGCAATTTTCAGGGTCAACGTTAGAAACTGATTGCGTAACACTTATTTCTTACAAGTATCTGACAAAAGTTTTCAAAACGGAGGCCAGTGCTATACTTGGTCATCAAAAGAAAATGAATCGAAAACGAGGGTCAATCGCCTGTCAAAATGATAATACAAATTTATACAGGTTATTAGCTTTGTAGCAGATTTATAAAGATGGTAGAAACTTTATGTATTAAGAGACGGGAATTGTACAGCGTAACACAAGGAGTAAGTTAATTATCATATGAAGGAATGGTGCGCAACTCTGAGAGGTTTTCCATTACAGACCGATACCGGGCCTTGAAATGTCCCTATTGTCGGCGTTTAACGTGCCTTTACCGTAGCGCGCCGTCTCGTTCGGCCAAAGGACTCGTCGGCAAGATCCAAGTCCAGGTGGAGGATTGAAATCTGAGCATCTAAAAGAGCGCTAAGTTATTCCGAGATGTTCAGTTAACATGTTCCCCGCCGCAAAACAAATCTATCCGTAGATGCGTATCTCGATGCGACAGCAAACGAAAACATTTCGTTTCTGGGAATGGCGGCCTTTGTGAGGCGGGGTCCCCTTTTGTTGGAGAACTCGAAGAGTCGCCGAGTATCAGCGTTCGGTGATTTGGTGGCGGCGCGCGCGGCTGGATCGCCTCTGCAGATAAGGAGCTGGAGCGGAACTGACCCGGCAAGCAGACAGACCCTCGCCTCGGGCCCGGCGGGATCCGTTTCTTAGTCGCTGCGGAAACGTAGCCTGCAGCCGACTCCGGTGTGGCAGAAAAACTCCTTTATACCAGACAGACCCCGTTGCGTCGCTGGTAAGCGGGCGGCAGCGGTAACGGCGTTCGGGAAGTTGAAAGCGGCTGCTGCGCACTCGTGTTACTGTAGGTGGTGATTTCGTAATGATGCTGCAAACTTTGAGGGATGATGGAGAAGGGTAACTGTATCACTATGAGGTAAGAAACCCTGTTCCGGAAACGACCAATTCTAGAGTTATAAGCTAGAGGACAAATGTAAGGATGTAGAGGCTTATCTCACTAGGGGTAAGATAGATACTGCCTACAGGAAAATTAAAGAAACCTTTGGAAAAAAGAGAACCACTTGTATGAATATCAAGAGCTCACATGGAAACCCAGTTCTAAGCAAAGAAGGGAAAGCAGAAAGATGGATGGAGTATATAGAGGGTCTATGCAAGGGCGAGGACAATATTATGGAAATCGGAGAGGATGTAGATGAAGATGAAATGGGAGATATGATACGCTTCCATCGGACTGTCGTAGGCTATAGCGCAGTTCATCACCCCAAATCACTCGTTTCCAACCATCCACTGTTCGGGGTCGCTCTTCGCACTAACTCAAGACTCGCTTAACGTCGACTGTTGAAGCGCGTGTGTCTCACGATGATCTCCTCGAATATTCTACCCTATTCTTCTTAACGTCCTACGTACAATCAGTGTGCTAACTGGACTGCTGGCAGGACTTTGGGACTCACGAATGATCCCTTCCTCTGATTTCATATGACTTATACAGGCACATTAGCGAAAAAATAATAGTTATTATTCTATAACCATGGGTCCCCGATACCCAAATGCTCAGAAAAATCGTTGAAAAGAAATGGTTCAAATGGCTCTGAGCACCATGGGACTCAACTGCTGAGGTCATTAGTCCCCTAGAACTTAGAACTAGTTAAACCTAACTAACCTAAGGACATCACAAACATCCATGCCCGAGGCAGGATTCGAACCTGCGACCGTAGCGGTCTTGCGGTTCCAGACTGCATCGCCTTTAACCGCACGGCCACCTCGGCCGGCAATCGTTGAAAAACCTACGAAATAAGTGTGTGTATGTGTGTCTGTATGTGGCCGGCCGAAGTGGCCGTGCGGTTAAAGGCGCTGCAGTCTGGAACCGCAAGACCGCTACGGTCGCAGATTCGAATCCTGCCTCGGGCATGGATGTTTGTGATGTCCTTAGGTTAGTTAGGTTTAACTAGTTCTAAGTTCTAGGGGACTAATGACCTCAGCAGTTGAGTCCCATAGTGCTCAGAGCCATTTGAACCATTTTTTTGTCTGTATGTGTGTCAATGTGTGTGTTATTTTACTTGTTGTGCTCTTTTATGTTGCGTTGGAATATCATTTGGTCGAATGATGTTGATGTACTATTAACAGTACTGTTTGCGTAATTTGTTGAGTGACGAAATCTTAGCAAAGCGCCGTTAACGCTACTTAACTGCGAGGTTGGGTCTGTAAAGAATCGCCGAGTTATTGCAGGGTCGGCCGTTGTGGCAGAGCGGTGCTAGGCGCTTCAGTCCTAAACCGCGCTGCTGCTACGGTCGCAGGTTCCCTGCCTCGGGAATGGATGTGTGTGATGTCCTTAGGCTAGTTAGGTTTGAGTAGTTCTACGTCTAGCGGACTGATGACCTCAGTCCCATAGTGATCACAGCCATTTGAACCATTTGTTATTGCAGGTTCTTTCGCCACGTGTCCAGCGTCTCCCCAGCTACCCGCCAACGTAGATACCTGTAACTCTCTACATATTTATGTTAATATAATTGTAGACGCATAATTAACTTCGAGTGTCATTTGAGATGAGCTCTTTTATTTCTTCTGACACAATATAATACCGTGAAGAGTCAAAGAAACTGGTACACCAAATATCGAGTAGGGCCCTCGCTAGCACGCGGAAGCGTGGCAATACGACGTGGCGTGGACTCGACTAATGTCTGAAGTAGTGCTGGAGGGAACTGACACCGTGAATCCTGCAGGGCTGTCCATAAATCCGTACGAGTACCAGGGATGGAGGTCTCTTCTGAACAACACGTTGCAAGCAATTCCAGATATACTCAACAACGTTCATGTCTAGGGAGTTTGGTGGCCAGCGGAAGTGTTTAAATTCAGAAGAGTGTTCCTAGAGCCATTCTGTAGGAATTTTGGACGTGTGGGGTGTCGCATTGCCCTACTGGAATCGGCCAAGTCCGTCGGAATGCACAATGGACATGAGTGGAACGCAGGTGATCAGGCAAGATGGTTAAGTACGTGTTATCTGTCAGAGTCGTATCTAGACGTATCAGGTATCACTCGAACTGCACACGCCCCACATCATTACAGAGTTTCCACCAGCATGAACAGTCCCCTGCTGACATGTAGGGTCCGTGGATTCATGAGGTTGTGTCCATACTGGTACGCGTCTATCTGCTCGATACAATTCGAAGTGAGACTCGTCCGACCAGGCAACATGTTTCCAGTCATCAACAGTCCAATGTCGGTGTTAACGGGCCCAGGCGAGGCGTGCAGTGTCCAGCAGTGATCAAGGGTACAGGAGTGGGCCTTCGGCTCCGAAATCCCATATCGATGATGTTACGTTGAATGGTTGAATGGTTGATGGCCCAGCAATGGAATCTGCAGCAATTTTCGGAAGGGCTCGACTTCTGTCTCGTTGAACGAATCTCTTCAGTCGTCGTTGGACCCGTTCTTGCTCTATCTTTTTCTGGCCACAGCGATGTTGGAGATTTGATGTTTTACCGGATTCATTCACCGCACACTCGTGAAATGGTCGTACGGGAAAATCCCCACTTCATCGCTACCTAGGAGATGCTGTGTCCCATCGCCAGTCCGCCGACTATAATACCACGTTCAAACTCACTTAAATCTTGATAACCTGCCATTGTAGCTGCACTAACCGATCTAACAACTGCGCCAGACACTTGTTGTCCTATATAGGCGTTGCCGACCGCAGCGCCGTATATGCCTGTTTACATATCTCTATATCTTAGTACGCCTGCCTACACCAGTTTCTTTGGCGATTCAGTGCATATGTGTAGAGCAGCAGTAGCTTCAAGATAATCTTAAGGACAACAATAGAAAATGGCTCTGAGCACTACGAGAGTTAACATCTGAGGTCATCAGTCCCCTAGAACTTAGAACAACTCAAACCTAACTAACCTAAGGACATCACACACATGCATGCCCGAGGCAGGATTCGAACCTGCGACCGTAGCAGTCACGTGGTTCCAGACTGAACCCACTAGAACTGCCCGGCCACCGCGGCCGGCGAAAAAATGGGTAGAGCCGTACGGGATGAGCCGAGTGTCTAATAGCGCTGCAGTCATGGACTGTGTGGTTGGTTGCGGCGGAGGTTCGAGTCCTCCCTCGGGCATGGATGTGTGTGTTTGTCCTTAGGATAATTTAGGTTAAGTAGTATGTAAGCTTAGGGACTGATGACCTTAGCAGTTAAGTCCCATTTCTCGCTTCCCGCTCCCGGGTTCCCGGGTTCGATTCCCTGCGGGGTCAGGGATTTCTCTGCCTCGTGATGACTGGGTGTTGTGTGATGTCCTTAGGTTAGTTAGGTTTAAGTAGTTCTAAGTTCTAGGGGACTGATGACCATAGATGTTAAGTCCCATAGTGCTCAGAGCCATTTGAACCATTTAGTTAAGTCCCATAAGATTTCACACACATTTGACCCTTTTTCTCAGTCTAGAACATGATTCTGCCATGTTATAATCACAATACTTTGGAAGCGCGTCCTCCTGTCTCGTCTTCAATAAAACAGTAGCCTAGAGTGAAACCTCTCACGCTGAAACCAGCTTACGTAAACTGCATCCCTAGCTGTGTGAGAACCGTCGTCTTTGGAATACCACAGCGTCGTAAACTGTGCCTGTATTTCAGGGCACGACAAGTTATGACGAGCCCCTCCGAAAGGAGCTATTTGCAGGTGCCAGTGGGACACGCCGGAAAACAACTTTACTACGGCGGAGGTCAACCGGGAGTTTCATTATATTTTGTCGGTGGGGAATTTATTTTGTCTGCGGGAGCCGGCCGGTGGGGGCTGGGTGCGGCTGATTTAGGAAGGAGAGCGCCAATTACGGCGAGTGTCGGCCGCTGCTCGCGGGGAGCCACAGCCAGCAGCCAGCAGACAGCAGCCGGTAGCGCCGGCCGCGGGCCCAAGCGCCGCCCCTTAATGAAGGTGTCGAAGTGTTTACGGCGGCGATCCCGGCGCGCAGCTGGAGGTCCACTCTAATGAATTCCGCAATTAACTTTCCGGCCCGTAACGCCACCCGCGGCATTTTAACGGCTTCCTCGTTATTCCAGCGACGTCCCGCGCCTGTTGATTCTCCGCGGGCCGATCCCGCGTCGCCGGCGACCCAGCGCCGCCCCCACCCGCGAACGCCGGCCGATAACACAGGTCGCTGTAAAGTCTCTCCAGAGTTACGTCGCCGTGCCGCGTAAGAAATTTGAGGCCGCGCTTAGTAACTTCATAAGAGTCAGACGGCATGGGTAGACGGTGGCTGGACACCGACAGAGAAATGTGTTGTTGCGCTGGCCGTGTTGACATCTTATGTCAAAACTTCTCTGGGATAATTGGGCGTTGACCATTTGTGGCGGTACCTCATAAGATCTCTGAATGGAGCTAATCTTGCCGTTTATTAAAACTGTGCTCCCGGAAATCGTATGGTCTTGTTTGGGGAAAAAGAGAAAAAAATACTGAAGATGTTAATCAGCTTCTAACACTGTCCTACAGCATTTCAACAGATGAGCACATCACCACAATAAACACAAAAAGAAAAATTACAATATCTGGCAACGGAAATCTGTTGTTGAATTCTATTAACATAGACAGGCTGCACAGACGACATAAAGCTTTTCCTTTCAGCCATGAATATACACTAGCTTTTCCTGAAGTCATAATGCTCACCTCTGATTTGTTAAAAATCTATTTATCTACAAAATCGCCGGCCGGAGTGGCCGTGCGGCTCTAGGCGCTACAGTCTGGAGCCGAGCGACCGCTACGGTCGCAGGTTCGAATCCTGCCTCGGGCATGGGTGTGTGTGATGTCCTTAGGTTTGTTAGGTTTAAGTAGTTCTAACTTCTAGGCGACTGATGACCTCAGACGTTAAGTCGCATAGTGCTCAGAGCCATTTGAACCATTTGAATCTACAAAATCCACTATTGCTATTTCGACTGCTGGGAATTTTAAGTTGAATATGTGGTGTCACCGCCAGACACCACACGTGCTAGGTGGTAGCCTTTAAATCGGCCGCGGTCCGTTAGTATACGTCGGACCCGCGTGTCGCCACTGTCAGTGATTGCAGACCGAGCGCCACAACACGGCACGTCTAGAGAGACGTCCTAGCACTCGCCCCAGTTGTACAGCCGACTTTGCTAGCGATGGTTCACTGACAAAATACGCTCTCATTTGCCGAGACGATAGTTAGCATAGCCTTCAGCTACGTCATTTGCTACGACCTAGCAAGGCGCCATTATCATTTGCTATTTGTCTTGTGATGCATGTACCGCCAGACCGATGTTCACCAATTATGGATTAAAGTTAAGTATTCCAGAAGCTACGAACTTTTTTTACTACACTCAATTCCTTTAACTGTTCCAGACCTCACGCCAGCCGGCGTGAGCTTAAACGCGTGCCTTTCGGCTACCCGTCATTGTGGACTGGCTGTCTTGCCAGTCCACAACAGAATACGCCAAAATTTTTTGTCTTCGGCACATCTCAAAATTTTAAAAATGGTTGAGAAGTGTGTACGTTATTATCACATCTACAGGTTAAGTGTTAAAGAATCTACACTCATGCTCATAAATTAACGATAATGCTGACACATGGTGAAAAAACGCTCTTGTGGGCGGTTTGCGGGTTTAAATCACCTCGGGGTACGACCATGCGGTGCATCTGACCTGCGGTCGTCGTACGGTGGAGCTGGCACCAGTCCACATACGCAGAGGTGTGTTGGTGCATGACAGAGTACGGTGCAGCCAGTTAGTGTGCAGACGTTTTCAGACGTGCTAATGGTGACTGTGTGTTGAAAATGGCTCAGAGAACACATATTGATGACGTTATGAGGGGTAGAATAGTAGGGCGACTGGAGGCTGGTCAAACACAGCAGGTCGTAGCACGGTCCCTCCGTGTGCCACAAAGTGTTATCTCAAGATTGTGGCAACGATTCCAGAAGACAGGAAACGTGTCCAGCCGCTACAGTACGGGACGTCCACAGTGTACAACACCATAAGAAGACCGATATCTCACCATCAGTGCCCGCAGACGGCCACGGAGTACTGCAGGTAGCCTTACCCGGGGCCTTACTGCAGCCACTGGAACAGTTGTCTCCAGACACACAGTCTACAGACGTCTGAAGAGACATGGTTTATTCGCCCGGAGACCTGCAAGGTGCATTCCACTGACCCCTGATCACAGGAGAGCCCGTAAAGCTTGGTGTCAAGAACACAGTACATGGTCATTGGAAAAGTGGTCCCAGGTTATGTTCACGGGCGAGTCCAGGTATAGTCTGAACAGTGATTCTCGCCGGGTTTTCATCTGGCGTGAACCAGGAACCAGATACCAACCCCTTAATGTCTTTGAAAGAGACCTGTATGGAGGTCGTGGTTTGATGGTGTCGGGTGGGATTATGATTGGTGCACGTACACCCTTACATGTCTTTGACAGAGGATCTGTAACAGGCCAGGTGTATCGGGACATTTTCCACCAGTATGTCCGCCTTTTCAGGGGATGCAGTCGGTCCCACCTTCCTCCTGATGGATGATAACGCACGGCTCCACCGAGCTGCCATCGTGGAGGAGTACCTTGAAACAGAGGATATCAGAATGGAGTGGCCTGCCTGTTCTCCAGACCCAAATACCGTCGAGCACGTTTGGGTTGCTCTAGGTCGACGTATCGCTGCACCTGTTCAAACCCGTACGGCACTTCAGGAGCTCCGACAGGCACTGATGCAAGAATGGGAGGCTATACCCCAGCAGCTGCTCGACCACCTGATCCAGAGTATGCCAACCCGTTGTGTGGCCTGTGTACGTGTGCATGGTGATCATATCCCATATTGATGTCGGAGTACATGCGCAGGAAAGAGTTGCGTTTTGTAGCACATGTGTTTCGCGACGGTTTTCTCAACTTATCACCAATACCGTGGACTTACAGATCTGTGTCGTGTGTGTTCCCTATGTGCCTATGCTATTAGCGCCAGTTTTGTGTAGCGCCACGTTGTGTGGGACCATATTCTGAAATTATCCTTAATTTATGAGCATGAGTGTACATCTAAATCCACCACTACAAACATATGCCCATGCCAACGTGTGGTGCATGGCGGAGAGTAGCTTATACCACTGTGAGTCATTTCCTTTCCCTCTTCCTTTCGCAAAAAGAGCGAGGACACTAGACGACTGTCTATATGCCTCCGTACGGCCCTTAATTTCTCCTTAATTTCTTCATGGTCCTTACACGAAATGTACAGAGAGCGACAGCAGAATAGTTCTGCAGTCAGCCTCAGTTGCCAGTTCTCTAAATTTTCTTAACAGTGCCTCGAGAAATGCACGTCGTCTTCTCACCAAAGAGTCCTACTTCCCAAAGCATCTTCGTAATACTCCGTTGGCGATCGAACCTAACAATGATAAATGCAGCAGCTAGCTTCTGAATTTCTTCGATGTCTCCCTGTAATCCGACATAGTATGGAACCCACACACTGGAGCAGTACTCAAGAATGGGTCGACCAGTGTTTTGTACGTGGCTTCCTTTATAGATGAACCACACTTCCCTGAAATTCTTCCAATATACCGAGGTTAGCCATTCACCTTCCTTACTTCCCTTCATACGTGCACGTTCTATTTCATATCACTTCGCAACATTACGCCTAGACACTTAATCGACGTAACTGTGTCAGGACAGCACACTACTACTGGTGCATTCGAACATTACAGGACTGTTTTTTCCTGTTCATCTGCATCACCTTACATTTATCTACGTTTGCAGTAAGCTGTCATTCATCACACCAACTAAACTTTTTCTCTGTGTTGTTTTATATCCCCTAAAGTCACTCAACAACGACACCTTCACCTAGACCAAAGCATCTTCAGCAAACAGGCAAAGATTCTTGCTGACCCTGCCCGTCAGATCATCTACGTATATGGAGAATAACAGCAGTCCTACCACATCTCCCTCACGATATCATTGTCTCCGATGAACACTCGCCGCCAGAGACACCATACTGGGCTCTAATACTTAGGAGGTTTTCGAGCCCCTCAAGTACCTCGGGACCTATTCCGCATTCTCGTACCATCGTTAAAAGCCTGCAACGTGGCACTGTGTCAAATGCTATCAGGAAATCTAGGAATATGGAATCTGCCTGTTGTCCTCCATCAATGGTCTGCAGTATATCATGCGCGAAAAGGGCAACCTGAGTTTTGCACGAGCGATGCTTTCTAAAACCATGATGATGTGTGGACATAGGTTTCTCAATCTCAAGGAAATTTATTATAGTCGAACTCAGAATATGTCCAAGAATTCTTCACCAAACCAGTACTAAGGAGAGTGGACTGCAATTTTGTGGGACCGTCCTTTTACCCTTCTTATATTCAGGAGTGACCTGCACTTTTTTCCAGTTCTCTTGGGACTTTGCGCTGGGCAAGAGATTCGCCATAAATGCAAGCTAAGTAAGGGGCCAGTGCCGTAGAATACCTTACTTTGTGTTCATCCGGACTTCTTTCTTTCTTCTTCTTTCGCTTACGCCATAGTCCTGCAGCGATCGCAGGAACGGCGTGGTTACAACGAATGTGGCAGCGTTAGTGTTAGGGATGGCCAGATACCCTTCCTGGCGCCACCCCGTACCCCCGGGACGGAATCAGTGTACCCCAACTGTCTGCGTCCAGTGTAAATCGTGAAATAGTGCGGACGTGTTTCAAATGTCTGCGACGCGTGTAACTGAGCCGGAACGTGGGGACCAGCCCGGTATTCACCTGGCGGGATGTGTAAAACCGCCTAAAAACCACATCCAGGCTGGTCGGCACACCGGCCCTCGTCGTTAATCCGCCGGGCGCATTCGATCCGGGGCCGGCTAGCCTACCCGAGTCCAGGGAGTTGAACCGGCTTTCCATACATGTTTGGTTTTTTTTTTCTCTTTTTTTTCATTTTGTTCGATATAGTTCGTTGCGTTTGGTCTGGGCGGACGTCACAAGACATCCGTTCAAGCTGATCGTTGATTCCTTTACTCAGTTTTTTTTTTTTTTTTTTTTTTTTTTTTTTTTTTTTTTTTTTTTTTTTTTTTTTTTTTAACAGAGAGCAAGCAGCCCTCTGACCGAACACGCTGACTTACCGTGCCGGCTACTCTCGGCTACCCTGGCGGATACTTTGTGTACATCCGGACCTGGCGACTTAATTGTTTTCATCTCTTTCAGTTTCACCTGTACGCCATGGATTCCTATTACTGTGTCACCCAAAGGGGAGTCTGTGCGCCGGACAAACGACGGTATGTTTGTACGATCCTCATGCGAGAATAATTTGTGAAACCGAAATGTAAGACTTCAGCTTTCTTTTTGCTGTCTTCTACTGCCACAAAAGACTGGTCAACGAGTCACTGGATAGAAGCCTTTGACCCGCTCAGTGATTTCACATAGGACCAGACTTTTCTCGCATTCTCGGCAAGATCGTATGCTAAAGTATGACGGTGGAAGCTGTTGTATGCTTCGTGCATCTATCTTTTTACAGACGCACGGATTTCTGCTAACTTTTGCTCGTCGTCATTTTCACGTCCTTCTTTGAACCGAGAGTGCAACAGTCTCTTCTTACTGAACTTGCTCCGAATTTTGCCCGTATTAAATGAGAAAGAGACAACTTACACAATAATACAGCATAACCGATGCCGGCATCTTTTGCATAAATAACAGTTTAATCTGAGTTTAAACAAAGCATCGATCAACTGCTAAATGAGATAAAACAACGCTCAAAAAAGAGGATTAGCGTACATGAAAGCGCACTGAAACATCCGAAAACCATTTTCTCTGTGTGAAAAATTGAGGGTGAGTTTGTTGCGCTCGGATGATTAACTTTTTGAAGAGACTGAAAAATACATGCAAGATAATGTAGACAACGAAGGAAAAAAAAACCTACAGCATCGGATTATAAGATTGGTTGTGAACATCTCCAGAATGCCCGCATCTCGTGGTCGTGCGGTAGCGTTCTCGCTTCCCACGCCCGGGTTCCCGGGTTCGATTCCCGGCGGGGTCAGGGATTTTCTCTGCCTCGTGATGGCTGGGTGTTGTGTGATGTCCTTAGGTTAGTTAGATTTAAGTAGTTCTAAGTTCTAGGGGACTGATGACCATAGATGTTAAGTCCCATAGTGCTCAGAGCCATTTGAACCATCTCCAGAATGTTACAATATGTAAATATTTCGTGGCAATACTAAGAAGTGATGTGCAATGGGACGAACACGTCAATAGGAGGGCAGGCGAATGGTATATTTACATTTCTTGGAAGGAGTGCGGGAGCGCAGTACAACTGCAAAGGAAGTAGTACACAAAGAGCTAGTGCGACCAATTCTGGAGAACTGTTTCAGTGTCTAGACTCCTAACTAAGCCGGCATGACAGGAAAATTTGAATGAATTCACAGACGTGCTGCTAGGCTAGTAAGAAGTCGACGTACCCCATACTAAAGTGTTACTGAGATGCTCGGGGAGCTCAAATAGGAATCTTTGGAGGAAAAGTGACGTTGTTTTCGCGAAATCCCGTAGGAGTAAATTTATATAACACAGATTCGAGACCGAGCGAGGTGGCGCAGTGGCGCGTGCCTCAGCGATACAAATAGCCGTCTCGCAGGTGCAACCACAATGGAGCACTGGACTCGCATTCGGGAGGACGACGGTCCAATCCCGCGCCCTGCCATACTGATTTAGGTTTTCCGTGATTTCCCTAAATGCCTCTAGGCAAATGCCGGGATGGTTCCATTGAAAGGGCACGGCCGACTTCGTTCCCCGTCCTTCCCTGACCCGACGAGACCGATGACCTCGCAGTTTGGTCTCTTCCCACAAACAACCCAAAAACAGATTCGAGGCACTGTTTTGTTGTCACCACCTTATATCTTACGTAGTTAAGAAGCAGTACACTTACAGTGGACTGCAGACAGTAATTTTTCCCCCGCTCTTTCCCTGGTAAACATAGCTGCTGCGTAATAGTTTGAGTGCTTCATATGTACACTCGACGAAAGGCTCGAGATACTGTTTGCATCAGTAAACGCAAATGTAGCAACGGTCATGATATGCTATAAAAAGGAACGTTCAGTCTTTACTGTAAGGCAAAATTATTTGTGGGTCATTTCAGAATGAGAATCAGCATCCTGAAATCAGTTACGTGAATAAAAACATCCCAACGTGGCTGTGAAAGACAGGGCTGGTAGAAGAGACCCTGGTGCCTTAAAATGGGAGAAAACCTAACAGAAAATCTGTCGGGTTAGGTGGCCTGGAGGTGTCATCTTCACCACTCAACTATTCTATCCAATGGCCGTTGCCCCCTCATAGAGGAAAAGAAATCGAGAATCTTCACGGAAATAATTCGGCTGAGTCTCGACAGTGGCTCTTAGTTTATAGTCTCCCTAACATACTTCACCTGCAGAGTCTCACAAACGACGCTATGATAAACAAAATCTTGCGCACTTATATTTATATGAATTGATTTTAGTAAATAATGTGCCCAGTGCTGGCACAC